>NC_092183.1:25190639-25525080 GCF_043641665.1 Enoplosus armatus | reverse complement strand
GACAGGTGGCGCACCACTTCATCCGGACCTGAATGCCCTTGATCTCCACGTTCTTGTAGAGCGGCGCTCGGAAATCGTCGTCCTTGTCCTCGTCCTCGTCCGCTGCGGGGGGAAACACACACACACACACACACATTAACAGGGCACAGATTGCATATGGTGGAGTGGGAGAAATACAGTCACAAACACAAAGATGGTTTCTGATTTCTGATTCCATTTGACAGGGACAACAGGGGAGCACCTTTTTTGTTTTAATGCGAATTAAACCTCTAACCCTGGCAGTGCCTTGCTCTGTCTGACCTGAACCAACCCAACCCACCACCTCTACACTACAGCATGAGGGTACAAGCGGCCTTTCCCGCTGTCCCCGGTGCGACTCTGCAGCCAGTCAAACCGTTTATGAGAAGCTTTGTGCTGGCTGCCACTTTCCTTTGCCACCGAGAGCTTTTTGCTTTGGAGCTGCGGTGCAAAATGAAATGTCTTTCAGCTGATCAAAGGGCGCATTCACACGATGCACACTGGAGCTCCAACCTGAGAAAATAATTTCACAGTACAATAATAACTGCAGGGAGATCCAGGTAGCTGAACACACATAGAAAGCAAGCAGGGAGCGAAAAGAGAAACAGCAGAGAGAAACAAAAAGGTAGAGCGCAGAAATAAACAGCTCCGTGAGCAGCCCTTGCTCTGTTATTATGGCTGTCAGGTCTCTTCAAATAGATTTTAAAAAGGTACACCGCCTGCCAAACCAACAGACACAAACAACGGTTACGCCTGCGTCTCCTCTGACAGCTTCTTTTTCTGCGAGTTCTCGATGCAGGAAGTGCTCAGCAGACGAAAGCAGCGGCCTATTTCACGCAATGTACGTTTGCACTGCGGAAGCAACATGCAGCCCAGTTCAATTATTATGAAGTCTGTGCCTGAAGTGAGTGAAGCAAATGAACTATGATGATTCTCGCCTCATGTTCAGCCTTATCACTGAAGAGTGAGGTATTAATACATTTTAGGCTTAATACTGTTATCGCCATTGGTGTTAAGTTGATGTAATCTTCAAATAGAAATTAAAGCTCGCATGAAGGTCAGGTGGGATATTGACGCTCCGTTTTCTTTGGATTATTGAGTATTTTATTGACAGGAGAGACGCATTCTGGGGACATATCTACAAGCGGGAGGGACGAAGTGTTTGCCATTGATAACAAGTGTATCGTCCCTCATGAAAGGGTAAACTGTGTTTGGTGCTTGACAGAAAGCGTACAGTGGGTTTATCAGAGCTTTTTCTCTAAAAACAGCTGCCCATTGAACCACGCTAATGGGAGCGCTTAGACTGACCCGAAACAACCAAGTTGCGGGCTGCACAACCGAAACAATCGGCTGAAAGGACGTTAAAAACGCTTCGCAAACTCATTCTCTGTGGGTGTGTCACCGCCACCGACGGCCTTTAAAAACATTGATTAGCGCTAACACTTTCTTTCGACGTCCTCTGGGATCGAATACAAATGATTTTTGCCACTCATGTTCCAGTTTACAGGTCAAATCAAATTGAGCGACCATAAAAGAAGAAATCACTGCTTCACCGTGCCACAGTGGGTTACAGTGTCAGTGCTGCACGTTGACCAAATAAAAATCAAGTGCTCGCTCAGATCCTGCGCGACGTCAGAACACCTTTTAGCCAGCCGGGAAACTTTTCTATCTGAAAATGTCACCTGCTGAGTTCAGTGAATTGCAGTAGATTTGTGCAAAAATTGCACTAAATTGCAGAACTTCCTGGATTTTTTTCTTTCCCTGTAACTGTGTGGCCTCATTAGCCACAGTCATCCATGTCATCTGTCTACCACCTCGTTTTGCAGTTTCCTCAAAAAAAAAGAAAATGACAATAAATCGCTGTGCCGTACGTCAATGACCTGAATAGAAAAAATCCTTAGCACACACCAACCTTTCATTCTCACTTTTACAGTCTGGATGACGGGGTGATTTTCTAAGCAGATGTCATTTAATGGTTATGTCAGCTCTAGGTCTGCTGCCTGTGAGATGTGACATCAAGAGCTTAGAAAACTGCTCAACCCTCAGTGGGGGCGGCGGCAGCAGAAGGCCACTGTCACCTTTGGGGAGACAGATAACCTGCGCTGTATACAACCTAATGATTATCACCCCTTTATGAGCAGAGAAAGCTCTTCCTAAAGACAGGTGCTTATCATTTACAAGCGCATTACAAACATCCCCTGGGATGAGTTCAATGCGCTGAGGGCTACACCAGCCTACGTCAGGAACGCAAGTCAGCGCAGCTTGTTTGCAAGGCCGAGCAAGCTGAGAAATACTCAATACACCCTCGCAATATGTAAGGCTTGTACAGCCTCCGCCGGTGTCCTGCATGTGGGGCATGTGGACTTTCACAGGCTGTAAGGCAGATAATGGGGTAGTGGGACATTGGGGAGGGCGGTGCTCTGATAAATGTGCTGCTATTAAAGGTGTACCCTCTACACGAGGACTCAACAGGGAGGGAGCATTACTCATACTTGTGTGCACATACATTATGACAGACTAATATTTTTAGACGTCAGGTAAATATTGCAAGTAACGCCGGTTGTCCCCCGAATTCTGCAAAAGGGAGAAACAGCATTTACACCATTTGCACACTGACAGACATGCGAACTAACCTCTGGGGTAAACTCCAGGGTCCATGAAGGTTGCCATGCTGAAGTTGGCCAAGACGAAAAGGAAGACCAGGCCATTGTAGAGAGGCACAGCGGGAGAGATTACCTTTGTCAACCAGGGGCACCTAGAGACACAAACGAATGGGACAGAGATTAGGATTTTTTTTTTTTTCCATTCATTCACACACATTTAAACATCACATTTTGATCAAAGGTGCGTTTCTGTTGTTCAAGTCTTTGTCGTAACCACGCGACTCCCCGACCACGAGGTATTCAAATGCCTCTTATGAGTCTCGGTTCAAAACTGGAGCAATAGCCACAATCGGCAACATGAATACGGAGAGAGAGAGAGAGAGTTAGAGCAGGGCGAACAGTGAGCCAAGCTCGGTGGACGAGGCTAACAATCCAACCTAGCTGTGGGGCACTTGCCGTCGCATCAGGCTGACCACCTCAATGGAAACCTGTCAGGTCATCAGTGGGGACCCTCCTTTAAATTCCCCCAACATTTTGCGCCTAGGCTGACCTTCTCCGCTGCCTGCAGGTCACAACTCCGTCAGCGCTGCGAAATATTATAACTGTGGAGACACCCGAGTCACACCCACAGCCCCTGCTCAATCACCTGGGCTCAAATGTCAAGACACCGTGTGCCTCCTAGGGCGCTATCATCCAAGCCAACTGTTTGTGCGGTCTCTAGAGACGAAAAACACAGCCAGAATGAAGATGTGGTCAGAGACTCGGACAGAATTTGTGAATTAATAGTGTGTCTCGCAGGAGAGGGAGGAAGGTGTTACAAAGAGAGCCCCTCACGTTCACTTGTGCGTCGATTCTGGCAGCTCTTTCCTGACATAATGACGCCCACGCCCACTCGCACACGCAACAGATTCAAGCATGCCTCTCCGGCTTATTCTGACGCCGAATAGAAATTCAATTTCCTGGTACCGTGCCCCGAGATCACCTTCAATCCATATCTCCCCTCTTTTGCTTTGTTGAATTATTCAGGGGAGAGCCACTAGCAGACAATAGAGAGGCGCAAACGGGGATTAGGTGGCCTCTCATAACCAGTCTGCACCGGTCCACAGCTTTGTGAGGGGCTAGTGTGGGCTTGATTCATCCTTCCGAGATATCACTGCAACAGATCAGGGCAATAGTGGGGCCGGCTTCCATCGTGTCACATGAAAGTGTGGCTCACATTTTAATCAATACCTCAATGATGTATTACAAGCACATTATAAACTCATTAGAGGCAGAGATACACTTTCTTATAATTGGACAATCACCAGGAAAGTGTTGTGATGTAATTCTCATTATGAAGGCATGCTGTCAAAGGATAATTATCTGTCTCTATCTCTCTCTAAGGATTGCAATGGCGGTCCAAAATATCTTAACAACTGTTGCATGGATTGCCATGAAATGTTGGATGTTAGTATGAATCTTACTGATTTTGGTCCCCTGGCTTTTCCTCTAGCACCAGGTTTCAAGCTAGTGAAACATCTGCATAGATGGATTGGCCCAAATTTGACATTCAAGGTTCCCAGATGATATCCTACATACTACTACCACCACCATGTTGTTGACATTTGTGGCTTTGAGTCAAATGTCTCGACAACTATTGGACGGATTGGCATGAAATTCATCTAGCGTCAGCACCAGGACGAAACTTTGATTTGTCCAACACTTTGGCTCATGACCAAACACCTGCTGTTGACATTCCCATCAGCCTCACTTGTAGTTTGTGTTTAGTGTACACTTGTATCAGTCAAACATATCAGATAAAAATGAAGAAACGTTTCCGTCTCACAAAACTAAAAGTTTGGTCACTTAACTTTCGGCGCCGCTTATTCTCGGAATTCAGTTCCAGCGGCTTATTTTATGGCAACATGTTTACTTTTGCAAGATAACAACCTCAAAGGACATTTCAGTGGAATTGTCATTTACACAGAGGACTGTAGTGAGTATTACCGCGCTGCGTCATCGCAGCTTTGACAGCGAGCAGATGAGGTACAAACGCTTGAAAAAAATTGATCAAAGAAAAGCAATAGCATGCAGCTCCGCCGTCTTACAAAATCCCAATTTACTCGCCTGTCTAAGGATCATGTATTTTTGCCCACAGTGTGATACAGTCGAGCCAGAGAGAGGAGGGGGAAAAAAATGGAGTGCAGCTGACAGCAACCATTTTGGGAGCCTGGGAGCAGACAGCGTGGGAGGAAAATGTGACTGAGAAAAAAGCCTGATTAAGGCCACAGACACTGGTTAATTGTGTAGGAGTAACAAACAACCACAGAGCGCTTATCATCGCTGTTTACAAGCCACTTTTACTGCTTGTGTAACCATGATACTTCAACTGGGGCAGCGAAGCCTCCTGCTTGTCAAAAAGTTTGGGCCAACTTTATAGAGCTGAAGGGAACTTTTTGCTGCCAAAAGTGCAGTAATGTAATGGGTTTGGTCGGGTTAGCTTAAAGTCCCGGGGCTGGCCAAAGCGGAAGAAAGGCCTGGCCTCTCTGTGGTAATTAAAATGCCTGCAAACGGGAGCTGGAGCGGTAACAAAGCCTGCACCCTCTAGCCAATCAGCATTTAAAAAAACCCTCCAGCTCAGCAGCCCCCGAACATGCCCAGCACCCTGTCAGGACAGAGGTGTAAAGATAACATTCATGCTGAAAATCACATTTCACCTCCTGGATGAAATGAGGAAAAGAGCGAGGTAAAAACAAGGGATTAAAGTGGAATAATCCACAGCTTGCTCCTCAGGCTGGCAGGGAAATGCACTGCCCCCCCCACCCCCACCCCCCAACCCAACCTTAGTCAGATCAATATGAGCCAGACTGCCACCAAAGGGCACACACCTTCCACACAGCGGTTTTCACTTTGTCTTCAAACATCAGCATCGTTAAAGGGGACGTGAGCTTTGACTCTCTTTTCTCCTCATTTAAATATGGCTCATGAGTTTTGGTGGGCATATTTATCCATTAGGTTGGCATGATATGATTATTGATTCAATATGTGATACAAGGTGATTGCAATGCACACTACAGTCAAATGTGCTCAATTAAAGCAACAGCAGCAAAGTAAGTCATAAACGACTGCTTAGGAGGCGATAGAGAGTATAGTTTGTTCACGTGGCTAGAAAATAATAATAACACAAAATAAATAAGTAAATATTACATGGACGCAGCTTTAATTTATGTCCAGACGTGAGCAGTAAAAATCTGTGTTTTAAAATATTCATGGTAGATCCCTTCAGCTCGACTCAGCTTCATGTAAACTCTCTCTAAGTTGTGCAGCGGCACTAGTTTCCCCCTCCTGTATCTTTGTACTCCCGCGGGCCTCATCTCATTTGTGATGCTGCATCTGAGACACAGTGAAATCACATCACACACACACACACACACGGTTAGCTTCGTCCAGCGTCAGCTTAGGGGCTGAAAGAGAGAGAATATCTTAGCCTAGGGTATCTGATAGCCTTCTCAGTCACTGCAGCAGTAGGGGCGTCTCTGGCTGGGTATTAAGATTAGAGAAAACACCCCTGCTTTCTGGTGATGATAACCCAGCTGTCTTTCCAAAAAAAGAAAAAAAGCTTGAACACAAATCCTGACTTAAAACCTCAGCTGATTGCCAGCCACCCTTAAAGAAACCCACAGGTTTCAGTCAGTCGACTAATAAAAATCTGGGTGGAACTCTCTGAAATGAACCCTCTAATCCCGCTGCTGTGGAAAACCTATGGAGTGCTCTGCGGTCTCTGTGAAGTAATTAGGAGCTTGATGAAGAGCTCAAAGCTTTTCAAGGTGGTAGGATCAGTCCGTTGGCGCAGATGCAGCCTTAAGTATGGCTGCGATAATCAATCGCATCTACCAAGGAAAGCCGTCGACATGCTCCCTACACCCCAAAGCTATTTGGCTACTCAAATCTGCCTGTCCTTCATTTGCCTGCTTTAGAACCGGAGCAGAAAAAGCAGCCCTGCCTTTGAAGTTGCTCTTATCTGTTCTTTTAGTAGCTCTGGGAGAGGGGGTGGGGGGGGGGCAGAGTCTGAATAACCATCAAAGAGAAAGCGGAGTCAATCCAGAGAGCTTTTGGCACCAACAGGGACGGGTATCATAACTTTCTTAGTCCAACATGAAGGCGGACATTTTCACCAGATGCCAGTCGTGACTTTGTGAATGAAAGGGGGTGGGGGGGGGCTAAAATGCCCAGTACGTGTCTGATTCATTCAGGTGCTGAATGCAGGTTTGCTGTGAGTCAGCTGAACTCAAATCTGTTATTATGGGCTCAAATCCAATCATTGTTTTCTCGCTTGTTAAACTTTCTTTTCTTTTATATCCAATCTAGAACGTATGACAATCAAAGGGGCACTCCAGCTATTTAAGTTCCACTTCCATAAAATAATTGTCGAACTCAGAATGGTCAATGACACTTTCAGCCACTTGCCACAAATAGTGCTAACTCTGCGTTTCAGCCTGGTGTTAAAGCTACAGTTTAATAGCAAATACGGTGGCGCTAACTTGCTTTTGAAGGAGAATAGGGGAGGAAGTAGATTATTAAACTAAAATTAGACTCAAAATGAAAGGAAACAAATCCCAGTTCCCTGTTAATACCAGAGTTAGATTTAAAAAAATATATATATATATATCTGGGAATAGTTTTGCAGTTAATTATTATTAGCAAATTAAAAGGTTTGCTATAAGACGTGCTCTTTTTAGACCTTTTCATTTTCACAAAGAGTCCCCTGCTAGCAGAAATATTCGATATCTCTGCTTTTCTTGACGCTCAAACAGTCATTCTGCAGGAGCAATAGATCACCTACATGCAGGAGCAGAAATGAAGCCTCATCAAGACTGTGATGCTTGTGAGCATGAATGACACTTGTAACACTAAACGATGCTGCCGGGCCACTGGGAACACTTAGAGTAATGTGTTCAGCCCATGGTGAGAACACCATCCCACTGATTAGTTCATTAATGCTGAACCCAGTGGGACGCACATGGGAGGCCTGTCCTCTTGCAGACTGCCTGCTGAGACCCAGTGATCCAGAATCTGTTGCTGAAGGCTGGCGTCGTTTCATCTTCCAGGAAGTGACTTTTCATCATGATTTCAAATTTGTATTCTATTAGCAGGTGAGCGGGAAGGGCTTGATTATTAAGGTTTCAGCCGTGATCCGCGCACCACATTAGGAAGTCTTTTCACATTTGTCTCACCGGGCCATCGCATCACATCGTTTCACCCGCAGAAGCCCCGCGCCAGCTGAAACACTGCTGAGCTTGTTTTCCCGGAGTCATACCCGCTCTTCCAAATTCTGTCAAACGTCTTTTACTCCTTGTAGGATTCACGAACGTGCAATCGTCCCTCACTGCTAACTCCCCGCCGGGACCTGCCAATCTCGAACGCAAACACATCCCAGAGGCTCTGCATTCACACTCGTGGCATTTAGTATTCTACACACACCGACACACACACACACAGCAGCAGCAAGCCTGTTGTCAATGCAGACAGCGGAGCCGGTCAGGCTGACTGGGTATCATGAAATCCATTTCCTCAAGACAATAAGTTATTTATTAGCATTGGGTATTTTCTCTCTTTGCTACCCACAACAAGCTATATATATTCACATTCAGAGGATGTATTTAATGAACATTGTGAAGGAAATATATGATATGGAACAGCTGACTCATAGGATAAGGAATCGTGTCAAGAGAAATGGGGGGAAAAAGGACATTGTTTACATGTCAACGACGAAGATGGGAGAATGAACTACTGACTATGCCACAGGAAGAGACAGCTTTTTGGGAGACATAGCAATCCAGATCTTTATGTATTGAAAAAGCAATAAAAAATAAATAAAAAAATACTCTCCTTGAAGCTTGAAATAATCATTTGACAAATCCAGTACGTACGACTGTCCAAACATTTTCCATTTCAAAAGTTGAACCGCTTCACGTTGAAGTCCATTCTCGCATACTGGACTCTCACATGAGATTGAGAAACGTGAAATCAAGTTCATCGATGACTTCTCTCCAAGACAACAGAGCGGAGGAGGGGGGGGGACCTGTGCGCAGCTGCAGGGTACGCTGTGTTCCATCTGCACTTGAGCTCCGAGCTCAAAGCCATTTGCATTTTCATGATTGCATGAGAGGTCCAATTGAAATGAAATCAAATGCGTTGCCCCCAGATGCTTCTCTTTTGTATTTTACATATTCATAACTCAGTTTTTAGTGTCTGTAGGAAGGAGGAAAGGAAAGCTGTCCCATGAAAAGAAAAAAAAAAAAACATTTCCATTTCCCTCAGCCATAAATGCAGTTTAACCAGCTTACCACACTAAATTAAATCACACTATAAATAAGCCCAGCGAGCGCTGATACCATTACAAACGCCGCCTGGCTGCATACCTATGAGGCACATGCTGAAATGAACAGTTTCATTCCAAAGCTATATTTACAGCTGATACATGATATACCTTTGAGCTCCAGAAATTCATCGAAAATCTCAAGTTAAATTTGAAAAGTGCGTCACCCAACTGAAACCGAGGGAGATTTTGAAGATTGATTGAAGATTGTTTTTTTTTTGTAACACAGACTGCAACTGATCTGTCATCTGACTCAGGATAACAACATTTCATTCATATTCCCTGCAGAGTTTCCTCTTAACGTGCTGAAGCATTTTGTGGGAGCAGATGTCACATTTTTCAAACAGGGATCTCGCTTGGTGATAAAACAAATATTTCCATATGGGAGAGGAATGACTGTGTGTGTGTGTGTGTCGAGGGGAGGGGGTTAGCGCCACCTTTTCCTTTATCGTCCTACTCACTGTCTGTGTAGTATTAAGAGAAATACACTCACACATATGCTTTGTTAATCGCCCAGTTTATCTCCCCCATAAAGGAAAATCTACAAAAGCACAAATCTAACACACACACACACACACACACCCACACACAGAGTAAAGCTCCAACAAATCAACAACGCCTGCTCTCACAATCCAATAAAACAAATGTCAAGCACTTTTCCTGATGAGAAACAGTTTGCGTTGACATGTGTCCAATAAAGGGCCACAACAAACGCACCCGTGTGCATGCATTCACAAACACAATGTGTTGTGTGGGCTGGTGTGTAGTGTAATCTCCCCACGGGGTGATGACACATGTGCTGCCTGTCTGTCAGGCTCCCCGTGGGAAAATGGAAGCGCTATGGGGCAGTTGGAATAAATGAGGCACTGAGGCTTAACTAGACAAGTACAGTAAATATCTGGGTGTATTTAGACCACAGTAATAAGGACACAAACAGTCAGCTCTGCCAGTGCAACTGTTGCCTGTGTGTGTGTGTGTGCACGCGTGTTAAACTCTGCCAGATTGAATAATGCATCTGTATGAAACCCAATCTGGATATTGGCTTTTGTGAGGGGACGAGCGGCTGGATTCAGCAAACATGGACGCCCCTCGCTTCAGACGACCGTCGGGGCTGCTCACTCAGTTGCCAGGCTGACGTGTGTGTGGAGGGAAAGCAATGCCTGCAGAAGCTTGGCTTGCCCCGTGTCACATTCCCAGCCACTCTTACTCCAAAGCCCGCGAGCATTGCGGCCCGCATGTGTGGCCACTGTCAAGAGCGCCAAGAGTTATGACTCGGAGAGGCGACAGACGGAGTCGCTCAGTCTGCTTCAGCGGCCTGTTGTCAGGTAATTAGGTGCTGGACGTCAGTGTTGTGCAGCAAAATGTAACAGACACCACGCACGGGTTGCATTCAACTCCAAAAAGACGTTTATAATTTAACAGCAGACGGAGGCACACGAGCACAAACGCACAGAGGCAGAATGTAACAGTTAGACAAAAACAAAGCCCTGACACAGTTTTAAGAGGAGAGACAAGCCGTTGACCTTAATGCACAATCACCCCGCAACTTCCACACAATTACGGCTGTTACCATTTTCTTTTTTTTTTTATATCTGCAAGCGCCATCTGCAAGCTGCCTCCATCCACACCAGTGAGGTCAGTCCAATTCTCTTCTCACTTCCTGCAGGAAGCCGAGGTCGAGCTGGGATTGGACAATGTGCGCGCACACGCACGCACAAGTCGGCTCTCCGGAGAAACAGAGCACTGCTCTCAGCGTGCAGCAGACACAATGTGGAGATCCTAATCAGGGATACAGTACACATTAAAAAAAAACCCACACCCAAACAGAGGCAGCAGCAATGGTGGGTAGGAGGCCTGCCTTGTGTTTGGGGTTTGACTAATGTGGATTTTTCAAGGCCAGGCCTGATACCTTAGGCATGTTGCTTGTCTGCGGGCAGTGTTGGCAGTCACTGGTGCATCAGCTGCTTGCCTGCCTTCTGGTCCTGGGGATATTTACAGTATAACTCCAACCCACCTTGCCAAAAAAAAAAAGCACTGATTAAATGGGATGGGCAAACTGCATCGTTTCCACAACTCAAGCATGTCCTTCCTGCTAATCCACTTAATCACACGACCAGCCCATACAATGTGTAGCACAATGGCAGTCACCATATAAACAAACCTCAGCTGTGTTTTTGTGACCAGTAGCAATGCTAATGTATTTTCACATTCAGAAAAATTGTCCTCACAGCAGCAAACCTGTCACAATGGCTGCAGAGTCACGCTAAACCCGCTGACGCAGCCGGTGGCAAGCCGCAGCAAATTCTGGTTGTATTTTAAATCCACTTCTAGTTGCCGGATGCTTGTCTGTCCCTGCAGAGCCCATCAGCCTAATGAACTGTTCATCAATCAGTTTAATGTACACACACACACACACACACACACACACACACACACACACACACACACACACACAGGCCCTGGCTGGTACAGGGGCTGGCAGAGATGGATGGCACAAGACTTGACTGGTATAATAAAACAAGGGGAGATGTCCACACATATTCCTCTGTCGCTCACAGCCAAAGCTTCAAGTCGGACACCAAGAAGACGGGGAAGGCTTTGGGAATCCTCCCGGAGAGGCCTGCACAACTTTGCGAGGCCAGAAATTGTCAAAATGTGATTAAATGTGGGAGAGTCCGAAGAGAAACAAAGCCTAATGTTGCATGCTTTTCTGCTAATGTTAAATATAAGACGGCTCCCTTGCAGCCACGTTCAAGGTCCAAAGCTTTCAGGCATCGCTGGCAGAAACATTTCTATGCTTTCTACGAGACGGCTGCTACAAAAGCTTGGAATAATAGTTTGTTCATGTGCATTATTAAATTGGCCATTACTGATGAAACCCAGTTTGTGTTTAAAGGACATCAGCGGGCTTCTTGTAAACGAAGCCGTTTTACTACTAACAGGAAAATACATTACTTGAAATCTGACCTTTTTCTTTTAATATTGTACGAATCGTTCCATTCACTTAGAACATAGCACATTCAACCTTTAACCATTAGCATTTAACTTAGCTATTCTGCTGATGTCTTAATATATAAAAGCCCCTTACACACTTAACAGTTAATGGCACCAAGTGTCAAAAAACTGTTGCTGTAAAAGTATAAATGTCAATTTTGGTAAGACCTTTAAATGTACCGTTGGATGCAAGAGCGTGATCGTTGCGTGAAAGACAAACCAGCCGACCCCGTAGTTTTGAACTAGAGCGGTTTTATTTAAAAAGTATTTCTGCTGAGCAGCAGCCGCTGTGGCCTCAATGTCAACAGCAACATTCAGTGCAACGGTAGCACTGGTAGAGAAGAGACAGCAAAGTGACTCAGTACTGTCAGTTATGCAGCAATAGCTACCGAAGGTTTGCCATGTTTACGTCATGTGTAAAAGAATAATGCACTGTAATGTAATTGTAATTATACACTCTGTGCCTCCGAGCACTGGTTTATGTTAACTGGTTAACTAGTTTTGAGGGAGTCATAACCTCAGAAACAGCTACAGTCCCACAGCAGGACCTCACTGTTGCCAGGCCAGACAGACACACTGACCAAACCCCGAGTCACGACAGACAAAGTGACTCTGGCCAGCCAGCCCGGACACTTTTAGCATCATTACTCAAAGTGCTCAACAAATACCACAGCTTTGTGGCCAGAACACACCCTCCCTCCTGTTTTGTTTTTTTTCTTGAAATATCACATCTCAAGGAGAATGTGTGATTTAGCAAACAGCTTGTGCTCCAACTCTTTTGTCACTAGGCTAACCTTGTACCTTGCATTATGAATGAATGCTGGGGAAAAACTTTTTTTTTTAACTTCACCAGCAGTTGGAGCGGCCATACATTAGTCAAGTCCAGCCTTGTAGTAAACTGAGATAACATCATTAACTTGGTCTTTCAATTCACCTGCAACAGTAAGATGAATACACCCAGAAACAGCGAGTTAATAGTGAACTCAGGACATTCATCTCACACACACACACACACACACACACACACACACACACAACTACACTACAACTGAAATTCCCTTCTTTCAGCTCCAACATGTCAAACCCAGTCTCCAGGCTTAACACCTTGGGCTATTTCATTTGCAGCGATTTGGCCTTCCGCTCACCTCTGGCAGATTTGACGTCATGGGAAAGAGTCATTGTTGGACTTTCCCTAAAGACAATATTTTGGGGATATTGAGAGCTTGGAGTTGGAATATGAAATTCTTAACCCTAAGCGATTGTCCATATGCTGCTTATAACGCTGTACTTTCCAACTCAATACAGCCGCCGACAGCTGCGGAAAGAGACTGAATCCACAGTCAGAATGAATATATATTTAGCACAAAAATACCACGGTGCGCTGTGAGGGAGGCAGGGGCAGTGTCGCCGCGCAATACCGACAAGCAATTTGCTGAATATTACACACGTGATGTTTAAATTGAAACACAAAGGGATCGCTTTCTGTGTTTTGTTTTGTTTTCTTTCTTGGGGCTTAAAATGCTCTGAAAATATGTCAGTGTGCGAGGTGAGTGCTTAAAATATGCAGCTTTGGTTTGAATAAAATAAGAGGCCGACATTATTTAGAGAGTTTCTATAAAGCACAAGAAGCCTTTGTTCGGGAAACTGGACGAAACACTGCCGCCTCACAGGATTTTCAAAGCGTATAGTAGACACTCTTTTTTCATTTACAGTATGTGTTCCATGTGAAGCGCATGGCCTCAGACTCTGAAGAGAGGTTTCTGTGGCGTGGTGGTGGGCTCCATAATAGCCTAGCCTCCACAGCAGCCCACATGCCTGGATGTATTATGACAGGCTAGGCCTGGGACCAGACCTGCTCTCCCACCACTGATGTCCAGATGAGCTTCCCTGTGGGTCTTGATCTCATGCCTACCATTGTAGGTGGAAAACAGCTACGGTTAGCTTAGGAGTGCATGTGTGCATTACATTGTGATGGTGCTAGCTGTGGCCTTTGTGAACATCAATATATTATGTCGAGCTCTTGGTATGCACCGATGTCAAATGGCAGTAAGTACACTACGTGTTAAAACGAATGTGGTAATGATTTATTGACGTCCACGTCAGAATACAAGCAGCAACTTTAAATTCACTCCACCGGAAATGGAAATGGAGTCATAAACAGAGCTTCGGAGGTTGAAAGAGGAGAATTATAGAGCATATAGGATCTGAGAAACTTTTCCATCTTGGAACCTTTCAAAAGAATCTCCTTCCTGAATTGCGTGGATTTAGCATGAATTATGTGTGTGTGTGTGTGTGTGTGTGTGTGTGTGTGTGTGCTGAACAGGCTGAAGTGAAGAATTTGCAGGAGGCCAAATTGTCCTTCACTTCAAGCTCAAACCTGCTCCGTCGCCCTCCCTCCTTCTTCCCTTGCTCAATTGTTCCTCTTCATCCATCATGAGCCCCTGGAGCTGACGCAGGTGCTTTCACTAAACCTCCCTGAAGAGCCCCCCCCCCCCCCCCCCCGCCTTCTTTTTCCTCCAACCCACTCTTTCCCCTCCTTCATCTCTGTCCCCACGCCTCCCACCCTCTCTCCTCTCTCCCACTGAAGGAACTCATCAGTGGCCCCTTCACATCTGCAGGAATCTTAATTGTATATTGTCAAACAGGGATTTTTTCTTTTTTTTTATCCAGCAAGGGAGGTGATCTAGATCTGTTGAGGGACTGCTGGGAGGCTGAGCGCACACACACACACACACACACACACACACACACACACACTTAAATGCATAAACACACCCCTTTTTCAAATGTAAGAGTACACATGAACATACTTGCTCACACATTAGGATGAGCATGCTTGTACATAGGGAAGCAGGCACACTCATTCACAGGCGCTCAGAGAGAGAGAGAGAGAGAGAGAGAGCACGAGAGGAGAAACCTCTGAGGAGATGCAGTATGGCAGCTCCGGGATGTCACAGCTCCTTGTTCATTCCCTGCGTGGATAGCTGCGGGGGTTTGGGTTTCAAAATGTGACTATCCACTGGTCCTTTTGCAACCTTTCCAAAAGCACAGAAGACACACTGATATGATATGCCGAGTCTACGCTCAGCAGGCCGCGATCACGACACGTCAGTAGGGGCCGGGCCTCCACCTCCTACATGCTGCATAGGGAACAAAGAGTCCCATTGATTGACCGAGCTGCAACAAGACAAGACAATGATTCCCTTCAGCAACAGAGGCTGGCAGCACTGGGCAGAATCCCACCAGTGTTCTCTGGGAACCTGGGAACAAAGACGGGGACAGACGAGAGTGAGGGTCAGTAAACTGGGTTGACCTGTCTTCAATGCAAGGTCTGTAGCTCCAGTGTAACAGATAGAGCGCAGCACAGAACGGCGCGACGGCACATACATGACTGGGCACATTCACGCTAACACCGAACGGTTGCATAATGGATATTCCAGCAGTGTTGGCGTTTTACGCAGAGCATCAAATACGTTCTTTCACATCAAATGCCAATTCGCACGCCACGGCCCGGCCAGCCTTTGCTTAGCTGGCAAACTTGTTGCCAGTGGACAGATGTAAATATAGGTCGCTGGCGTTAAAAAAGGACAGTTACAGCATCCAAAAACAGCTCCTCGGACTCAATTGAGCACCCATTCTTTCCAAGGGGGCATTTCTGAACCTGCTGAGTGAAACACAAGAGGGATGGATAGCATTTAGCAGAGCTGGGGCTAAAAATGTGCGCTGTGGCAACGTACGTCGCATGCAACATATGGGGGAAAGCAGGAATTGTATCACAACCGATTACTCCATGTGTGAGAGGTTTGCAGGTTTTGGGGGGGGATGGCGTTCAAGAGGTTGAAGAACCGAAATGTCAGCGTGCCAGATCTACAACAGACAGATGATTCTAGGCGCAAAGAAATGTAACTGACCATTTGCAAGGACTGTCTAATCATAGCTTACAGCAGCAACCATAACTGATGAGCTTTGGATTTCGCCACATGCACACGAGGCTCTATAGGAGAAATACTTCAGGGAATACACAAAAAGCGTCTTTTTTGGGGGGTTTTTGTCTTTAAAAAAACCCTAAAACACAACAGCAGAAGCCATCGGAACAAAAGAAACAGTGTGCTTATCCAAGTGTTAGCACGTCCGGCTAAATGGCTTAACCACGTTCTAACCAAGCATTACCTTCTGCGCTTATTTACCCTTTTTACAGTGCTTTCGTTTTAAAAATGCGTCAGCTACAAAAACCCTGAACTTTTTCAGTCAGCTCAGGGAGATAAAAATGTGCTTAATTAGCTAGTTAGCTTCAGCTGATAAAAAAAGATTTTCAGGGGTCAATCTGTCGCTGATATCAGGGTAAACTGCATAATGTGCCATGCTAGAATGGATGATGGGCAAAGCATCAGTAACTAATGGAGGCCTAGCAAACAGTCAGCTGGAAATATTCTAATGAACCAACTACTGACAATCATAGCAGGAATGATTTTTTAGGACTGATTATTATTTTTATTTCAACATTTCAGCATGTCCAAAAAAAAAAAAAAAATTGTTATATTTAACAAATGCTTGGATGAAAGCTCAGTTATTGCTGATAGAAAACTTTACAGCAATTTGACCAAGAAAAAAAATTGGTAAGCGTTGCCCTCTGACTCCCTGAAAAGGCAAATCTTTCATCTGGCTCTCCTCGTCCCACCAAAGGATCTCGTGAATATCATATGAAAAGGCAGGAGTTATCTTCTAAAGCGCCTGCTGCTGGCCTACTTCCCTTATTAAGGGGATTCCTCTGGATGCCTCTCCCGTGACGCTCGGGTCCCACCATCTGCTCCGGCTGCACTGGGGAGTTTATTATGGCGCTGACAGCCCTGCGAATTGTGACCCTTAATGAAATTGTGGAGCAATATGTAAGGTCTGATCCGCTTAGGGGGCTGTTGAGGTCTTTCTTTTTCGCTGCAGACGCGGCAGGCAAGAGCTGGGGAGTCAGAACAGCGGGAGTCTAGCTGGAGCCATATGCAGAGATAAACGCTGATGTCAGGTCACCGCTGATTCAATAAGGAGGGCTCCCCGGCTGCTCTGCCAGGCTTTTACAATAACAACATATTCACATTAAGGGTGTGGGATTTCATTACTGAACTGTCAAGTAATTCCTGGGCATATCTTTTGCGTTGGAAAGGCCCAACGCAGTGATGGGGAGTAGCGAGCTCGGCGACATGCTGGAATGAAGACTGATGAGCTTTTATTAAGATAAATGTATTTTGCTCTTTCACCGTATCAACTCCTGTTACTCTGAGAGTGCAGCCCCCGGAGAAGAGGAGAAGGATGAAGATTTATATGCGAGTCCACCGCTATGCAGAGTAACACAGAAACCAACACTGTCTGCCTCCGCTTTTGTTCCTTTCTCGCAATTTCATTACATTTCATTAAAGCTCCGGCAGCTGAGCTGAGCATATTTATTCTGGGTGATGCTCTAAGTGGTCGTTTCACAGGACGCTAATGAGAGAAACTGATAATAGCTGGTGTTTACTTAGAGCCCAATTCAGGCCATTTAGTGCAACTAGCTCTGTTTTGTGTTTAATGTGTTTGGAAAGACAGATTCTGTCTATAAATACACATGCTGACCCAATTATAGGTGGAGTAGAGTCATCTGTGATTTAGGCTGTTTGAAGCCAGCCAAAAAAAAATCCCCTCGAGTAGGCTGGGTGGGGCTAGCCAATACTCTGAAAACAATTAGAGCTGGATATTTAAAGAAACAGTGAAAAAATCCATTTTGATAGGTTGTAGAAGAATTTGACTTGCAAATGCTCTTAACCTTTTTTCTTTTTTGCTTTCTGAGCATTGTGTTGGTGAAAACCTGCATATTCAGGTTAAAACCAGACACTAATGGGGGAATAATGAGATAGATGTCAACACAAATAAGCGTTGTTCCACAGCATTGAATTCAGTGGCCAACTCTAAACGCAGGTGTGAATACATAGTATGTGTCCACCTGCTGTATTTACTGTACGTGTTGTGAATCCCAACACATCCCTGGCCGCATAGAAGAACTGCCGAGCTGTATGGCTGAGTGCACATGTGCATCCTTTTATCGGGTCTCGGAAGGAAGTTTTTGAAGCCTGCATTTTGGGTGTTTTCCACTTGCCGTCATCTTTTCCAAATAATACTGAAAACAGAAAATCCATATTTGGCCAAAAGGGAGGGAGGCCTTGATGGGCTGAGGCAAGGAAGCTACCATGGCTGAAAGATGGAAGCTCAAAATCACCACCAAGCCAAACACTAGAAGAAAAAAAAATGAAACACTGACTTCCTTTCATTGGCTTAAATGGATAGTTTGAGATATTGGAAATGCGCTTGTTCACTTTCTTGCTGAGAGTTAGATGATAAGATCTGTACGGTAAATATGTAACTGAAGTAACTTCCTAAAGTTTGCGCTGGTAACCTGGCAACGGGTCCCAGCCAAGAAATAGTGGAGCACATGACTCCCTGTGAAATGGCATTTTTAGTCTTCAGTTTTTGTACTGATGAAACAAGATGTAACATTTGAATGAATGAGCTTCAGAGGTGCTGGTAGGTGGACTTGGTTACCTCGGGAGACAGAGCCCCCTGCCCAGTCTTTGTGCTAATCTAAGCTAAGACATGAGAGTGTTATCAATCTTCTCATCTCAACTCTCAGCAAGAAAGCGAATAAGCTTATTTCCCAAAATCTCAAACTGTTGCTTTAAGCTTCTAGCCAGGGCGATGGCCTCTTGCTTCCCGGCAGATGAAATCAACCGCAGAGCAGAAAAGCTAAACGTGATCACAGGAGACATTTGAAATGCACGTTTGTGCCAGGTACCAGCTGCAACTGTGGTCTAATCTGTTTATACATATGAACAGCACCATTGTGACTCTAAGCACAATTGTGCTCATGCCAATTTTTACACAGCATTTGACCTCATTGTCACCTGGTTTGTAATTTGTGATGCGCTAAGCAACACCTTGCCTGAGGCACAGCCAGCCACATCCCTTAGTTTAACCTGCCTTCGTCCAGATTATGCATGCTTTTCCGGGCACTGTTGCGCTTCTAATTAACACAGTTATGTTAACATTTGCATCTGGGAGCTGACCAGCACTTCTGCTGTTAGCCAATGACCAGCAAGCGTTTTACTCGGGGGGGGGGGGGGGGGGGGGGGGGGGGGGGGGGGGGGGGCAACTTAATGGCATTTGCTGAGGAAGGAAAGCGCTTCCCCCAGCCGGTCCAGGCATCTGCACCAGCAATATCCTGGTGTCAACCCAGATAGTTCTCACAAACCACAACCCCAAAGTGAGAGCGCCAGGAATCTGCTGCACACCCAGGCACCCGTTAGGACCCAGGGCGTGATGGGCAAACATCCCCACTGAACCAAAATAGAGCTCTGCTTCTACTAATCCCAGATGAACAGGTGCTTCTATTTAAAGGACTAAATCCTCTCCAATCCACCCATTGGAATCCCAACCCTCTTTCTCCTCTCCCACTCTCGACTGTGCCGACCCCCCCCCCCCCCCCCCCCCTATTTTTCTTCCCTCTTTCTGCCTTTCCTGGATTATGGGCAGAGAAACAAAAGCATTGAGTCTTGAATGAGCTGTGGAAATCTGCATGAGGAAAACCACTTAAGAAACCAAAGCTTTCACCACCCTTCCTCCTGAGAGAGTGCCAGCGTTGGACTGAGCATGCTATTTTCAAATACAATGGTGAACTGGCTCTTTGCATTCAATTTAATATAACGTTTTTCTGTGCGTCAAGTCAGTAAAACCTAGAGATGGTTAGCAATATCAACCGGTATGCCCATAAATGCGTCAAGGCCTGAAAGTGGCACAATAAAACATGTAATGTCAAAGGGGTCACTCGTAGTTGTAACCAATTATCACCCAACTCCACAGTTCCTCTAATGAGCATTTTGACGCCTGTCAACTTTTCGTTTTTTCGATTTTCAGTCCTGCAACTTTTCTGCGTTGGTTCAATATCACATTCTTCAGGCGACCAAGAAACATGACACCAGAGAAATGCTGACGTTTGCTCTGTGTCTGCCGGATGCGTACTTAGGCTGCTAACATGGTTTAACATATTTGATTGTTTGAAAGACATAGAGAACTGAATTAGTAAAAAAAAAAAAATCACAGGGAATGTCGTAACTGCAGGTATATTTCTGTTGTGGGCCTCGTGAAATAAAGACTACTCTGCAAGGTAGGAAAAGTACATATTGTGCTTAGTTGTAAAACGGAGAACAGTTATAGCATGGCATAAATTTAGAGTCGCCGTAGTGATAAGGAGAGAGCATCTAGGAGCCAATTTTAACCCTTATTCAAAGATGGACCTTGTTAATAAGCAGCTTGGAGGCAGAGTGTCCCAGTGTGTGTGTGTGTGTGTGTGTGTGTGTGTCAGGAATAGAAAAAGGTTTAAAAGGCAGTTAATGAAAAGAGAGGATATAGTCAGAGTTTTTATCAACTCTATCATTCATCTGCACCTCTACTCTTATTGCACAAAGCTGAGTCATTAACAATTGGGGCAGCAAAGAGCGGAGATTTCCTCGATCCCAGTCTGAGGAGACGTCTTAGGGAAGTTCACCCAGAGTGCTGAGGCGCCATTGGATGACAGAGAAGGGTTGGAATCAGAGGAGGAGGCAGAAGTGGAAGGAGAGAAGGGGGTTACGCGATTCCCTTCAGACTCTCTGTTTTCTTTGACCTCAAGGCCACTTGAGAAATGGAGGAGGCCCGTCAGGCCGCGCAACACCTGGCGGACACCGAGTGACGGGACAATATGGTGCGAGTCTGGCCTTGACAGCAGCCACAAGACGGATTGGTCGCACCCTTTGAGTACAGGGTCGTCGTGGCGAAAGAAAGCACAGTGCGGCAAAGCAAAGCTCTCATGAAAGCAGCCGAGTTTGAGCTCTGCTAATTATAAACCCCCCCCCCGGGCCAGAAACCAATTTGTCTCGTTTTCAATACCACCAAGTTCCCCCTATCACGCTGACAGAATGGCTCAGGGCAGCGTTTGAAAAGCTGTAATGAAAACAATTTCTTCTAAGAACCAGTGGGGTCTGGATTCAGCCTTGAAAAGTACAGAAGGAGTAATCCTTCCACTCCTATCGCTGTAAGTGGGTGGAGGAGCCGGGGAGCAAGCAGACATAAATTCTATTGTAGCCGTCCAAATATGTTATGTTGTTAAAGGGGGAATAAGGTTGACAGGCCCCTGGGGCTAGTCTGTGGAGCCAGCTATTCACACGAGCACAATCACGACCTTTCTAAATATGAATTTCATTCGGCCTGTGCGGTCTTGGCTTTTGTTGCGGACACAATGTGACATGCATGGGCTGCGTCGGGCTCAGCGACATACAAAAAAAAAGAAGGAAAAGGCCGGGGGTATCTGAGTGTGAGGGACAGTGTTCCTGGCTTTCTTAAAAGCCCCCGTTTTCTTTCTGTGGCCTGACCCGATGAGTTCACCGTGGAAAGACAGAACAGTACGCAGTGAGGACTCGGGTTTGACTGACGTGGGACTTTGAAGCCAAACTACTTGGCTTTGACCTAAATGCCAACGCTAGCTGACTGGCATTGCCATCACCACGGCCTTGCTGCTAGCGTAACATGCTGAGGCTATTTGCACTCACGGTTCTCAGAAGTGCAGTTAATAAAACTATCCTTTAAACTGCGTGTCCAACAGTTAAAAGAACCATCTGGGAGGGGAAAAGTTGGGCTCTATTAAAGCCAAACCCATCCCAACCTCCCTGGGGATGAAGACTCACTCTGAGATCCAAAAGACAGCGAGGAAGAAGAGTGCGGCGCTACACCCTTCATGACTTGGCAGAGAAACACTCACCGCACTCTTCCTCCTGGTGCTGACACCGCGAACGTCCTCCGAGAGACAGACAGAGCAGTGACCTCGGTGGCGTGATGCTCAAGGTGGGATAATGAGAGAGTGGACGTGAGTATCAGCGGGGAGACTGAGTGGCCCACTGGCCTACCTCACACAGACGGATACACGTGGCTCACATTTAGTGCTTCTGACTTGCAAGATTTAAGATAATGGGCCTCCGTTTCAGAGGAAGAAAACACAATCTTAAGGTCTGGTCACAACAGCACGTAAAATGTTGGACTTTTGCAATGAAATCAGTGAATTTCAGTGGCATCGCTGTAGGAAAAAGCAAACTCTCTGAACCCAAAGTTCAACCTTGGTGAACTTTCACAGCCGCAAATTTGCGCTGTTAACGAATAGCAAACAATCTTGACAGTGATATAGCATCACCTCTTCTGCAAGAACGTGAGGATGGACTTTGCTGCGCCACTGGACTATATTTCATCATCTCACCAGTATTCAGAAGCTATGACTGGTTCCACCCAACAGAAGCGCTATGAAAAAAAATTATTATGGGATTCATAACTGTGAAATTGTGGACTCATGACACATGCGTGCATCTACAGATGATTTATACAATTAAGCCGACCGTCAAATGACAATTAAATCCAAGCGCGTTAGTTTGCAGAGTCAACATTCTGTGAAAGGCAATAAAAGACTGAATGAGCTGGAGCTAGTCTGGAACGCATCGGCCGTATTTCTGAATCTGTGCTACCCATTAACTCACGATAACATTGCGCAGACAGTTCCTAACATCTGACACTCGGCTGACCAGCCTGCACGGACGACACTTCTGCTCCGCGCTGGTTTGTATCAACGGGAAAATTGACTGCACTGCCCTTTTGCAACATTATCAGTTGAATGATGAGCCAGATCCACTGCCCGCGGGGGGGCCTCAGACGGAACAGCGCACGCATTGTGACTGCTACACCAGGCCTGACACCACCAGCGTGTCCTATGACGCTCCATCAGCAGGCTGAATCTCTGATGTGAAGCGATTACCTGGAGAGACGCGCAAGAGTGGCGCTTTTTTATAGCCAGGAAGTATTTTTGTAGGAGTCGACCATTATTGAGTGTGTGAGGCTCTCCTCTCTGTTTCACATGACCCAGTTTAATGCATCAGGATGCAGAGGGCATGTTCTGATCCTCCTTAATTCCAAATTCATTCTGTAGGCCAAAACCGTCACTTACTCCCCTGGTCTTGGCAGGCGTAAGGTCGGGCAAAAGGAATGAGAATTTTTCTTTTCGATTTTTCTTCAGTGTATAAAAGGATAAACTCTGCACTTCCAGGACTTTACTAGCTCTCTCTGCCCTGCAGTAACCCGGCCATGACTCCACCGTGCTTTGCCCCCCCCCCCCCCCACTTCATAGAAAGTCTATGACTCAGCGAACACTTTATGACACCGTCTATCACTTGAAATCACATCCCTCCTCTCCACCCTCCTCTGATATTTCTAGTTGTTAAAAGTCTTGCATTCGTGCTGAACGCTCACTCGAGTTTCCTCTCGGTAAGAGTGTCAGCTCCCTGCCTTAAACGCTTTATCTGACTCGAGCCACCTCCCTTCTGGCAGAACATGCAAGACTTCAATTCATTTTCCATCAGATTTAAGGAGATTGAATCAGCAAAGGGATTCCTTGAAGTGAAATATTGCTTCCCTGAGGAAGCTTTTGGCTTCGTGTCAGATGTCAATGGTTTATAGCAAGAGTTGCAAAGATGTGAAACACAGATGGGGGTGTGAAAAATGATTTTTTTTTTTGTAGCATTGCAAAAAATAAATAACAAAAAAAACTGCATCTGCCAAAGTAACGCAGCTTTTCAATGAGTTCTCATTCAATCTGTGACAGCGGTAGACAGCCAGCTGGAATAGAGACTTCACAGTGTCTCTTATGGCTGGTTAGGAGAGCTAGTGGTGTGTGTGTGTGTGTGTGTGTGTGTGTGTGTGTGTTGGAGGATGTTACTGGCTCTTCACAAGTCACTCTCTGTGAGGGGAAGAGAAATGTCATGTGATTGTAGGCTTCTGAAACAGAAATGCTCTTGATCTGTTTCCGCTACCTGGCAGGACTATTGAATAAATACTGTTGAAATAACTTTACGTTCCCGCTTTCCAGCCAAAAAAGATTTAATTAGAGGATTATTTCTCTTGTTTACTGGCCCTCTATCGTTATGTTCAGCAGACAGTCGCTGACGGGTGGGGTGGGGTGGGTTGGCGGTGGGGGGCTGTGTGCAGAGAAAAGCAGCAGAGTGGGGTATTAATTGTTCCGCTGTCAGCCACAGGCACTCATCTCATCCCTGAACCATTAATCATGAAGTGAGAGGCGGGCAAAGGGTGCAGGGCCAGAACTACATATGCATGAAGGCAATTTGTAACACCAGGAACCTGATCAGAGAAAGCAATTTCTGGTTCCCATGCTGGTGCATAACGGACCAGCAGTGTAAGATTCTCTTTTCTTTTTTTTTTGTTTCTTTGACGTCCTCAGTAGAGCAACACCTTGCTCATCAGTGCATTTCAGACTAACTAGCAGGAAGGGTTTACAGTAAACAAGCGTATGTGAACGCAGGATCTCATTAAAAATGACCACAGACAGTGCAAAGCCTGTCTCGCCACGCAACAATGCGGCCTCTCTTTTTCATTCCACATAACCTCCCTGGAGTCTGGATTATGACCAGCGCCGGCCTCTCCTGAGCCACGAATAAAACGAACAGTTCATGAGTCAGAACCGTTTTACATCCACACCTATTCACGAGGAGAGGAGAACAGTGGCCCTCACTGGGTGCAGCCTCCACCTCCCTCCTTCGGCTCAATGAATGAATGGAGCCTCTATTGAGCCCGGATGGTCTGGTGCTTCAACCCACGGTGGAAAATATGACGACCCAGCAGCAGGTAGGAGAAAGAGGCTTCTGGGACGGCATGGGTGGGAGGTCTCGCCACCAATACTACCACTTTACACACAGCCGTCTGTTAGTCTTTGCAGATGTTTAACTGACAATTACTACCAGAGTGATTTCAAGGCTCAAGGTTAAGGGTTCAGCTTTGTCTTAAAGTGGAGTGATTGCTCTTTGAGCACAGGCAACAAATGAAAGCCAAACTTGGGAGCTTCTTCAAAAACCTCCCATTTGCACCAGAGGAGTCTGGTTCTGGTGTCTGGTCTTCGGCCATAGCCCTGCGTGAAAAAAACAAAAACGCAGCCCCCTCATTCATTTCAATGAGCGGCAGCGGCTGCCTCTCATGTTGTCAGCAGAGATGCGATCGGATCATATCCAGGGTCTGTTTTCCGTAACACGTTACTGATGTTGTTAAAAAGTATAATGAATAATCTGGCTGGTTCCAGATCAGCTCCGTGTGATTTCACTATGATATGCAAATAAAATCATTGTACGTTTAGTCGTTAGGGCTAAAGTATCACACAAATGCAATAGTAATAGTTATAATAGTTGCTCACCTGGCAACACTGGAGTCACCTGTGCCTTTTGGTTTCCTGTGTAATCCCACATACAGCTGCATCAACACACACCCACACCCACACCGCTCCAGAAAAAAACTATTTTGCTATATTTACTCCCTAACAAAGCACGTCTAGGCTCCTGGAGTGGAAACACACTATAACAGTGAAGTCAAGCACACACACACACACACACACACACACACACCACATCCCCCCCACCCCTCCCAGATGCCAGGAGAAGCTTTTATAACCCGTACATCAGCGGCCATCAAGGTCACTGCCCCCCTGTCGTGACAAGGTCGGCTCGACCTCCTCCCTCCGTGCTCTTGACCTCACCAGGGATGTGCCGATCGTTATTGAACATGCTTGACCTTTCTGTAGATGGCTTTAGAGTGTCGGCAGTCAAATGAGCCACATTGTCCTGCCCATTACTGTGAGGTGTCCTCGGGGAAAAAAAAAAGAAGCTGCATCCAGAGCTGCACCTAAGACATTTAGTAGAACGAGCATTCCCTCAAACGTCCCAATGATGACAGAAAATTGATTGCCACGATAATAACAGCCAGGAGAGGAGAGGGAGATTTTCCTTTGCCTCTCTCGCTTTATTATGAATGCAGTGTTACAACCAAGAGAATCGATACAAGGTATTAACATGGTGCTGCAGGTAATGAAGAGCTACAGCGCATCGGTCGCTCTGATTACTGGCAGCTTCTAGGAGAGAAAACACAGCGCCTCTTGTCTTATCTTCCTCTCCTCCCTTTCCACCTACCTACACACCCAGGCGGGTGTCCGCCGTTGAAACAAGTAGGACTTCACTTCAAAATGTCTCACTCCTCTACAGTGAAATAGCTCTTTGGTCAGAGAGCGTCGTGACTTTGTGACTTGACGAGTACGGCAATGATCTGACACATTTTCCACAAAACCAGCAGCAGCATTTCTGATTAATTAATACACCGGGGACAAACACTTGACTGTTGAAAAGGTAGGTCGATGGTCAAAACGTCTTCCATCGGACGCCGTCTTCGACCCCAACAGTGACGCCCAGCCAAGCAAAGCAAATGACTTCGCAGAGGTGGTGGAGGAGGCGACATGACGGGCTCTGGATTCCCCCCCACCACCACCACCCTCTGTCTCTCCTACTGCCAATCTAACATTAAAGTGACCCGTCAACCTGTGACTATAAAGGGCTCTCTTTGAAATACACACTTGCCAACATTCACAGCAGTCCCTTCATCACGGCCATCACGGCCATCACCCCCCCGCCTAACAAGAGAAGCCTGGTCTTGTTGCAATTGTGCAGAAGACAAAAAGAGCTTTCCATTGAAGGCTGTAAAATATTTATAGCTGCCAAATGTAAGAGGAACTTGTTCTATTTCAGTCAGACTGCTAAAGTGCCATTTAACAATATGTAATCGACACACATTCAGATGCCTGCGTCCCCTGAAGCCCTTTCAGACGACACTGCTACAACACGCTGTTGAATGCGTTTCATTGCACGCTGCGTCAGAGCCAGTTGAAGGCTAGCTCCCTGCCATATTGTATTGGGCCCTGTATGATATCACATTCAACCTCCAGCAGCAGCTACAGTAGAAACATTGATTGGCGTTAGCTGTGTGACTCACAGAGCAGCTCAATAATCCTGAAATTAATTAGATGCAGACGGCACACCACAGCATATGTGCCACCGCGTCCTGTAACACTTCCAGGGTTAAGGGTTTGGGATCGGGCTGCTCCTGCGAACAGTTCCTAAAAGTGCTTATAGTTTCAAACTGGTGATTTTCTAAATAGGGTTGCACCATTAAAATGTTGGTAGGACGCATCTGCCAATCAGCTACATGAACAAGAGGTCACTGCTGCAACGTAACTTACAAGTGTAGCACTTTTGGGGGTTTTATGTAGCTATTACTATTACTTACACATGGAGAAATGTGTGTGTTCTAAACCCATGTGCCATCTCTTCTGCGGGTGTATGTATATGTATCCACACACACTCACCTGTGCTGGATTTGCCGACACTGTAGCGGATGCTGTGGATAAATCTACAGCACAGCGAGCACATTGTGCACACTCTTTGTTATAACCTTTACAGCCAGGTAAGTGCTAAATTAAAGATGCCAATTACCCGGCAACAATGTAAAACTGTAAACAGTGAAATCTATCCAGTTGGAACGCTGCAGACTAACTTTTAACTGGGTTTATCTTGCGATGCTTTCCATTATTCCTGAAGCCACCCATTCTAAATATGTACGCCTTCTAACAAAGGCACTTTGGATAAAAGCAGTACATTACAGCACGGGGAGAGTGCCTACATATTTGGTATGGGAGGCTCCAGAAATGTGCTTCGCGTAAAAGCGTTCCATTAACTAGCAGATAATATTATATAAAGCAGCAGAATGTGCTGATACAATGGGCAGTAATAGGAGCGTAATCAGCGCGCTGTGATTATGTGGAGCCGGGCGTCCCATCCTGCAGGGATTAGTCAGGGAAAACTAGGCCTCGCATTCGCTGTCACCTTGCCATGACTTCACACCTTTTTATAGCTGTGACAGGTCACAGTTCACACACACACACACACACATCCACACACACACTCACAGCTGCATAGTCAAAAAAACCACAACAAGCTAAATCCTTAGCTAAGCACCTTGCCCTCGGCTTGCCCCTGCATTGTGTGCGAACAGCTTGTTTTGTAAACTCCTGTGTGTGTTTGTTCTGACTATTCAAGCTGTTAGGTCTCACAGCGGGAGAAATGTCAGTGCATCTTTCTGTTCAAACGGCTATATTTGGAGTTTAGCACAAAGCCAACGGTACGTGGCGTTTTCTTCTCAACGCTGACTCTGCTCCTCTATCTACCTCAAAGTTCACCTCTGCCCTGTGGGGGCATTAAAATACCCACACCCCACGCCAAGGGGAGGGGGGGGGGGCGTTTCCAGCCTGCCAACACCCTCATAATGTCTGCATCAAATTCAAGCTGAGAAGGTTGACTTAACAGAAGAATGGAGGAAAGCCATTAAGCTGGTGTCCAAGGCTTGCAAATATGGGGAGGTGCTGTTCAACCACGTGGCAGATACCCTGCGCTTCTCTGAAGTGCCGGCTCATACACACACACACACACACACACACACACACACACACACCCAATAAATGATTTGAAACCAATCCAATACCATCATTTTAAATGGGGTTGGTGTGGAGCTTTGGAAATAAAATCTATTAAGTAGCAGCAACAAAAGGTTATCATTCCAGCTAAACGCCCGCTGGAAGGTTTTATTTCTCTACGCAGGGAAACATCAGCCGTAACTGTGGTGTCAATGTCTTGGTGTTTGTTTATTTGGTGTGAGCTGTTATGCATTTTGTTAAGCCCCCCCCCCCCCCCCCCCCCCCACCAGCAAACCTAATTTCCTCTGTGTGACACCAAAGATTTGAACTGCTGTGTCGTGCCCAGCAGTAATGAAGCGTTGGCTTTGGAGCAACATTGCTGTATTCGTGCAGTGACGTGGGGGACAAAATGTTACAACGGCCTGCTTCGTTTCACTGCTCAACCCTGCAGAGTCCAGTTTCTCCAGCTGCCACTGTTTTTCCCCCCAGGACACTCAGTTTATACATGATAACCAGCAACTGACACTCCCAACACCGCGTCTGTGTAAATGTGTAGGCATGACTCGGGGGCGGGTGTGTGAGCGTCAGCAGTGTGTTATCCCGCGTGGTTCTCCCTCCCAGGCTTGGACGTAAGCCCCCCAACAGCTTGGCTGATACTCTCTCATGATGCACCGCATCATCATATTTCAATGAAGTAATTACTGTAATTACTTCATTTTAACAGTGACACTTTAATACTTTTTTCAGGGAGGTCACGCAGCCACGTTTTATCTGTGTTTCGCTGACTTGCTAGCTACACTTGCTGGTTTTGCAACAACAATTTAGCTCTGCTACTGAATGATGAATACCAATATTTCGATTTTTTATCTTTTTAAACTTATCGATTAGAATCTTTACTAGATGATTACACAAAAAACACTCAACGCATCAGTGTGAACGCTCATTCTTGACCTTGGAATGTCTTAACTCCACTTAAGGTCCACTTAAGCTTTGTCCGGAGCTTTCAACCACGTAGGTGCTCCGGACAAAGCTAGTAAGCGGACCTTGAGTTAAGATTGTTTTGTCAAACCACTTACTCTGACTTTTCAGTAAAGAGACATGATATTTTGTTAGGATAATGTTTCCATGTGATGGATATGTGGGGGTGATACGACTGTATCTATATTGTTTCACGCCCCGAAATACCGAAATCATAACCAATAGTACAGTTCAAATACGCTTACCGCTTGCACAGGGACAGGTGTGAGTGGGTGTGCAACAGCCTGGACGGTGGTCTCTAGGGAGGAGACAAGCCTCTGGCAGAGCCCTGATTCTCACCCCCCCCCCCACCCCCCCGAGTCAGTATCCGGTGTTGGGACCGGGCCTCGGCCGGCTGTGGCATAATGCAAGCCTCATTAAGCCCTGGCACCAATGAGACTGGCAGCAACAGAGTGGCACTAAGACACTCCATTTCCTCTGAAACGCAGCAGGTGTAAGAGGAGAACGGAGGACTGATCTTCATTATGGACTGACAAAGGAAGTCTGCAATATTCAAACTGCGCTGTGTCACTGCTTCTCCACATAGAAAATGTCTTTGTTTGACGAGCTACCGCCTCAGCATCCCAGAATCGATGATACACTGGTATTTCCAGTACAGTCCACCGTGACTCAGCAGAGAGGAGTGTTATAACATACTGGTGGTAATAGTGAGTCAAGTTTAAAAAGGGTTTTTTAGAAATGTTCCCAGCGCTCAAAGTGGACTCTGACAACCCCAGCATTCATTGTTAGAAGTGAAACTGGATTTTTGACGCTGAGCACCCACTTCAAAATGCACACCTGCCACCTTTATTCGCCTAAAAGTTTGAACAAATTTGAACTATGTGATTTGTTTGAGTTAATTGGCACTCGACCCATATAATAAGAAAGATGTAGAATAACGGCAGCCTCATCCTTTAACCAACATCACCAGTGTTTAAATCGAATCGTGCCAGGCTCGCGCTGGCATACAAAAGCAGAAATCCAATTGTGCTGTGTTAATATTCTGCCATTGCTGAAAACGGAAAGCCAGCCGGATAAATATATGCAGAGATGACGCATATCACCTAATGTTTGTGACTTCTGTTTGGAGCAAAACACTTGCAATTTGATACAGTCACATCAACTAATTATGCCCATCTGGCTGAGACTGATCCGACCTCAGCCTACATTACGAGATCAGCGTTTGTATCTGGGCACGCGCAGCTCCAGGAGCACGTAGCGCACTCGTGATGCACAGGTGTCATCAGCAGAGTCACTTCCCCACTTAAGCCCCAGGCCCATCTGTTCCATTCATACCCAGTGGAGACAGGTCACAGCCACAGCCAGGCATTACGAGTCGACCGATGATCGCCAGGTGCTCGGGCCTTGTGCAAGGAAGAACTCGGGTGAATGTGAAATGCAGCAGCTCGTGGTATCACCGAGAAGTGAACGTCTGATTGCCGAGGGACCCAAAGATTTATTCGTGTTTGCACTTTCCCATACGCGATGATGCATTTGGCTGAAATGTTCAAGTGGAGGAAGATAAGAAGTTTATCAAGAGCTGTTTGCTCAGTAAACTGGCCAGGTCGTGTCGGGCTCTTGGTAGGTACACATGGAAGGGTGATAAAAAAAAATGTCCTCTGGATATGGTTTGAAGATAAGGGCTGGCAGGCTGCCAGCTCAGTGAGCCCAAAAAGCTACTGAGATTCTCACAGTCAAGTTAAAACTCCTAAATGCTCCCAGCAGCAACATTTACAGTTAAGTGCAGATCCCAGAACTGCCACGCCGTTGTTTGAAATAATAAAAAAAAAAAAAAGAGCAGAGGAAAAAGCTGGGAAAGAGATGGGAAATGAACTACAACTACGCGTCCATAGCTGCTGATTGACAGCTACCTGCCTTTTAGCCCCGTTGCCCATTTCAATGAGAGAGCGCTATGCTCCAGTTACAAGGGGGAGTTAAAAATAGGCCTCACTCAGTCACCACTTAGCCTGGCAATGTGGAGAGCAGATTGTAAATGAGCACAGTGAAGTGCTTGAATGGCAGCCCTTGTCGCTAGCTCTCTGGGCTCACACACACACACACACACTGAATGTAAAGCAGTAACACACACTGCTGACGATTGAGCAGTAAACACACTTATCGTGCATTAAGGGTCTGTATGCGGGGCAGATGAGGACAACAGCAGCCCTGTTGCTCTGTAAGAGTGTGAGAAGAAATCATGCATATGGTTAGACCTCGACGCCAGTTTGCTTATAAACTGATGTTACAGCCTCCAACTAAAAAAAAACAGACGTCTGTGTCGCAATTCCATACTAAACCTTTACTTTTGCACTTCCCTTGGAGGCGCTGAAGCGGCTGAGGACACATGTCATTCTCTGTCACAGTGTCTGACAGATGATGGCCGCCTAAAAGTGACCAAAAACTGGCGACAGATGGACGAGCATGGGGGCAGAAAGCCTCGTAGGTGAGGCGTTTCTTGACACAGAGGGGTGAAGCGGTTCCTCTGGGCTATAGGGAACGCGGCAGACGGCAAGCCAATCACAGGGTCGACTATACGCAGAACTTCTTAGTATCTTTTATGTGCTTCTCCGGCCACTTAAAGAATGTCAGGCTTTTGTAAGTAAGACAAAAACACTGATTGGTGCGGCTTTAATATTTTCCATTTGTTCATCACTGCAGCGCGTCCCCTGCTGTTTCACCGATAACCTCATGAGATCTTTTAAAGTCAAGATCTTACCGGAGAACATCAGTTCATGCCGATGATCGACGTTACCGTAAGCGCGCATGCTACTGACACGAAGCCATAGTAACATAATATTCAGCCGTGCCGCTCTGCCTTCATGAACTTCCTCGATTATATAGTCCGATTATATCAGAAAATAATGAGCCCCTGCCTCATGCATAACCCATGAGAGGGAAGATCAATACCCCTGCTCGCTCTGCCTGTGCTTCATTAAGCGCACCACGAGGCATCACCCCGACGGGGTTTGAAAAATGTGCTGGCAGCACCGGCAGCCTCCCTCCTCGTCGAGCCACATGTCTGCAAACACTCTTGTTTCAAAAAACACAAGTCGGCTTCAGAGGCAGACAGTGTCACGCGTCGCACTGCTCCTGCTAAACCCCCACGGGCTAGAGTTACATCAAATTCGGACCCCGCGAGCCATGGAGAAGTGATTATACAGTGATTATACTAATGAAACGCATAGGAGTGCGGAGGGTCACAGTATATAGCGCCATATATTTTCCTTGCAGCCATGCTTAATGTCCTTGCTAATCATAGTCGTTCTAAAAAAGCACTTAGAAGTTCAAAGGCTATGTGAAACAGAAAAGTCGAGTAGGCTTTTAATGTCTAAAGCAATCTATGTCGTTTACACAGCACCATGTGGTTTTTTTTTTTTGTCTTTGTAAATGTACGTGTATACGAGGTGCGAGGTCAGCCAAGCTGGGAGATCGTGACCTGGAGAGGGACCCGGAGGGTCTATTTAGCAGCACTGACCTGCTTTCTCTGCTGCCATTTGGCCTCAAGTCGCCTGATTCACATGGTAGTCTGATGTCTGTGTACATACAGTGCTGATATCAGTACCCCGGTTGAAAACTGGATATTGTCCAGCCACTGAAAGCCACATCTGATATGACTGATGCGATACAGCATATATGATTTCATACACTGCATTGTTCATCAACGCTACACTAGCAGTCTCTGGGAAGCCAGCCATCTGAATTGACTCTAATGTGCTGTTCTGCTAAGGTGCAGGACAAATATGTAAATACGTTGCTGTTCTTGTCCTTTGATTGAACGGAGCACGGGCGTTGTGTGGCGGAAATGCCATTTCAGAAGCTTTTTCCTCCCTGCCAAGAATCGAATTATGTTAGAGCACTGAATGCACGAAAATTGTTACCCGTAATTAATATGAATTAAGCTAAATCCAAAATCCAACCAAGATTGAACGTATCGGCAGGGAAGTTATCGCACTTCTGATATGATAGACAAGTGGCCTGTTTCTACCAGACTTGGTTGCTATTTAGAGAGCTTAAATAGAACATTTATTTCAAAATAAATCTAATGTACACAGTCGTCCCATTTTTGTACATTTTCAAAGGCATCTTAAAGTGTGAAAAGTCTCTTCCTGCTTGTTACCATAACGAATCATGCATTGCTAAAAATTTCACGCAACTTTAACGTTTGTTAAAGTCAACATGACGAGCATCATGACGGGCTCCTGAAATCGCGAGACGGATGCTCTGGTTTATGTTAGTGGTGGTCTAAGTGCATCATTTTGGGGGGGAATCCACAGTAGAAGCAGGAGGCACGTTTGTTCGGTTTTGTCCTCCTCTTTCGCCTCAGCTCTGCATATCTGTACCAGCGCTCTCCTGTTCCAGCTGCCTCCACACCTCAACCCATGCCACATGAAAGCAGCCTCCGCGGGCAGCTGTAGTCACATTCCCCCTGCTGGGGGAGAGACCCTTTTGTCAGCCACTCCAGACACAACAACACCAACTCCTTGGCCATCACTGCCAGAGCTGAGCGGACGTTTTTCAAGGGTTCAGGCAGGAAACTTGACATTTGAGCTACACCTGCGCTTGGGCTCCTTTGGCTCTTTACTGAGCTCAGGGCTTGAGACAGCTGCACCGTTGCTACTTTTGCGCCGTCCTGTGCGATTGCTTATGTTGTTGGTGCTTCCCAGAGCCAGGTGTAGTTTCTGACTGCTCAGCAGTTTCTTTTGCGATTCCTGCTCCTCCTCCTCCTCCTCCTTCATTTGGGCTGTCAATCAAATCAGTCACAACATTGTTGATGGTGGTTGCGGCTCGCTGGTGGGTCATCTCTCCCGTTCCTGCACTCAGACTCCTAAAACATCCCCCAAAACACTAAGCCCAACCAAACACACTGTTGATTTGACCTGCACACCGTGACTAATGCACTTCATATATCTTGTTTATCGCACACATTGTAAACATTACAGTTATCACATTGGAAAAATAGATTCTACTTTTTACTATATGAAGGAAATAAGTCAATGAATGTGTAATACTAATACTGCAACGCTGGAGTCATTAAAAAAAACAAGATCTACATCTGACAACCAGAAATTCTCCTCAAATCAGGAAAGAAAACTTTGTTCTGAAAGTAAAATGTGGGTCTCCAGGGAAGACTTGCTAATAACACTCTGCACACATTCTCAGGGGAAACTTCTCAATTTGCAGCACCCAGCGCATTAGTGCAGGCAGAGATATGCTTAGGAACGAGGGATGCCGGGGCCCGTCACAGATAAGCTCTGATTTCATTAACATGGAGCGAGATATATTGTACAAGGCGGGGGTGCGTGTGCGCGCGCGGGGGGGTGCTTTAACCTGCCACAGTGAGAAGATGAAAACATATGCATCTCCTCAGACATTTTCCCCTGTCACACGCTGAATGCAGAGACTCAATCATGGCATCAAGCTCTGGGATTGACAGACGTGAGTATACTCATCACAGTTTGTTTGCGCGGCACTTGTCACCGTGGAGCCAACCTAAGTGCAGCCTCCTTTAAAACCCACGGCAGATTAATGTATGTGGGAGAAAAATGCGAACTGACACTAGCCATCATCATCATCATCACAAGGAGGAGGATCAGAATGTAAAATGAATTAAGGAGGGCAGCCAGAACAGAGCTGGGTATGGCCTTGTATACAGATCGATACTACAAACAAATTTATATTCAAAAGGTGATCCTGCCCGACATTCAGTGATGCTGAAAGCCAGTCTGCTCATGGGAATAATGCAAAGAGGTACATTATAACTACTGCATGATGGGTAAAGTAGAGTAGAGTTTTTGTCAGAGAGAGAGAAAGAGAGGAGAGGTCTTGAGATACTGAGCTGAGTAAGTACTCGACTGGAACTTCAACATGGTCCACTTGGCTTTTGCTGCTTATTCACAGACGTACGTCGCACAACGCACACACAGCCGGAAAGGACGGCATCCTGAGCAGTGCAATTTATGTCAAACCCTGGCATCAACCAGATACTGAAGGTCAAGTGTTTGGAGCCATTATTCTATGTGACTTTGACAAAACATATCGTTGGAATTAAAGCTCGGGGGCAGTAGGCGTCAGTCTGGACTTGGTGAACGCTTCCCCCGCCTTTGTAAGCACGGTGGCCTTGATGTCAACAGTGAATACTATTAAAACAATTTGAGGGATCAGCTGGATTTGGCCGGGTGGCTAATAGTTCCACAGCAGTTTAATCAGGACTTTAGCAATTATTCACACTGCTGAGAGTGCACATGGTGACAGGGCGGCAGGGGTGCTGTGCAACAGACTCTGGGAACAACAAAGTCCGCTGTTCGTGTCAGATCTGATCAAATGGTTTTAGGCTGCTGAACTAAGATCTACTGAATTAGATCCCCGCCGGGTGCAGGTCGGATTAAGACTCCAACGAAGACTCAAATTTGGAGTAAAGTGGCTCCGCGGCGTGGCAGTGAAACCATAGTGCTGTCGGCAAGGGTTTCAGTTCGTCAGTCATTTGGCTTCAGGTCTGTTGATATTTAGCTCTTCAGCCAGCACACAATTCTGCTTGCGCGGGACAGTCAGTGTGTGTGAGGTCTGAGCCGGCGTTTTACCCAAAAGGTCAGGCTCTAGGTTCCAGCCCACCTCTCAAGATGGACCACTTCAGTCAATTCCCCCGAGACAAGAGGCAACAGAAAACCTCCTCACCCTGAAGAGATAAGGCAGGATGAAGCCCCTTCCCTGGGACTTATGGGGGGCCTGAAGCACTTAAGGTTGCACAGCCACATGGTAAACTGCCTTACAAAAAACCTCCAGACCGCCCAATAGACCATTCACTAAGCCCCGCCTCCCTTGGTAACAGTTGCTACGCCTGTCCAGCTTTCCGACCTCGGCGCATATGCAGTTTGCAATGATAATGGTGGCAGACTTGCCTCTCAAACAATGTGTCCTGCTGACTCTTTGAGAGTCCTGTAAAGGGCTTTTAAATATAAAAAGACTGGGGTTAAAGCAAAACACCAGCACTCGCACCAGTTTTACGATCCACGCGGAAGACGGACAGAAATGAAGAATCAGAAATGTTCTCGTATCTTAATCCCAAGGATTTTGTAGGGTCTGGCAGCCATTTTTTATTATCTATCGTAACATCGCAAAGCTCACTTCCAAAAAAACAGAAATAGTAATTAATACATCGAACATCCAACATACATAGATATTAAAAGAAAGCATATAGAGTATCTTTATAGGAGTAGCCCATAAGACCCTAACCCACCCACTCTTTAAATGCAGAGGCTTAAAGCTTAACGGACCTGCTGTGCCTAGGTTCGGTTGCTAAGCTATTGAACGGGCAATCGTTGTTAGGGGGAGGGATTTAGCGACCGGTCAATTCCCCCGAAACAAGAGGCAAAACAAACAGGAAACAGCAAACACCCTAGATGAGACAAGGCAGCATGAGGCCAAAGCAAATTGACGAGCTGCAGAACCACACTGCACGCGGCCCGGCGGAAACGCATCCAGACCACCAAATTGAAGCACTTGACCGACCCATATCACATTCAATTGTGAAAAAGTGCTATGTCCATAACATTAAGAGAGCCAGGGAACCGCTTCGTTATTGTTTGAATTACGCGTCGCCGCAGTTTCCGCACGTGTATCACCGACGATCACGTCTCCCAGGAAGTATGACCGAGAATTTGCTTATAGATCCAAAGTCAAACTTCCTGTTCTTTGTTTTTCCAGTCAAAGATAGAGTCGCTATGACTTCATCAGCTGGACATGGATAACGCTCACAAAAAATGTCAGGCTTGTCTGCAGGATTTCGCACACACCGCTGGGCCAAAGAAAACAGTGTAGCGGAGGAAATCTACAGCTCAGTGCTGGCCGGCTGCTCTCCGGCAGAAGGTTCAGAGTATTGCCTCTGTCACAGACGTGGTCGACAACTTCCTTCCCCAACCATGAGTATTAATTCACTCACACACTTTTATATTGTCTGTCAAAATGTAATGTGTAATAAAAAAAATATAGCACAGCTGCACTGAAAGAGCAGCGATCGCTACATGTGGGACTAAGATGAAAGTTTAGCACTTCAAGTACTAAAATGGGATGGCCTGCAGTCTCGAACACAAATCCACGCTCTGACCTTCCAAAACTAGCTTCGCGATCCAAAGTGTGGCAGAGACTTCTCTCCACATGACACTCAGGCACTCTACATTAGGTGGAATCCACAGGGAAATGGTGGAGGCCTCAGGGCTGAATGCATGTGTCCACTGTGGATTAAACCTCATTTTAAAATACCCTCACCGCCAAGCATGATGCCGTTCTTTTAAATAGGCATTTGACAAAAGGATAACACGGCAATTGGTTGGAGCGCAGTGGCCCACCTATAAACTGGTTCATGGTTTACTTTCGGTCTCTGCATTCTAGCTGTAGCTTAGCATACTGGCAGGGGCTCAATAGACAAACAAACTTGTTTAGTCCAAAAAAAACCCCAAAAAAACAACAACAAATCATGGAGCTGTATTTGCCTTTTCACATGTGTTTTGGTGCCAGAGGAGATCCATTGCAATTTCAGATATGAGAGTGGATGATGGAGAGTGGGTGAAAGCTAAAAAGGTGAGGCTTGGGTGGAAAGCAAACAGCAGCTAATGCACAACACAATGAACCACTAACGTATAAAGCGGGCTTTGTCTGTCCTTTCAAGAGAAAACCATTTCTGAGAAGATAAAGTTATAAAAAAAACACAATTCCCTGGATATCACAGCAAGTACCTAACTGTATTGCTATAGGGGCTGGTGCTAAGGCCTTCGTGTATTTGTATATGGGTTTGTGAACAAAGAAGGACATCTGTAAGTACATGACATTTGGTAGGTCAAGCTCTAATGGATATTAATATAAAGCCGATGCCTATTCATAAACTGTCTAGAGAGGTGTGAAATAATAGCATGTGACAGACATGACGGGATAAGGTCGACTCTACAGTGGACTACAAAGGGACTGGGCAAGTCTAACAGAGGCAAGTCTGGCTAGGGCCCCCCCCCACCCCCCACACCCCCCACACCCCACCCCTGGATCCATGGCTTCAAAGACGAGAGCGACCACTTGTATTAATAGGATGACACCTCACACAAGCACATCAGACAGATATATCAGGACAATATTAGCTTGGAGTGTCGTGTTTTAGAATATATGATAGTGTTGCATAATATTTTAAGTTAAATTAAGTCAAATGAAGTTGTACTTAAACCTGCATTAAGTTAAATTTGAACTGGCTGTAAATAATGTAAATCGACATTATGGCACACTACGGTGGGCCGTAAAAAAACAAAACAATAGTTTTGGGAGAAATCCAACGTTAGCTGGTAATTCTGCGTGGCTTCGTCACTACAAGCGACTCCTTCCACATACACGTTTGTTATTTGATCCATTGTTAAACCAGCAATATTCATCATAGCAGCTTTAAAACCTGCCAAAATTGTGAACACCTTGCAAGTACGGCAAACTTGTTCGCAAATGTTTGCTTATGTGCACATCCAGCAGACACAGAGCGACATTAGCATTCATTTGGAGACGCTATAATCACATGAAAAGAGGGGCTTTGAGTCAAAATGTTGATATCTGGATTGGTCCGCTGTAGCGCAATGATTGAACTCTGCCACAAAGATGAATGGCCTGTGGCTTTGTTTGCTGTCTCCACAGACTTCTAAGAACCTCTTACTTCAAAAAGTGGCAAAGAAAACCTGCCCTTATAATCACAGAGTCTATCAGCCTCCTCTGTGTCCCAGAGATGGACACATGCTTCACTCTCGTAAACACTGGGAGCCTCGACTCCAGCCCAGGGTGCTAAGACACACAGCTCTGTTTCTACTTATTACCAGTCATGGTCTCCCTCTGGCAAAACAACACGAGGGGGAAACAGGGTGGAGACACCAATGGAGGGAGAGGCTGGAGGTCTAAATTAATCTCACATGTTCCCCAAGAGGAGACTTTCCAGGCGGCCTTGGCTTTTTTTTTCGGCTGGTGGGAGGGTGGTGGGGAACAGCAAACTCTGAGAGCACCTCGCTGCACTTTCCCGCACTTTTCGCCCACACACTGCTGTGCAGTGAATCCACATGGATCCATTTAGCTCAACTATGGCATCACAAGGCACAATTTACTTCTTTTTGGCAAGCACCAGAGGTCCAGAAAGTCACTGCTTCAGAGAAACCAAAAGGACTTTAAATAGACATAGAGAAAGGAACACAGTCACGAGCTGCGGTGGGACACAAAATGAACTCTATTGATTCAGAGTAGAGTAGTTCGACAAGCTTGTTACCCGTCAAATAGAGGATCACTCGTATAAAAGCAGCAAACTACCTATGATGTAATAACTGTGTTCGTCTTGTTGATTTAGTCGAAAATCACAGAGGAGCCAAATCAGGAAATCTTGCCTCGACCTGAAATTTGATGTACTTTTAAACTGGCAGCAGTTTGTGTTTGTTGTTTGGCATGTACAATAGGCAGTGGCCCTGCTCAAGGATGCATGGTAGAGAGCCAGGGAAGAGGATCTGTCAGCATTATCTTAACCTAGTTGTCAAGCAGTGACAGGAAGGCTGGGATAGAATGAGATTAGAAGACCTGGCCTTTTATTCTCTGGGCCTCTTTCACTCATTAATACCGAATGGAGGCAGACTGCTCTGCCTGCAGCCTGCTGCTCAGGCCTACTGGAACCCTAAACGGTGGGAAGACGCAGGAGGCAGCTCAGGATTACTTTGCTCTTCGGTATAAGTTTGCCTTTGTGCACTGGCCACCAGCTGTACAGCAGATCGGGTCTGACCAGGGCTGCGAGCAGGAGAGGCGATGGTCTACACAAAGTCATTCTATTTACGAGCTATACAATAATAGACAGGTGAGATTAACTACTTAATTTTTCTGTTTTAAAAAGGACCTTTGTTGGACTCCTGACCCCCCAGTGAGAACCACTGCTCTACAGCTTTACTCTGAGGAGACACAACAGCTGGACATACCTTGGCTCGACAGATATATGGCACTTCCCTGCCATGGCGGACAGGGCTGATTTGTGTGTGTGTGTGTGTGTGTCGGATAGTTGTTTGGTAATGGTTTGCTCCAAGCCAAGACAGTCCCATTCAGAAGTCACAGTCACACTCTGTTAGATCATTATCGGATCAAGACATTTGTCTGACAGCGACGTGATCAAACGTGAGTTTCAAACAGTCAGCAGCTAAAAATACACTGTGTGAGCGATGCGTCGCTACACCTCCCGCTGTCTTCACGGCTTGAAACGAGACGTGGGTTAGGCTGATTTGTGATATTAGACATTTTCCAAGTCCATCCCCGATTATCTCGATTTGCATTTTGACACAACGACACGATAAATCAAAGTCACCACATGGGTAACAACAAACTCAAACTCACTCCTACTGACATTCACTAGATAATAATTCCAAAACAGCGTTTTGTTTTGAAGGTGAATGACTTTCTGAATCCAGATTTCTGCCACAGAAGATAGCTACGTGACTCGTCTTATTTTGAATGTTAGCACACAGGGATGCTCGAACATTTGACAAATGGTTCAGTTTGGACCAAAGTGGTGGACTGACCAACCAACAGACCAACATTGCCATCCCTAGAGCCATGCTGCTACCATGGAGCAGGACGTACAAACAGACACACACATCAGGCCATGGACCCCAATCTGATTAGTTTGAGGGACAAATACATAGGGAGATGTTTGATGTTGATTAGGCAGCAAATTGGATAGGAATATAAATCCTTATACATACAGTACACTAACTGGGATGAGATCAAATAAATCTTTTTCCTCATTTAGTGACTCCCTGGAATTCTCTCAAGCACCCCGGAGGCCCCTGAACACCACTGGGGACCAGTCTCTACCATTGGTATACGCATAATAAATATACTTTCTGAGTAGTAACGTTCTACATAATAAATGGAAACAACACAGTGCCAATGGATTTAAATGGAAAGTATCTCAGATTGGAGCTACATGATGGTATCAAAGAAACTTTCAAAGGACTGATTGATGAAATCAGGGCATTTGGGGGGGGGGGTGGGACATAACACAGGGACAGACTATTTGTAAGTATAAATACTTCACAGTGAATTAAGTCAGTCACTCTGACTTAATTGTGATGCTTTAGAAAAAGCTGCCACAACATGTAGCTGTAGAGCCATATGAAGTTAGCACAGTCTATGGCTGTGACGCATTGGCGAGGTATGGACTGGTAATTAATTAAACCACCATGTGATAGCCTTAGAGGGCGGAGCCGATACAAAACGCCAGTTACGTACCGTAACTCCACATTCAAAGAGTGTAGGCGCAGCCCCCTAAACTGTGGGCCCCACTGGTCCATCTAACAAGCTGAAGAAAAAGCTGTTTTTGGGAGACAATTGTCTCAGCTAAACTTATACACAAGGTGAGACCGAGGTGGGGCCCATTTAGTAAGTGGGCGTAGACTGAAAGTCTTCAGTGCTGCACGAGCGCTGCGCCTATACTCATAGAATCTGGAGTTATGGTATGCAACTAACGCTCATGCCTATTCATTTTGAAAGAGCGACGACCAATGGGGGGGGGGGCTTCATCACTCAGTAACTCAGTCCCGGACAGACTTTTGCTATGGTCCAGCCGAAAACCTAAGGTAAATTCATAATTGTGGCTTTATCTTCTGCTTTGGCTCAAAGTGAAATATAACCCCCCCCCTTCCCCGTTCATTATTGCCTGTCACCTTAAATACCTTCTGAGAGCAGGAGGGACACAACCCTGCACTAAAAAATTGTCAATCTCCAGGCTCTCACTCCAAGGTCCTGACGGATGAGGACCTACAGAGGAAATGACATCGTTATCTAATCTGACAAGGCTAGCCACACGGCAAAACCTGCAACTGGTTTCATCCCCAGTGAAAAAAAATAAATACAAGAGTTATCTCGACAAACCAGGAGACTGCGCCACGTGGATTTTATGAATACGCTGAGGGAATATATTGGTCCTGGTGAGCTTGCACGTCTCTATCTGCTACTTTGGTCAGGATAATCAAAGTTTTGTCCTCTGTGTGTGACATGAGGACAGGACAGCTCTTCACCCACCTCGGCCGAGGGGCTGAAACCTACTGCTGTGACAGCGTGTGAGGACAGAATGGCGAAGGTTTCTGATGGCAAGATGAGTCGGGCGTGTCGAAGACGAGCTTTCCTTAAGAGCTGAAATTTGCTACTCTCGTGGGAATCATGGGATATCGTTTTTTACAGGGCTTACTTGGAGGTTAAAGTTGCGCGAGCGTGTTACAAAGTCCGGCTTATTTCTCAGTGTACTTGCACATGAGGATGACATCAGGGAGGCTGAGATTCTCTGGTTTCTCAGGTTTGATAGACGCTTGTTAGTGAGCAGAGACGCCGAAAGAGCTACTAGGGCATATTAATAACACGTCAATTGGCAATTTCCTCCCTCCTTATGAGAAACGCTCTGCCCTTGCGACATCTCAAACTTGGCAACACATCCTCAATCGCACATTTAAATAAACAAACTAAACCCAAATCAGCCCCAATGTCATGTGAGCGATATTTCCAAAAGAAAAAAAAAAGAAAAAACGGGCAGCCAACATGGCCCGGCTCCCACACCCAGCATAAACAGGACGAGTCAAACCAACAATTCATTTAACTACAGTCAAACATGGGCCGCCTCGAAGCCACCAACGCCACACAGGAGGAAGACGCACAGGCTCTAATGGACACTAATACCAGGCAGGGAGGCATTAATGGCTGCAAGCTTTGTTTGCCGAACCCCTTGACAAAAAGATGACAGCAGCTCAGCACACATAATCACACGCAGGACGCGGATTAGGATCAATGAGCAAACGTTCAATTATGCTTTCACACCTCCAATTAAGAAGACGGGGACAACCCAAAAAAAATGTTAATAAACGTAGGCTCAGTTTTATCCTAGATGCCTTTTCTTTGTATCAGTGTCTCTGTATCTGTATTTATTAGATTGACAGACAATGCTACACTTCTACTACGCTACCAGTCTTGGTAGTTGTGAGAGACACTCCACTGTTGTACTGTGTTCTATATAACTGTTCTACATCACAACAATTTTGGGGTGCCACATATGGACTAAAATAAAGAACCTGAAGAGGTGAAATATTGTTTAACAGTGCATCATGGTTGACTGCCCCCCCCCCCGAGTGGAGCACGAATGCAAAAACAATGCATTCAGTGAGGTCTGAATGAAGTCTGATTCAATGGACATACAATGAAAGGGAGGAAACAGATGTGGAAGCTGAGAGATTAGATTCCCTGTCGGCCCTGCTCTCGGCCTGGTGATATGCTCCGCTCTGACCGCCGCCACTGACTAGCTCTCCCCTATAATTCACCCTCACACAGCAGAAAACTGCTGAACACGGGTCTTGTCCAGATGATCAATTGATACGTTTCCACGCCATCCATGCGTACTCTAAAGGATGGACCATCAGGCTTAGCAACAAATGATAATGGCCGGCCTGGCGGCTGGTTCCGTTTCCCCGAGCTGGTTTCTCATTTGGCATACGGTCAAGGGCAGTGATGAAGCCATTCTGAGGAATTAGTAAAAAAAAAGGTAAAAGAAAGCTTCTTCAGTGCAGCCATACAGAGCTGGGACACGTTTAGCCACAGCAAGACCTCTGAGCTGCTGTTTAATAGAATCACATTATGGGCACAGATGAGGCCGGGACAATATTCTGATGGCAACGAGCTTCATTTATCATGCGTATATTTTTTTTGTGACGAGTTGTGGTCATGCTGTGGAGATAAAAATAATTCTGTACTAATGTGTTCTAATTCAGTCTCTGTGGGAAACACAAACTGTCAGGCGTCAGTAAGCCAAACACAGTAACACGCCATTGGACAGTATGTGAGTGTGTGTGTGTGTGTGTGTGTGTGTGTGTGAGAGAGAGAGCCAGTACTGGCCACAGGTCTCATCCTCCATTGCCAATATGACACCAAGTGGCCTGCTGGCAGCAGTGAGACCTTTAACACGCCGCGGCCTAGGAATAAAAAAAAGACGTGTGTCCCTGGCAATTTGCTGTGTACGAGGGACTAGCATAGTTCTTCAGGTTTAACCGGAAGAACTACATTATTCTGGTTAAGCCATTTTAGATAATGGCATACCACTGTTCCACGGCTCGTACTGTAAAAGTGCAGCTTTGCGCTCCAGCTCAAGACAAGGCTAGACCGGGTTCAACATAATGGACTCTGTGTGTGTGTGTGTGTGTGTGTGTGTGTGTGTGTGTTTGAGAATGAGGAGACGTGGCCTAGTTTGGACGCGCACTGCTCCCCCAGGGGGGTTCCATTATACGCGACTCAATCCTCGGGACCTTTTACTGGGAAATGAAGGAGCAACAGAGTAAAGTCTTAATCCTCACCCTTGAACCATCTGCTGGGGGGGGGATGAACCTTAATTTGCAGATTGACATGGACCCCAGCAGAAGATCTATTATGTTTGGGTTTTTTTTTCTGCTATTTGTGAACAATATGGCTGAAATTCTTATTAAAACGACACACTCATTCTACACCGAGACTTGTAAATCAGGCCATTTGTTTACGCAAAGCCCTAGACAGCAAACCAAGGAGCGCTGGGATTTTTAAAGCTACAATCCGACCTGCCCACACAACCCACAAACACCATATGTTTCCTTCAGTCTCAGTCATGGACCTGAGACTGAGACTGCAAACCACTTAAGGTGCAGCTAAAGCGTCTTCCTGCGTGCGTGCGTGTGTCGTCCGTACAAGTGAACAACGCGTACTGTTTTGCATCCAACGCAGATCAGTGTCAACAAGCAATCAATTATTTAATGGTACAAACACACACCCCCTTACATCCACGGCAGCTATTGACTGGAGACCTATTCGGTAAAAAACAAATGACAGAAATGAGTGTATTATGCAAATACAGCAACTTTAAAACACATTCAGCTGTTTTATACCCTGGCAGACAAAATGACTCTGCGCAGGATAAAGGTTGGATGATGATCTATACCCCCACAGTCCAAAGGTCCAGGTCAGAGGTTCCCAAAATGGTTTTCAACCCCCCCCCACCAGTGTTCCCTGTGGATGTGAGATTGAGCACAGCCTTGATTTCACAGATAATCCCTTCAACCTGGGTGTTAGCACTGGAGGAGAATGTGTGATGATACCGGACCAGAGGCATCGCTCTCTCTCTCTCTCTGCTGTTATCTCCCTTCCTACAGCGTCAGCTAGGGAAATTCATAGCACTGACTTCCTCATTCATCAGATGGAGGGGGCTCTGGGACGAAAGCCCTTCCTACTGTTGGGGGTCCTCGGCGTGACCGTGGCGCTGGCTGATGAGGGGATGTGACAATGTAATCGTCCTGATTGCGGCTGGTGAGGAGGAACCACTGTCGCCTGCTTGTCAGAGCAGAGAAATTCCCTTGAGATGAAGATGAGCGTCTGCTTTTGAGAGCCCTCGGTCAGAGGTTGCCCATGATCCTCATTAGGAAAACCTACATGCCTGTACACACATTAGGTGAGGCGTGTGGTAGATGCAATGCAACCTAGGTGGGGGTCCTGCACGACTCCACTGTAGAAAAGCCAAGCCTAGAGGGATTATAATGCCTCCTGATAGGTTGTGACACTGTGACTGTCCCAGCTGAGTGTGCACGAATCACACGCCACCGCCTGCTGGGCCAATGCAACCCCTTTTAACACTGTATCGACAGCTGCCTGCGGCATTTCTTCAATGGAAAGTGAGCCTCTGCGGCCTAAACTGCGGTCCCCTGCACGGGCGTCGCGTTGTTAAACTTGCACGGCTTATTGGAAGTTTGCCTTGCAGGTATTAACGGCTGAGCGGGCTGGTCTGGGGCTGCACAGGGAGGCGGCACATGAGGCTGCACTTCTGCACACCCGTTTCAGATCCGCTTCGAGCCCCCCCCCCAGTTGGGATGGATGTCCTATTAAAACCGCGTATTCTACCCAAGTGAGTGAATCCACCCATGCAAACTTCGAGCTGCAAATCCACTCCAGTCTGTGTAATCTGGGCTCACACTGTGTGTGTGTGTGTGTGTGTGTGTGTGTGTGTGTGTGTGTGTGTGGAAACCCCCGGTGTGCAACGAATGAGCACAAGAGGCGATGCAAACTTACGTGAAAACGAAAAACAAAGTGGTCGATCCCACAAGGAGAGTGGCAGCGGTGGACACTGGGATGTATTTGGTGGGTTTAAATCTCTTTCCAGCGCTGTTGGGCATTCTGTAATTTCCACATTCCTCAATTATTTATTCCGATTGGAGTCGCATGTAGAAAAAAAAAAAAAAGAAGATCCAGTGTGAAGTGTATAGGCCCCTCTCTGTGGCTGGGAAAAGGTACAACCAAGTCCGTCTTTGCTATCGTTGGAGCCGCATAGATCCTCGGATAGAGAGGCAGGGACACACAGAGCTCGCTGAAAGCCTGGAAATCCCACCCTCACAATCCAGCCCACTGGTGAGGTCACTGAACCGGTTGGAAAGGTGGAGCCTCTGTGCAAAACCCTGCAAGCGTCTTCACGAGAAAATGATCGGAGCTATCGTGTTGATTGCCCCGCATTTCTTCTCTCTCTCTCTCTCTCTCTCTCTCTCTCTCTCTCTCTTTCACCTAGGAGATTCCGCGAATCTAAAAATCGACTTTTCCTCGCAAATGCTTACCTGCACCAACAATCTCGCTATATATATATATACACACATATATATTCAATTAATTTAATATAAAAAAAAGTCTCGCAAAGTTTTAAGATGACTAGCTGTTTCATGTTTTGGTAGCTCTGCCCCAGATATGCAGTGTTATCTTGGCTTGAGAGAGCAGCACCAAACTTCATTTAGAATCCTGCGCCTTAATGTTGCTTTGCTTGCCCACAAGCCTACGCGCTTGGACAAACCAGGCATACTTGTTTCTACGAAGAGTCGACTTCCACTCTTATAATTCGGTATAGTTATTGTATACCAAAAGGCATCTATTTAAATGAAACTTGAGCTGCTAAAATGACTTCACCCCTTTCCACCCACCGTCCTCTATCATCATAATAGACTATGGAATAGAAGCAGGGGAAGCATGAAGCTCGTGTGAGAGTTGACATTTTACTGAAATTATGTGTTGATTTGTGCGGCTTAAAATCGTAAACCAATATCTCGGAAATTCATACATTTGGCCCCACTGAAATGTTGCACGTTGAATGGGGTTCACAGCACAACAGAGAGCGGAAAATGATCAGCTGTAGATTTAGGGATTGGAGCGCCCTCAAGTGGCATATGTCGGGATTTATGCGAAATGCGAAGCCAACTGTTTTGGCTCGGGCGGGCCACCGTAATATTTGTGGCGACTAGCGACTGCCTAGATTAGCTTGCTATTTCTTGTGCAGACTGTATTTTTAGTTCCCTGCTGAGAGCCGCCGCACGGTAAACATTTATTTCACAAAAAAAGCGTGTTTTGTTTCCCTTGCTGGAGTTGGAGTTAACAGCCAAACGCCATTTAGCAAAAGAAAGCCATACATTTGTGAGGAGAGACAGCGTGACACCTTGTTAACGGTAAACCAGTTAAGCTTAGCTAATTAGCTAACAATAGTTTGCCTCTTCGGCGGCTCGCAGGATGTCGTACAGGAAAACTTTAAAACTTCTTTGTGGGTTCGCTGGAGGCTCTGCCGTCCTACTGTTCGCGGCTGCCGACTCCCGCGGATATTTTGGTGAGCAGCGCGGAGAAACCGCCAGCCGGTGGTCGAGATTCACCGTCCTTCAAGCTGCGCAGCCGGCATGGACACCTGCCAGCCACACACCAGCCCCGACTGGACACGCTTGGGACTTCAACTGGGATAAGTAAGTTCCTCTACAGGCGCTATCTGTTGACTGCTTGATTTTTTTGAACATAGTTGTTACCGTAACATTGCCTCCATTTTGCTCTTCCCAATTTTGTATGGACTGAACGCCACACCAAATCTCTGTCAAATATGCATCGATTTAATAATAATCCACCACGGTGAAATTTAGCGTGGACTATATTTTGACATCTTGCTAAACTGAATTGGTGTTTTTGGATGCCCACCGAAATCGGCTGGAGCATAAGGATTTGTGAGATGTCATGATTCTTATTCTTCGAGCTACAGTGTTGCTGACAAGACAGTCAGCTATAGATGGCACATTTTTATAACTGAATTTGGCCCGAGAGACTTCCAAACAAGATGTTTGTAAGTGTTTCAAAGTATCATACTGGGAAAGTATCATCTAAAATCATTCTTGCTTTAACTCAGTTTTCCATCCCTCAAGTTAACAATGTGAGACAAAGCCACTTCTAATCTCAAGATCACCTCGTCTTAACTCTGTGCAGGAGAGACCCATCTGCACTGTCCAATGGGAAGAAGAAAGAGAGTGCCACTGAAGACCCCACTTCTGAGCAGGACAACGGCAAACCAAAAGCTACACGAAACATTCTCCTCATCAGACACTCCCAGTACAACCTGAGCGGGAACAGCGACAAGGAGAGGATCCTCACTCCACTAGGTCCTTATTTCCCTTCATGTCACCTGGAAAGTTGACCAGACAGCAGTCTGCAGAGTAACTTCAGTCAACAGAGAGCCACAAGTACACATTGAATGCTTGGAACAAGCTTCAATGTACCCAGATTTTCCACGACCATTTCTGACAGACCAGCCATTTTGCCCTAATGACCGCTGTGTCTCCACTTCCAGGTCGGGAGCAGGCTGAGTTGACGGGCAAGCGGTTGGCAGCGTTGGGACTGAAGTATGATGTCCTGATCCACTCCAGCATGGCCAGGGCCACAGAGACTGCAAACATCATTAGCAAACACCTCTCAGGTAGTGGAAGCCACGCTGCCTTGTAGAACTGTTTCAGTTCTGTTTCAGTTAATAGGATGTCATAGAATACATGTAAAATGAATTTTATATGGACAATAACAGTAAAAGAAAACCACCCAAAATTAAGGTTTATGGTATCGGTGTAATGTTAACTAGATGTCAGCTATATATCCACAGTCACCAGGCATATTGTTCAATTTGTGGTTGTTACAAGCAGTCTACAGCTAAAGAGAATTTTTGGCTTCTCACATTAATGCACTTTTATTTCCCCATATACCTCATTTAATAGTAATTTATTAGTTCTGATTTCCTTTGAGTTAATGTGGATATTTCAAAAAAAACAAACTTTTATCTTTTGTTATATCCTGTTACCTTTTCCTGGTTAGCAGCCTGGATTCTGTACATTACAAATTACAGCTGGTGCAGAAATGCTGAACACTACACATGCATATTAACATGTTTCCCCTGCCCTGAATGTCATACGGGCCCAGGAGTGGAGCTGGTGAGCTGTGACTTGCTGAGGGAGGGTGCACCCATCGAGCCGGTCCCACCTGTCACTCACTGGAAGCCTGATGCTGTGGTGAGAGAAGCTACACCCCTGCTACCTCTAGAGCGGGCTGTAGGCCAGATTTTCTCTCCTAGGCATATCCTTGTTTTGGTAACTTTCTGCTGCCCACATGTCTGTGCAGGTGTCCTGTCAAGTGCTTGTTTAGGCTTACAGCTGCAAAAAGTCAGCCAATACATCAGTGCAGTGCCACAGGAATGGGCCATAGGAAGAGTTGATTTCCAAAATGCCAACGCTTAAAGGCGTCTAAATCTTTTTATTTTAGTTTACTCATTTAAATAGACATTTTACCATCATTACATAATCAGTTGCTAAATGTTATTATTGAGAACTTGAAGGGTTTAGTTAACCTAATTGCAAAACTTGGACACAACCCTGTCGACGGTGAGGTCTGTGGATTATGAGTGAGATCCTGAGTGACCAGGACACAGCTTCTACAAAGACACATTGCTGTTGAGTTTTTATCTTGGAAAACGTCCTTCTAAAAGAAGAGCTTAGAACATGGTAGCACCATGACAGAGAGACATGTTTGGACTATGCCGCATTGCATGAAAACAGGATTATTAATGGAACAACCTTGTAAACAACCCGTGGAAACATCTTATTCAGTAATTCCACATTTTAAATGTTGAACATAATTGGATTATTCCCCTGACTGTAAATGTAACCACTAATATTTCAGCGCGGAAGCATTTATGATTCTGCCCTCAGTGATTCAATGCTTTAGTAGAAGTAATGTTTTCCATATAGTTGGCCTCATTTTGGAATGAAACTCTTCATACATTCCCCACAATGCACAGCAGCATCATGTATTGACTCTGTTCTGACTGAGGGGGTTCAGACAGAACCCTCACATGTGACAAAGGTGGCTTTCAACCTCTCTACCGTCCTCCAGCAGTACCACGAAGATGGAGCTCGCATTGAGGCAGCCTTCCGCCGCTACATCCACCGGGCTGACACCACGCAGAAGGAGGACAGCTACGAGATCATCGTGTGTCATGCCAATGTCATCCGTTATTTTATCTGCAGGTTTGTGTCGCCGGCAGACCCGGTGGTCGCAGCTCAGCTGAGGGCAGAGCGTGGCCCTCTTGCTTTGCTAACCGTTGTGTTTAAACTATGCTGCAACTGTTTTTTTGTTTTTTTTTAGTAAGATTTTTTTGATTTGATCTGTGCTTCACTTGTGTCGGTGTGCTCTTAACGGAGTCGTTAAAATTAGATTCCTGTTTAATGTAAATATTCTAGCAGCTACATACAGCCTTGTGCATTTCTTGGTGACTGCATGTCCTGTGCGTCTGGTTAAGAGGGACATTTAGCACATTGAGTTAGATATGACAAAGGTTTAATATCCTCCAAATGGCTACTTACTGGACAATATCACACAAATCAAATTGTTTGTTAAATAAGTGCCCTGTAAAGATGCAGTAGCTCCAGCTGCTCATATCTTTCTTTTATCTCTCCCAGGGCTCTGCAGTTTCCTCCAGAGGGCTGGTTACGTATGGGCTTGAACAACGGCAGCATCACGTGGCTCACCATCCGCCCTAGCGGCAGGGTGGCCCTCAGAACTCTGGGAGACTCAGGATTCATGCCGCCAGACAAACTAACACGGACCTGATGCCCCCAAGACGCCGCAGGTTTCTGGGGCCGGTGTCCAGTCAGTTGGTTGCAGGGTCAAAGCTCAGTTTTCTCCTTAAGTGTCTTGAAAATTACTGTTGATGTTGTTATTTTGTAACTGAATTACCATCATGTAATGAGGGACTCTGTGGTTGTGATTACTTCCGTGCCATAGAACGCCAGCAGAAGTGATTAACAGCTGCATTACAGCTCCTCCTTGAATGTAACTGAGGATTTTTACACAAGTGACTAATTTTTAAACCAAAAGAAGTTGCATTTGTATAGCTGTTGTAAATGCAAACCATGCTCTCTGCATTACATGTGTCATTTACAGTATGCTGAGATGAGGATTATGTGTTTTTGTTTGTGCAGCTGTAGTAAATAAAAGAAAATAATGCCTGCCTCAGTTTCTGTCACATTTCTTTCCTGGAAAAAAAAACAAAAAAAACACACGGACACATTGGCAGTAAAGTAGGGGTGATGTTTTATTGATTAGTTGAAAGCAAATGAGGTCTAAACATACAGAAAGAGAATTCACCATGAAAGTTAATTTTTAATAAAGCACAGAATGCTAAAAGCACAAGAAGCATGTTGTAAGTTTTTTAGGTGCATTTTTGCAAAGTTCCACATTCATAAACATTCAGAGACCAGAATTAGATCTGTTGTCACCTGAGAGCACAAGGATGACGATACAATCTTCTCAGTGAAGTAGGTTGTGCTCTCGGATAAAGGTTCAGTTCACCAAAAAAAAAAAAAAAGGTACATTCAGAACACTTGTTTCTCTCAACCTCAGTGGAGTGGCAATCTGAATATTCAAAATGATTGGCTTTTTCTGTGCTAGACATAGCTGATAAGCCCTCATACGGCACTGAATTTATCCCTAAGTTACAAATAATTTGGATACAGCAGATTCTTGCACATTCACAAGTCACCATTACATTTAACATGGTTTGGAGAACTGCAAGAACCTGCCACGTGTACATGAGTTTACTGTAACCACCGAAGAGATTCATGGCATATAACCTTGAGCGTTAAAGCTCTATAAAGCGCTAGTTTTTAAATCAACGCTGACTCAAACTACTTATAATACCCAGCTTTGCGGCTCCCAGCCGATCAGTTGGCTTCTCTGTAAGCGTAAGGCAGTTTTCTGTTAGCAAGACGGCCTTAATAAGCTAATGAATATATCAGGGTTGTGTTGCTGTTGAGTTTGTTTGGGAGTCTTTCTGCCCCCTAGTGGTTAGAGATCGCTTAATACAGCTTTAAGGTGGTCTCAGACTGGGCTTTCGGACGAGACAAATTTGAAATCACGCTTTACTGATGTGCGTTTTGTAATTCACACTCACACTGTGGGAGGTGCTTGTGAATGAACGATATTTCAGAGAAAAAATATTGAAAAAAAACAATAGAAATTGCACAGTCTAAGGCCGCCGATAGTGGCAGAAAGGAAAAGTCAAGACATGTCCAGGAACCACCGAGAAAAGATGGAGAATGTATGCATTTATTGAAGAACAAAATAAAAAAAAAAAACATGGAAGATCTCAATCTTATCAGTTTATTCCATGTTTGCCATAATCATCTGTGATCGACACAGCCAGTGAGGTCTCCGTTTCCAGATATTTCATGTATGAGCTAGAGAGAGTGTGTCCAAACTGACAAGAGAACTGGTTCATCACTTCAGAAAATTAAGGCAATTCCTGAACTGAGGAAAACATAGGAAATGGCAGTCGGTTTTAACACCATTAATAAAAACATTTAATTTTTGTGCTACTGACCAACATACAAAAAAATAACTTTTAAAATATTGACATTTTACTTTTTTTTAAGAACATCTTCAGTGACAGAATCCTGTTGAGGACTCCACACTAAGGTTTTAGTGACGAACTAACTTTGGGGAGTGCGGCTTGTATTCACGATATTCAAAAAAGTTGACTCAGGCTATGATACAGGTGCTTCACACTTGCCACAAATAACATTACCGTCAATTCAACATGGTCCACACCCATACAGTACATAAATGATCAAGGTTTCTTTTTTTTTCCTTTTTAAAGTCTTGTGTACATCACAACCCAACGTGATGAGAATTCCTGTATTACATAGGAGTAGTACCATACATCATTAATACAAATCTTCCAGACACTTGTGCATATTTCTGTTAGGTATGTGGTTTCTGAGCTGTGGTGTAGCCACCTTGGTGCAGCTGGGTTTGTTGTGGGAAGGGGTGGGGTGGGATTAGGGCTAGGAGAGGGTATGGCCGTAGTGGTGGGAGGCTGGGGAGGACCGGGCAGTTAGATTGGCGTCTTGTTCAAGTGCTTGAGGCGGATGCGCTGGATGTAGCTAGCATTGGCAGGGCTGTAACGGCTGGGGCTGAAGTCTGGTGAGGCGGCGTGCCGGGCGGGACTGAAGCGACCGGCGGGAGACATCAGGCCGCTGGCCGGGGAGCAGGGAGTCTGATGCTGCATCCTGAGTCGTGGTTTTACCACCGCAGGGCTGGGCCAGCTAGACGACACACATCAACACCAGTCAGTGGTTACATTTACGATATTGTTCCTTTGCTACTAATGCTCAAAGATAAAATGAGTACGGATTTTACTGCCCCACAGCACTTGTTTTGGTCATATTTTGTCACCTTTTGCACATGAAATGAACAGATTCTAAAGAGCCTTTTCCATTTTCAGTGTGAGGGCATTTTTCTCTATGAGATGGTACTGTTGATTTTGCACCTAACACTGCTTCCTGAAAAGCCTGAAGAGTGCAAAGCCTTTCACGATTGTTTTCCTGTTCATATTTATTCCCTGGAACAAAACGCTCCACCCCCTGGCATTTCACCTCACTACTAATTCCTAAAATGTCTTGTGACTGTAATCGCAAAAGGTGTTTAGCTGCAAAAGCTGAAAAGCCCTCTCTGCACCAGACATCCCTGTTGAATTTCTGCTGCGCACGCCATGCGTACTCCTCTTTTTTGTATAAATATTTTTTTTTACATACAAATCAAATATAGGGCAGTATCATCCACCTGTTACTACTTCAGATGGCTGGCCAGAGAAATCACTTCTGTGTGATGTGGGAAGACTGCATGAACAACCTCAGTGGAGACAGACTGTAAAAACATTCCCTCAGTCTGAATACTGTACACATGTACATGTGGTCAGTGATATCATGGTGAGGCCATGCATTTCTCTGACAAAATGAACTCTGAAACCCCACACAATAAATGTGTGTTACAGAATTCAGCCTTTAATCCGATAATCGGAGCCACTGAGGCCAGGACAGCATCATGGACACACAGTAAAATCAGAAGACCAACAGTAGAGAATAATATGCATTACAATAAAATGTCAGCCAAGCCCACTAACCTCTGCATGTCTGATGCAGAGTACGACTTCATTGTGCTCTTCCACTTATGAATGCTGGGATACTTCTGGGCGTCGACGTCTATGCCTTGTATTGCTGACAAGACCTCTCTGTCCAACTTGGTTGGGGAATCCCTGTAAAAACACACAAGATGGACACACTCCATTATCATCATAACGTGTTATTAGCATCGTAACTCATACGCTGGTGAATGTCAAACCATTTCCCCTAATAGCAGTCAAATGGGAGTGTTTGTCAGCTGGTGTATACTTGTCTGGACTAGATTTAGAGACGATGTTAGGCAGGACTCGCTACTTATTTCTAAATTAGAATATCACGTCTAACGATTGTGACACATCTTCATGTAAAACATTTCCGGGGATCCTTCAACATCTAAGATTACATTATGCCCTCTGCAGAGGAACCTGTGTGACTCACCCATCAATGAAAAGTCCTCTTCTAATGTGCGGTGGGGTCCTGGGTAGGAACTCATTGGAGTTATCTAAAGACTTATAGGAGGACCCTGAGGATCCTGAGCTGCTCAGGTCCCTCCCCCCGTGGTCCCATGACTTGGACCTAGCACAGAAGTTGCGCCCCCCTGATACTGACCCCCTAGTCCTGCCCAGCACCTCCAGATTCTCTTCTGCTTCAAAGTACTCCTCTGAGCTGCCGCTGCTGCGCCTCTCCTCCGTCCCTCCCTCCGTTCTCCAGCCTGGCCCCTCCACGGTCTCACCGTCCTGACTGCTGTGACCAAGAGACAGGCGATTCAGCCCGGAGCTCAGGTCTGTGCCCGAGGAGGAGCTGTAGGAGTCCCGGACCTCCCTGTGCCGGCTCCCGCCACTGCTCCTCCTCTCCCTGCAGCTGGTGGAGCCGTCCAGCGTCTCTTGCAGCGACATGCGCTCAAACTCCACCATAAGGTTGGAGATGGGCGACAGCAGGCAGGAGGAGGACGGGGAGGTGCGAGGGGTCACCTTGTCTCCGTTGTGAGTCCTGTCTCTGGAGGAGGAGCACACCCCGTTTTTGCACACTACGCCGGGCGACAGCAGGCCGTCGTCGCAGCAGCACAGCAAGTCCTGCTCGGCCGCTGTCTCGATCAGGTCGGCCCCGCGGTGGTGCAGTGCGATGGGCAGAATGTGGAACTCGCGGCCGCCCACAGCTCCTTTCAGGCCGTCCTTGGATGCAGCAGAGGAAGTGATGCTGGTGAGTGCTGCGTTCTGCCGGTTCTTCATCTCCTCAAGGCTGATGTCGTCACCCTCGTCCAGGAAGGCACCAACAGAGATGGAGTTGCAGAACTTTTTGGGCTTGCCTGCAACCAGGGATGATGAATTACATAATATTATTTATATTATATATGAATTGCATTATAACTAGTCGTTATTAAAGTGATCTGGAATGTGTGCAGTCCATTTCTTATTGCAGCAATTGATGCTTTTTTTCCAGGGCTGGCGGCTTCCCTGACATAGAACAGGTGAAGGTACCTGGAGATGGGGTTTTGAACCGGTTGCTGGTCTCATTCTCCCCAGCCTCTTCATGAGTCCGTGGGCTGAAATCCCTCTTGCTAAGGTAGTCTTCCAACTTGCAGAGCCCCTCAGTTGATGACAGATCCAAAAAACTGTCCAGAAAGTCCCAGTACTCAGCCCATGGGTGGCCCATCTCATGAGCCAGGTCTCTGTGAATAAAGGGTGACTTAGCATTTAGATTACTACACATCTCTGTATTATTACTCAAGAAACTGGTGTTCCCATAGTTGTCTGACTAAAGACTACACAATTCCCCTGTAATTTTACAGACTGATTTATATCTGAGAATAACCTGATGGCACAGCACCAGTGGACCATTTATCACATTTTAATAGAGGTTTAAGAGTTGCCTCATATCAAATATTTGCCTACGCTACACACATTATTCAACAGTGATACTATGCACACATCCAAACAACTAATTCAGTTGCTTTTGAGACATTTCCAGTTTTAGTTTGATACTTTCCAGCCAAGGTCTTCATACATTTTTAATGGAAAGTATTCTATTTATTCTCTGAGATTAATTTGGTTGCCGTTCTTCTTGTGCAGACTGCATAAAGTGGAGACTGGCCGGAACACTCAGTTGCCTGTCTTGTCTTATTAGGTAAACCTAACTAAAACCAATGCAGTCCAATACAACAGCCCTACGATAAATCTTACCTTCATGAAGGTTATAATATTCAGTTTTTGGATGTTTTAGAGAGGTGTTGATTCAACTGGTCATTTTGGAGGATGCGGTCTGTGTTGCCGGTCAATTCTATTACCTTTATACTAACCGGTGTTTCTATTATTTTGTCCACCCCATTCATATCGATGAAGGCAGGCTCAAAATGTGCGTGAGAGTGGAGATGACATTCAACAAAAGGATGAACCAGCTTTGAACCCAGGGTGCGTCGTACACGGCCTGACATGTCTATAATCCCATAAGACATGTTTATCCTGCAAGTGCAAAAACTGTTTCCTCCAGTGTATCATCATCATGCACCACAGTCGGCAGCAATAAGCCCAGCAGTACTACCCTTCAGTTGTATCGCAATATGCATTTACAAAATATATATATATGTACATTTACAGGACAGTATAAGCGGAGTACGGTTTTTGGACGTACCTTCCCACTCTCTCTGCCCCACGGTCAGGATCAGACTTAAAAATGTGGTGGAAAAGCTCCGCCCGGTCTCTGGGCGGCGTCTTCCAGGACCGACGGAAATCATCTGCCTACAGGGGAAGACGATATGTTCTGGTCACCAAATGTTTTTAATGATGCAATGCAATGCAATGATGGACTTGAGGAAACACAGACAGGTGATCAGGTGAAGGAACTTGCTTTAGAAGGGCTCAGCGGGCCAGCAAAGGCTGTGACGATCATCACAGGATCCATCGGGCTTCTTGTGTGCCACTGGGTCTGCGAGAGACTTTCTGAGGGCTCAGGTGACCACAGAGCACCAATGATAGGCTGAGAGGTGTTGTCGGTTGCCCTCAGCAAAGGGATATAGCAGCGGTCTGTGAAACGGCGGACAATTCAAAGTTTGGATAACATGGACATTCATTCACAGCACTGTACAGAAGAATGGCCGCATTCACATACATTTTCAATGAGGGCGGCACCAGTGGGAATCAAACCTTAAGCTGGCAGCGTACTGTCTGTCTGTGCGCAGGACAGTCAGTAAAGTTATACAGTGTTCATGCCACACGCCTAATTCAGTCCAGAACCAGTCTTACACTGCAAGTGTCAGATTTATGTAACTTCTTCTTTTTTTTTTACACTGCAGATTGACTCTCAGGGGATTGAACAAAAACACACAACTAGAGCTAAAGGGATTTGCCAAACCTGTTAGTAGTTTATTCAATAATACCCACAGCCAGTCACTCTAACCCAATTACAGCAGTCCAGAGCACCTCAACCTGCTAATGATGTTTTCAGCCTAATTCCTACTATCAGCCAACATGGCTAACACCATAACAAACAAGGGCAGATAAAAAAAAAAAAAGAAGAAAAATCAACGTTGAGGCGCTCAGCCAAATTCAAACTACATGATGCAACATGCTGCTTCTATTTAACCAGGCCTTTCTCTGTGTAAAAGTACACCAAACAACACCTGCCCGTGTCCTTCAGGAAAAGAGAACAGAGACAAAAACGGGTTGTGTTACAATATTATGTAATCTTTAAAGAAATGTGTGTCTTTACCCTCCAAATAGTTACTTATCTTCTGCGTCACTTCTTGGGTATTATTTCTTCTGCTACAAATAAGCTGTGAAAAGGGGAAAGGAAAGAACAATCAGGGCTATGTACAGCTGACAACATACAACTGTTGCTACATTAGCTGGGGAAAAGAATTTGCTCATGCTCGTCTATGTTTAGCCTTCAATGTGCAGTGAGTGATTGTTGCCAAAAGATTTAAAAAGCAAGCTAAAAGGTCACAGCTTCGAAACCTGCGTAAGCATAACTGCACCTCCCTCAGCAACTACCGGCAGGATGTCAGTGTTCAGCAGTACTGTGCGAGGCTGAGTAGCTGCTAGACAGCTCCCATATGTATGTGTACACATTCATGAATACGTTCTGTGTAATAACGCCCAGCGACGACAATCCAGGCTAAGCTGAAGGTTTTCTTTACTCAAGTGTGCGTGTTACAGAGTTAAATACGAGTTCAAAATAAAACTCCTTACATCACAAGGCTTCTGGCCATCTTTGTTCTTACGGTTCTTATCAATGTCAGGATGCGAGCACAGGACATTGACCACGTCTGGGCACCCAAACTTACAGGCAAAGTGGAGTGGTGTTTCAAAGCCCTGGAGCACACAGACAAACAGAGCAAGACACAATATAAACACAGCCTACTATAAATTAACTACTATTTGAAAGAATCGACTCCAATCTTTAGCTGGTATGGTAAAAGAACTCACAGCCTTATCTGGAGTGTTGAGGTAAAGATCTACAATGAAGCGGATACGTTTCTGCAGCATAACTTCCTGGTCGTCTGGGTACATGAGGCGCATAAACTCTGGGTTTTCCAAGGTGTCCAGCAGCAGCTGGGCGATTGCCGCCTGGTTCTCCTTGGCTGCCACGTGCATTACGTTGTACCGGCAGCCCTCCTAACCAGACAAAACAGTGGAACAACTGTATGGATCAGGACGTAATCCGCTTTAATCTCCTGTCAACAGGGAAGAATGCTTCATTTTGTCCAAAAGCAGCATCTGACCTTAACTTGACCTGCTGAAGTTAGGGATTTATCACGCAACATTAATTCCATTTATTTAATGACTAGGGTATGAGATACAACAGTTTTTGTTTTTTTGTATTTATAATATAGTATGTATTTTCAAACCGATATGCAAGAGTCATTACACACACATATACAGCAGGGCATTAGCTGACAGGCTATGGCGCTGATGTGGAAAAGACATTTGCGTGTATACAAATGACAACGTTCCAAGTAATCTCTATTAATAGCAAAGCGCTTCCACAGAGTTTGAGAAACCACAACAGTGCTACTACTGCTGCCTCTTAATTTGATTACAGGTTGTATTTCTCCTATGGTTAGGAAACTGTTTGACAAAGTTGCACTAAACAGACAATCTGAGAGTACACCAAGGAATTCACTTTAGGTCCTCACCTGCACAATAGTGGGATTATCCCCTGAGCCAATGAGATAGCGTGGGTTGCTCAACACCAGATCGCTGAAGGCTTCCTTGTCGCCCTTCTCCACAGCTTTCCTCAGTTTGGCGGTCAGGTCCTGGGTGCGTGGGCTCTTGAAACTGTTGGCCCTCTCCCGGTTGATGGTATCAACCTCCATGTTGTCTGGTGTGGAGAGGGAGAAGAGAGTGACGGACAGGTGCTGCGGTCAAAGATTGTCCGAGGCTTGTGCGCTGTGTGCATCTGTTTTGTGTCACACAACACCTCACATACTATTGACCTGACAGAACTCAGATGATTAGCTCATGGAGGGCACTTAAAAGGCAGCAAAAAGAAGAAAATGAGAGACAATTAACATATTACAATTTCTTTTTAAAAAGCGGTCCTGCTAATGGCAGGGATGCAAAATGTGACCGTTTGGATAACTCTATTGGGCAACACTTGCAATATTATAGCCTTAGCATTATCCCTTTAATATAATACTGGGAAACAATACAGTAAACAATTCACTTCAGTTTTAACCCTGCTGCTCTCTGTTGTGCTTGTTTCTGAGACCGCTGGCCTTCTACATGATCCTAAAGATAAGTGTGCCATACCTTGATGAAACCTTGATTAAACTTCTAATAAAATTGTATGTGTGAGGATATTGATTAGGGCCCTTTTTACAGAGAAGTCTCGCACAGCGTGTGTATGTACTTACCTTTGCCAATGACCAGGCCTGGTTTGACCGGTGATACACAGGGTGTAGATTTGCTGGGAGAGGGGAAATAGTCACAGATCCCCTTTGCAAACCTCTCAGCATCCTCGCGGTGGGGAAAGGCTTTGAAGCGGGCTCCCTTCATCATCTTTACAGCTTGTAGGGCATCTTTCTTATCCGTGTACACATGTGCTCTCTCTACAGAAAAAAACCCCACTCAAAATCAGCGTTCACCCCCATTTTCTACATGATGACTACCTGATTTTTCTTGTTTCATTATTACGGTTTTCCACCTGTTAGAAAGCCATATTAACATTCTTTTCCTTTCTGTCCAGTCAGCCTGTAAACTCGTATTTTGTTGAGGTAGAATCTCAAAGTGCCACTGCTTCTGCAGTTGCAATAAAAGCCTGCCCTGCCAGATAAACACTACAAGTACTGATTTTTGTGGGAGCTCAAAATTAATTTAGATCAATACACCATTCCAGGCTGCCCTGCTGCTGCTGCTCACCACCAAAGAAATAACAACAAAATGTTTTCATCCACTTAACAAACAAATGTGGATGTCAGACAACATCAGCAGCAAGCACTCCTAAACAAATACAGAAACTGGACAACACAGTGCATGTCACGAATAAACAAACAAGCAACATGATAAACTTTTAAGGTAGACTTTAGCCTCAACTCAGTATAAAGCCATTGGACCTATCAAAGAAAATAGCGCTCACAGGAGTCAAGTATTGATACATTTGGACAAACTTGATCTTTTTTTTATTATTATTGTTTTTATTTAAATTGAATTGATATGTGTATCATGTATGTTTCCATCCTGTGGTTATTTATTGCTGATGTATTTTGGGGGCATTTTCCCCTTAATGTGATAGCAGGCAGTTGAGAGGTGACAGGAAACAACAGCTGGAATCAAACTGAGGACTTTGTGACACCCCAAAAAGCATTCTTCACTATGACTAAACATGTGAAAAAATAGAGGGGGAAAACTCAATGAAATAATATCCTCCTCTGTTTAACAATCAAAAGTGTAGAGAAAACTATCACTATTCAAATCAACCGATTTGCCATGTGAAGAAGAACAGGTTTCATTTTATATTGATTGTGGGAGAACAATTACAGCTGTTTGTGTCTTAAGACATTAACTCCTCAGTGTCACCACAATACTATTGTGGCACACCACTAAATGAAGTGTAACTTAAAAAATAGTTATTGCTGCGATTGTGTGTGTTCGGAGTGCAAAGCAGAGTTAGAGTTAGTGATATTAAGTGACGAACTGAACAGTGGTACCCTATACGCTTTTCCATTTTTAAACTGCTTTCACAGAGCTAATGGATTTATTATACTGATGATCAATATATTGCCTACTTTCCTCTCACATTGATCAAATTCAGATTGTGTGAAATCATGCTTGATTTACAACTACATATATGGTATTTTTTTACACTCCGCTGAACTCGTCCCTGCTATTCCCGAATTCAAAACCACCTCGCAAGTAATACTGAACTGTGATAGGACTTTTGCAAACTCCAAATAAGTAATATCTGTACGACACCACATAAGAATAACAAGCTGAGTCTCTCTTACCATTTCTAGCCAAAACATCCTCCCGCAGTGGACATACTCCATAATAAGAGGTTGGAGACACTTGTGCCGGCTTTGAAGGGGCTTCCGTTTTGGACTGAGAGTTACTGCCTTCAGCAGAGCTGTTTGAGGTCGTCTTTACTGAGATCTCCTCTTCCTCTGGAGGGTTGAGACCCACACCATAACCAAAGTCTAACTCTTCGCTGGCAGTCTCAGTGGGGTTGCCACTCGTTGCAGCAGTGGTGGGTGCAACTACTGAGGTGGCACTTGACACAGGTTTGGCATAATCGGCAACGCAGGCCGCAGTGCCCGAGACGCCTGTTGAAGAGCTGCTGTCCAATTCAGTGCCACTGCTCTCCGGCCCGGCCAGGACTCGGGCTAACTTCCTCTCAAAGGTGGCTCGTGTGGTAGCTGTGATAGGGCCGCACTTAAGGCCTGCTCGGGCAAACTCCTCGCGCAGTTCATCAGCATTTAGCCCCCTCAGCCTGTTTAGAACCGCCTCCATGCTTCAGCTCCCTGCAACACACCACACAATATACTTCAGCTAGTATGACCAGCAGTTGTTAATAAACTAAATAAACACCATGTAGGGAAACTTACTTAGAGACTAACTTAACATTAGTCACATTTTAATGTTTTTTAATGTTGTTTTTTGTTTTTACTAAATATCAAGATTCAGAATATACAATTTTGTTGTCTCAATTAATACTTCAACACATTACTTTATGTATTATACTAAGTATAATTTGAATTTGACCTGTGATTTACATAGCTAAATTGCTGTTGTTTATTTCCCCTTCCATACAGCACCACTACTATCACTTACAAATGACAAACTTACATTAACATACAAAAAAATGTTTATTTATACTACTTGACTGTATAAACACATAACTTTATATAGTTTGGTATTATTTAGCGTATGTACACTATAGCTTGGTCATTACTCATAAAACTAATATTAGCACATGAACCAAGACGTTGGTAAAACTCTCAATTAAATGTGAGTTTTTTAGGGTTTTAGCTTCCACTATATTCCCCATAATGGGCAATCCAACAGCCTGCCAATACTCTATGAGCACATTAATATTAAATCTCATCCATCTTGTTATACTCCAACAAGCTGCCACGCATTGCAAAATATAATTCAGACTGATTTTATGCCAAGTATTACCAGGTAGGTTGCACACATCTATAACACAGCTCGTGTGTGCTCAACAGCTACAAAGTCTTACAAATACACAAATATAAGCCATTGTAATGCAATAAAGCAGTGCTACTGAAGTTCCGTATGCACGTATTATTAACCCAACATATTATATCCTATCACAACCAACCACACTATGGTGTGGGACTAGCATCTGCTAACTAGCTTGCTAACCAACATGTCAGTTTTAGCAGCCGGGGAGTGTGTCTGACAAAGCTAGCATGAGGGAAACTGCTCGGATGAAAACCTAGACTGACTAGTGAAGCACAACATTTGGGCTGGAATATTAACGATTACAAATATACTGAAAACTGGATAAATTATAACAATATTAGTCGGTTCAATCGCATGCTGTCACGCCCAAGTATGTCATTCGAGGTGGGTTTTCGGGCTGTAACGTAACAAATTTGATACGTCTTCGTGGTGATGATGCCGACAAAAAAAAACAAAGTGTACGTGATGACATCTGGTAACAAATGTACTCCTATACTTACCACGGAACATTTTAATTAATATACGCGAAGCTGTGTTAGTTTTACACAGAATAACTGTTGGATAGACACAAAGCTGAAGACGGTCTGGAATAGTCTCATTGTTTACAACATGTTCTGCGCATGCTCAGTTTCAAGGGAGGGAGCACGCTGCATTCCAGACCTGTGGGAAAACTCAAACGTGGGCGACTTGAAGGTGACAGGCGCCGAACATAAAGTGAATGATCACATTACTCTTTAAAATACTAAGCAACGATAAACCTAATAATCTGCAAGATACCTCACACCGGCATGTGACATTATACTTTAGAATGTCACCGCTTTACTCCATCTACACTACGCCAATTGTTGTACCATGGCCATTTATTTTCTGTAATTAAAACATTGTAACAACGTTAAAACATCCCTCAAAATGCATATGATGTACCTGATTGTATTTGAATGAAGTTACGACCAACATCAAACTACTTTAAAATAGATATCGTAACAAAAGCAGTTCATCAAACGGGGTTCGCGTTCTTTCACATCGTTAAATTGGTATGCCTTGACGTGACAATGATTTTAATTCTCACAAACCGGAGTTGTACGTTCTCTGAATTCCCTTCTGCCATCAGGGCTTGTCGCTGGTCCATGATAAAAAAACACAACAGAAAGCTGCTCAAAAATGTATTTTGAGTACTTGTCTTATATTTACGTACTTGCCCTAAGGATTGAATGTAGCATCATGCTCTCCCATAGCAGACGTGACTAATCCAAGGAAACGATCATCTAGCAAACTCATGTCTAGGGTTTTTTCTGGTTAACAACACATTTACCTATTTAAAACAAATGAAATATAACGTTAACGTTGGTATAAACACCGTGCCAAATAATATTCGTGTTGGCACAATCCCATGTATGCAGGCCAACTTGCTCAGGCATGTATGAGGCAAACCAACAGCAAGACGATTCTCAAGATATTTATACAAGAACCTGAATTAAACATGAGGTAAGCTATCTATTGCTATATAGATCATTATCAATTAAAGGCGGAAGCAAAGACATTTCGTGTAACGTTAGCTACACGATCCCCTTTAGGAAGAAGAGTTTGACAAGCATGCTAACAGTCATTAGCCACTAAGTCAAGAAGCTAATCACTCATGCCACCGGTTAGCAATAGCATACATTAATACGTACGGTAAGAACACAGTTCTTGTATTCGTATCGTACACACAACCGTAAACGTGTACCTCAGTTAACTGCAGTACATTGTTTGTTCTAAATACGATCATTTTAATAGTAGCATGCCCACCTCCTCCTCTCTCCCCGGCTACTGTTGCTAGGTGTCTTCTCACCGCGACGGTTTCAAAATGCAGACAGCGAGGACCCGGTTCTCTCCAGCGCAGTGCCTGAACAAAATTACGGCTTAAACGTGGGGAAATAACACAGAACTTTAGACATATTTATAAAGTATTTGTAGACAACATACACTGAATGAGCACAAAGTGTAATGACAGATGAATAGTGCAATTTTATGATAAATACAATCACATCTCCCAACACATATGTTAAAACATAGGAATGACTCAATTCCAATCTTTAAAAGAAAAACAAAAAAGCAGATACAGCAAGGCATAGAGCACAGGTGCCCTTGCAAATGTTAATACTACCTAACGTTACAGTGAAAGGTAGTTTGGAAGATACAGTCCAAAATTTTTTTTTCAGAACACAGTATATCAATATATTTTTTTGTTATTTGCCTCAATAAGCATTCTCCTCAAAATATTTATTGTCCCTTTGGAAATTCATAAGCATACAATGGTGTTTCCAAAACAGCAGCCACAGCACAGTTATATGCAGAAAGCTACTGTACCATCCAATGACCCCCTCTACACTGAAATTTTAGTGCAGCTGTACCAGAATTACTATTGGCTTTGATTTACGGTTTGCATTTCATATCTTGCATTTCATCTTTGTTACACTATTAAACAATTATGATGACTTTACAATCATACAAAAAAAAGGAAGTGTATTTATATATTAACCTCTGGACACAATTAACTTATCCCCTTACCCATGAAACAACCATAAAACAAGTATAACATCTGATTCAGGGGTAGTCATTTTTTTGTAAATACAGTATGTACCAAATGTAACAGAAAATGAACACATCTGATTGCACCTGCTGTTAGAAGTAGTAATATTTCGGCTTCATCTTACAACTTTCTCTCTCAGTCAGTTAAGTTTTGATCTAATCTAATGTGCGATGTCAGTTGATGTGACCCCACTTATTTTACAATAAACCATTCTTCAGTAAGGATTTGCACACGTATACAATATAACACGTTACATCTTGCACACACCCCAAGCAGAAATATGCTCATTCAAACCAACTTAGTCCTTTACAGCATATTAAAGATTGCTTAAGGCTTTTTTTGCGTACAAATTACTGCAGTCCATGCTAGACAGAACACCTCCATACATAACTGAGATCCATGTTTTTAGAGTTTAAGAACCCAAGGTGATATGGTTACAACAAATGTAAGAAACACTGCATTTTAACAAGAGGCGATACAAAATAAACTAACCACAATTGTGCGTGACCTTTAACTTCATGAAGACGTGTCTTCATCATCAACTGCTTAGAAACCATCTGGATGTGTAACCACGTCAGTTAAATCATAGATGAGCAACTTCACTCGCACACAGGCACAAAGAAATGGAAGAACAGTTCATAGCCAGTCTGTGCAGACTCGTGGTTTGTTTCTGTCACCAAAAACACTTTTTGAAATAATGTCAGCCATCCTTAAGCGGCATCAATGCCACTCATTTCATATTACGAGGAGGAGGATGACTAAATACCTTTCAGTGAGGAAAACTGCTGACTTAATAGGGGGAAACTGGCCCACAACAGATCAGTCTAACAACAAGACTGTATTTGTGTCTATGATAACAAAAGATGGGGGGATCCTTTTGGAGAGGCTGTCAGATAAGTTGCTTTCCTTATTTCCTTAACTCTAAATAAATAAATGTGACAATAGCATAACAAAAATATAAACAACTGTCAAATAAAGAGGAAAGAATAAAGCTATGGTATATAAAGTATTACTCTGCGAAAGCACTTCTGTGCTGATGGGAGAATGCCAAATGTTGGCAGCAATTGTTAAGAAAAGAGAAAGGGAAAAAGTGCCTTTGTGGATAAAACTCCACTCTCCCTCTGTTGGCCTGAGAAAAGTTCTTCTGTTATGATTGCTGCTGTTCTGCTTCATTGTTATTTTCCACCACCATGTTGTTTAGCGACGTCGATGATTTAGACATGTTGTTTTCAAGCCCCAGTTGAGCCAGTTCCTCCTCTGTGTTTGTCCATGAGCTCATTGACTCATGTACTATTACTGTGTGTTCCTCCATCTGCTTTTGGAGGCTGTCCATCTCCTCCCTGAGAAAGAAATTAAACAACACAACATGTATTCTGGCATTTGGATAGCTGCTCAGCATGACACGACAAAAAAAGCTTCATGTAGGTATGTCGATAATGTTAACCAAGTAATTTGGTTAGAACAAGAAGCTCACTTTAGCTGCCGTAGACAGTTGTGCAGGTTGTTGAGGGGCTCCTTGTTGACAGAAGTTGACGGTTTCAGCAGCTCATCCAGTAGGGAGGCAGGCACTGGGCAGTCTGGAATCTTAACTGGCGTCACTGGGTTGGATGGGTTCCCCTCACTCTTCAGCTCCATGCGCTGCTGCTCCAACAAAACCATCATTACAGGGATGTATTCAGTCACTTATCTTCAGCAGGCACTTCTTACTTGACATTGTACTCACAACATTGGCCTTTAAATCTTTCTAAAGAGAGGGTGGGGGCATTGTAAGCATGACTCATAGAAATAAATGGGTAACACCCATAAAAAAAACACAGCCAGTACTCACTGCTGTCCATGTGAAATGCTAAAAATACGGATATACTCTTTTTCAATTACAAAAGTTTTTTTATTTTTATTTTGTCAGATGATAGATAATATTTTTTGCTAATGTTAAATATTGTAAGTATCAGAAAGCCTTAATTCCAAGACAATTAAAGAGCAACTTAACACTAGAGCCTGACCAGGCCAAGGTTACAGGCTAATACTGGCTCATTGGGTATACTGGTGTAAATGAGGACAGATGAGCAAATGCAAATACCATTTAAATTACAACAAATATTTAGTGGTTTCTCCAAAATCAAAAAAAAAAAAAAGTGCTGTGGCTGGAAGGCTTGTGAAAAAAACAGTAAAACTACCAAAGGACACAACAACATTTCCACAGAGAAAAATAAAGTGCCTTACCTTCCTTAGACGGCTCTGTTTGAGGTCCTGTTTGAGTTGCTGGTTCTGCAGCAAGACCGTCTTCATGCTGTTCCTCAGCTCACCCACTTTGGCCTGCAGCATAAACTTGTCCTTCCTGGTGCCACTCAGCTCTTCCTGCACAGACTCCAGCTCCACCTTGATGTTCTGAGACAGAGAGCGATCTTTGTTAGTTAGAAACCCTTTTGAAAAGGGGAAGGCGGCAGTAACGACATGAATACTGTACAGAAATAACTAGAGTGCTCACGAACAAGTGAATACTTACTTGCAGAGCTCTCTGCAGGTTGTCCAGCTCCCTGTGGTGACACTGCTCCATCATCTCCAGCTGCTGCTTCTGAGCATCAATCTCCCTCTGCCTCTGCACCACTTCCCACTTCAGGTCCTCAACCTGAACGAGCAGTCAATGTTAGACGTCAGTGTCACTGTGTTTATCTCCAATAACAAGCGATGGGTGAAATTAAGGCTGAAACGGGTTTTAGAGAACTTGAACCCTAAAACTCTTCATGAAAACCCAGGCCAATGATGAAACAGTACATGGTCAAATGTTGTATTATAATCATTTCAACCTAATCAATATTACTTATAATGAAACAAAGTGTATCGTGTCTATCATATCAGAGGTGGGTGGTATTTCAGTCTGAGCCTCGTTCAGAAGCCTTACCTCTTGGTTAGTGAGGGGCTGCTTGGCAAGCTCCTCGTCCAGTTGTTTCTGGAGGATCTGGAGCTGTGAATGGGCCTCAGCCAGCTCCTCCTGGAACCTGGAAACCTCCTGAGCGTGTTGCTCATCCTGAGCCCTGCAGAGTATGACATTTTCAATGATAAATGAGTGGCAAGATGTACTACTACAGGTCTTGCAACACAAAATGAGTTATTTGCCAAAAATCACTGTATTCTTTAATCAGGAAAATGCCACATACTGTAGTTTGTGGGATTCACTCTGCAGAGCTCTGACCAGGTCCTCTTTGGACTGCAGGTCCTTCTTGATCTCCGACAGCTCCAGCATGGCTGCCCTGTAGTGCCGTCTATTGTGGGCTGCTTCAGCCTTTGCTGCTGCCACCTAAAGGACACATCACATCATTACAATCGGAAAGAGCCCAAATGCTCCATGGAGACAAAAAGACAAAAGCTACTGGACTTACTATAGATGCATGTAACAATCCAGCTTTCTAACCTTTAGATTTTCAAGAGGCTTCTGATTGTGCAAAGCAAAATATCTCAAAATAAATATTCAAATACATTTAAATTACAGACTCTTCGGAATCATTTGAGAGGGAAAATGAAAATGATGTACAGTTGGCATTTTAACTTCAAAAGCAGGAGAATATACTGCATCCTGATGCACTACATCGAGCTCTTACCTGTTCTTTCAGGTCATTGACTTTGGTTTTCTCTTTTTCCAAGGCAAGCTGTAGAGTTTGTACCACCTGCTTCATTTGTTGGTCCTCCTCCTCCTTACGCTTCAGAACAGCTTGAACCTGAAAAAAGGATGAATGGGAAAACACTGCTCTGTTAAAAGAATGCATACTTTCTCAACCACATTTTATCATTTTGGCATACACGTAAGACAGGGGTAATCAGAAAATATATCAACATGCAAACAGATTTTTCACCTGTAAGTTGAGCTGAACAAGATCTGCCTCTCTCTTAGCTAAGGCAGACTCCAGTATGTTGGAATGCTCCCGCAGTGTACTGTGGGACTGTGCCAGTCCAGCCAATTTCCCTTTTTCATGTTCCAGCTCAAGTGCTAGCTTCTTGTTGGCATCTTCTAACTTTCGAATCCGCTTCTTGAAGCATCGCGACTCTTGAAGCTGTGAAATCAATGAATGCCATTAAAACAATATAATATACATGCCCTGAGTGATTACAGGAAACAATACAGGAAACAATCATTTCCCATTAGACATAAAGAGCAGTCCTGTTCAAAAACCTGAAGACAAAATGATCATTGTTCACCTCATCCTCGAGCTCCAGGACCTTCTCCTGGTACTCCTCCAGCTCTGTGGAGGTGAGGGTGATCACTTCCTGCAGCTCCTTTTCTAGCATAGCCTTGCTGTTGGTCACAGCCTGCAGCTCGGCCTGCAGAGCTTTAACCTTCTCCTGGATGACAAATAAAACCACAGTGTATTTCAATATGTTTCAGTTACTCAGCAGGTGCAGCCATCAGGGATTAATCACAATGAAATGACAAATATAGTTACATAAAGAAATATGAGTTGAGGACAAGGGCAGACTGAAGGCTATCGTATTAATCAATGTTTTTAAAATGGTGTTCTTGTTTCTGTGGAAAAAAAGCAATAAAAACATAGCTTTTTAAACTATGACAGTATTTCTCATTCAGACTATGGGGAAGCACTTAAAGTAACAACAAGGTAACTGCATGCATGCTTTTTCCTTGTGATAACTGCCTGAAACTCTGAGTCAAACTATCTGTTGCTGTGAATTTTCCAAGGAACTATAAAAATGGTCTGGCAGGTTTATACAGTACCTGTAAGGCCTGGCTGTTTCCCCCATCCGACATCTGGGCCTTGAGTTTGACCAGCTCTGCCTCGGCCGTCTCCTTGTCAGTCAGGGTCTCTTGGAGCCTCCTGCTCAGGATGCCCACGGCGTTCTCGTAGGCCTTGTGTTTGGCCTTCATCTCCTTCTGAGCGCTGGTCAAATCTGTCCCCAGACGCTTCACGCGCACCTTCTGCTCTGAGATGGCCCTATTTGATGCACATAAGAAATGTCCATGGAGAAATCAGGCTGTTCTGACAGCAGACCATATACTGTCTATATGAACACAAGATGCAGGTGTGCAAAAGCCCATTTAATTTACAGATTTAGAACACACGGAAATATGGAGTGTAATGATGTGGATGGATGTACTTTTCAAACCTCACGGACTGACTCATATGTCTGTGGAGATCAGGAATTGTATAAGCAATGCCCTCTATTTGTATTTATAAATAGACAACAGAGATGTGCAGCATGGTCCAAGTCATTACTGTGGGAATCAAGCTCCACAAATCTCTATGCAGCACATGACTCACTTTTTGGCTTCTCCCTCCATTTGCTCCACCTGTTTTCTCAGCCCTTCGTTCTCTTCTGTCACTGCTGCTAGCTGGCTCTGGTCAAACTGTAGAGACTGAAGTGGGAGAAAAAAAACAAATACTTGGACATTATAACAGGTTTCACCCATAAATCACTGACGACAAACAGTTATACTACATCCAAAACATCATTCATTTTTATAGTTAAAGCACTTTGTGAAGTACATTTTTAATAAATGAAAATATTTATAATTACATGAATCTGGGTTTCTAGCTGGTCCCTTTCTGTCTGGATGGCTTGCAGATGGGCCTCCATGTTGCTCATCTGCTCCTGGACTCTCACCACCTCCTTCTGCAGCCGGGCCTGCTCCAGCTCTGCCGTCTGCTTCTCCCCCTGAACGGCCAGCAGCTCCTGCTTCAGGTCCCTCACCTCGCCCAACAGGCGCTTCTTGGTGGACTTGAGCTCACTGATCAGCTGGTCTTTGGAGCTGGCGTCCCGACGGTAGGCTTCCACCATCACCTGTAAAGTCAATAACAGTGTGTCTCACTAATGAAGTGAGTATTCTCTCCTGTCTAAGGAGTGTAAGTCGTCTTGCTCATATTTGTCTTGACTGAGACAGTAGGCAAAAGATGTTTCATGACATCCTGGAGACTACAGCGAAGGAGAGAGGGCTGCAACAGGATTTGAATCCCACACTGCACCATCTCTTGGCTTGAGTGAGATCCATTTCACATGAAGGTCTATAGCCCAAACAGCCTTGTGTTTGTTCCTGACAGGAATATTGCATTTGACAAAATATCACAGGAAACCACCAAAGGAAAGCTGCGATGCAGTGTGTATTTGTTAATGCTGACCTTTTAAAATTGCATTACACATTTTAATGTAGTGCCACGTGCAGCTGTATTATGTAGGAACAAAAGGAGTCCGATAGTAATAATAATAGTGTTCTTTGTGCCTTTAAGAAGCTGCATTAGAGCATAAACTGAGCAGATTCAGTTTTCTCACTTTTCTATGACCATAGCATCTTCAAATGTAGAGTAAATACCTCATCTTACTTGTTTCCCACTATCCTGTAACTTCCCATTTACCAGTTACTTTGGTGCAGTGAAGAGACATGTTAGTTTGTTGATAATGCAGCCACATTCTTCATCTTTAGAAACAGAGGTACACTAGTTCGCTTTTCATAGATTGCTGAAAGCGGTCCCAATACAATTTGATGGACCAAGGATGAGTCTGAAGGGGCTACAAAACCTCAAGTCTTGAAAGAAATTGAATACCATTCACATTTCTGTCATTCTGTCAAGAAACTCCACCCTCTTTATGACAGCCTGTCAATGCAAAATGAGCAGCATCCACCACTGCTCGATCCACTGAGGCGTGTCAACCAGCACTCTTCTGAGTCGACAGCCATCTGGCTCTACAATACATCCTCCCATGACAGCCTCAGCCTGAGCCAGCTGGGAGACCTGACAAGTGTTTTATAAATGTACACAAAGTCTACACTTCTCCCTGGCTTCTCCTAACTTTACCCAGTAAGAGAGAGCTGTACACGATCTCACGTAATTTCCCACCCCAGGATCAATAAAGTATTTCTGATTCTGATTCTGAGAGATGGCTTACCTTTTGTTGCTGGAACTGCTCCTTCAGTTTCTGAGCTTGCTTCTTCAGGGAACTATTTTCCTGTTTAAGAGTTTCAATCTGTAACAAAAGCAAATGCCCTTCATTATTCACTACATGGTGGGGGAGTGGTAACCCCGAAAGAAAAGAAAAAGAAAGATGTTTAAATTGCTGAATTTCTGTACAAACGGATCACTGCTTAAGCTGAATGGGAAACACACACTTTCATCAAAGGCAGTGCGAGGTCATGTCTAACCAAGTCACTACTCAATTTCAATTCAATTCAATTTTATTTATATAGCGCCAAATCACAACAAAAGTCATCTCATGACACTTTACAAATAGAGAAGGTCTAGACCGACTCTTTATAATGTTATTACTAGCAGCTCAGCAATTCCTACAATGCTTTAGAGCTGCTCACCGTGGCTGAGAAAGCATTTAACCATAACATATCTAACTCACTACAGAAGTAGATCGCAATATAATGATGCCCAAAAGAGAATGTCAATATTTGTTGTTAAGTTACTGGTAATTGTTTAATCACACTTGCAGCAATTTTTCCATGCCATTATCTTTTGTTTCACCTCCCACCTGTCTCATACCTGATTGGCTTTGACCTGGACATCCTGTCTGAGCTGATCTAAGACATCTGAAGCCACCAGAACATCCTCTCCGAGCCGTTCAGCGCCCTCGTCAAGTTGGCTCTTGTCTGCCCGGGCTGCCTGCAGCGCTACCTCCAGGACAATCTTCTCGTTCTGGAGGTACTGGATGTTGTCGTCCTTGCCGCTGCTCTCTGTCTGCAGCTCGGCCAGCTGGGCCTCCAGCTCCAGGTAGCGGGCCTCTAGCTGGTTGATGGACTGCTCTTTGGTGTGCAAGTTCTCCTGAGTGGTGGTCAGCTGGCGCATCAGCTCCAGATGCTCTTTCTGGAGTGACTGCAGCTGCATGTCCTTCTGAGAAAGGGTCAACTTCATCTAAGAGGGACAGAGTGTGAAAGGCAGTTTAGAGAAGAATAGAATAAGAATTTTACTGCCCATACAAGGTGGAAAAACAAATTACTGTTACATTTGGTGTGACTACCTGCTCTAGTTCCCTTTCCAGGGTGCTGGCTGTGTTGGCCAGTTTTATTAAGCGTTCTCGCTCGTCCTCAAACTCCTCCAGTTTGTGCTGCAGATCATCTTCCACCATGGTCTTTGCATCCTGGATCTGCTTGTAAGCAGCTTCCTGGGTCAGCATGTCGGTCTAAGTCACAGACAGTAAAAGGTTTAACCCAATACGATAGATTGATTTCAAACAATATTATCCAGCAATTGAAAAAAACGATACCTAAGACAAAATTCTAGACCTGGAAATGTATTTTTGCTTTTATCTATGGTCGTTGACTGAATTATGACCTTCAGGTAGTTTACTAAGAGATCTATAGGCTTGACTAGAGTATCTGATGATGGTATATTTAGAAAGGGATGTTGGAGAGTATACCTCAATGCTCTGCAGCTGAACAGCAATACGCTCTTTTTCTTTGATGGAGCGATGTTGGGTCTCAGTGAGCTGGTGAGACAGAGTCACATTCTCCAGCTTCAGATGTTCCACAACACCAATCTGAGTCATCTGTCCAGCCTGGGAGAGAAAAAAAAAACAAGTGTCAACTCTTGTCGGATATACGTCAAGCCTTGATGAAGAATCAACCGTATTAGCATCAACCTTACCTGCATGTTGGCCATTTCACTTTGCAGTCGTACTCTTGCCTCCTGGGCCAGTGCTAGCTGCTGCTGGTACCACTGTCTGACCTGCTGGAGTGAGTCAATTTCAGCCTGGGAGGTTTTCATTCGGCTCTGCAGGGTGCTGCGCTCCAGCTGGACCTGGTGAAGCTGGCTCTGAAGACCACCCATCTGCTGACGCAACTCCTGAACTGCAAAAGTGTGAGAGCGAAAACATCTCGTTTAATAATGAGTGGATTCACGAACCAGTCGTCATGGTGTTCTCCAACACCATACTGGATGATTCATTAACTCAAAGACCAATTACAGATGACTGTTTATTATTACACTCAACTCTCTGGGTCTCCATCACTCACCTGTATTGTCTCTCAAGGCTACAGTGTTTTGCATCTCCTCCACCTTCCCCATGAGCCTGTTGTACTGGTCTTCAGCCACCTTCAGGTCATTGCTTAGAGAAGCTAGACCAGCATTCTTGCTCTCCAGACTGCCTTGGAGCTCCACCATGGCCTTCTCTAGCTGGCTGCAGTTCTGCCGCAGCGTGCCAACCTCAGTGGTGAGGGCGCTCTGCTTCTCTTGGCTGAACTGAGCCTCCTCCTTCTTCGCCTGCAGCTGAGCATTCACTGTAGCGAGCTGGGCCTGAAGCTCTGTCTTCTCCTTGAGAGCCTGGAGGACAGGACAGTGTGGTCAGCACTTGTGCCCAGTTATTCTTGGTGTTTCCAGAACAGTGTAATCTGGGCAGCCTGCCCAGGTAAGTTAACGGGCATTAAGCTACATTTTTTTTGGATGCTGTGATACATGACCTGGCATTTATTAGCAGTGTCAGTACTGACATTTACACTGAACGTTGAACAGGCCCTGTTAGCTTACTAAAGACAATGGAAAAAAACACATACTAGGTACAAACAATACACTGGCTCTAATATGGTAAACCTTCACTTATTCATTCGGCGAACAAAAGAACATTTGCAAATATAGAAAAATATTATCTCTAGTCAGTTCATGTCTTTTTCTAAAACATGTCCTTGGGTTAGCATTTAATAAATAGCATTTGATGTTGGCAATCGTTGTGCCATAATCCAGGGTAAGCATTTACACAGAAGACTATTTGGATGTTCAAAGCATGACGTACAAGCTCAATAATGGCTAATATAGCACAATTCACCAGCCAACTATGGGTCCCATCCACCAGATATATATATTAAATCATGTAAGAGACAGATACACACCACAGTAATTAATTATTATAATTAATGAATTTTAAGATAATGAGTCAGAAGAAGGTCTAATGTACAACAGGTGTAATAAATAACAGGACCACCTATCAATATAATACAATCCAATGATCGAGGGACGTCTTTACAAACATTCCTGTACAGCTTATGTTGTGTTACCTGATTTGCCTCAGATGACAAAGATTCCAGTTGACCCTCCAGTCTCATTTTCTCTTTCATCACCTGCAACATTTCATCATGGCCCATCACTGAACTCTCCAAAGAAACACTGGAAAAAATGCAAATAACATTAGTGCTGAAATTAGTTGATTGACTTGATTAACAATTTACATAATTAGTTTTAAGTTATCTACAGTAACAAACAAAAATTCCACACAAATTGCAGTTCTCACTATGTCAAGCACTATGTCAGTGTACAATTTGCTTAATTTAACATTAGGGCCAAGATTTGTCGATTGTAGTCGTTATTTTATTCCTTCCCTATCTGATGTTGACAAATACCTGCTGGAGAAACTGTCCCTGCGGCTGCGAGGCTCCGCTGTCCCTTCTCTCTCCTGCTCCAGCTCCAGCAGGTGCTGCTCTTCACTGGCTGCCTGCAGCACCTCCTGCAGCGAGGGGAACTGACCCATGGCCTCTGGGGCAATCTCCCTCCCTTCCACCATGTAGGGCCCCTGCTGCCTCTCCACTGCAGCTGAGAGCATACCGTATGTCCCCCTGGTAGACACGCTGCTGTAAGACGAGCTGTCGCTGTCATTGCCGTCGTTCCCTGGCCTTGTTCCTGATTCACTGCCGTTGATTTCTGAGACATTGTCCCCGACTTGGTGCGAAGCACCAGGCTGTGCATCTGTCTCACAGGTGCTGCCCTCCGACATCACACTGACCTCAGACAAAGTGGACACAGAGCTGATGGTGGACTGGAGGGAGCTCATGGTGTTGTCTGCTGCTCTTACTCCACCTCCTCCTCCTCCACCATCATTCTCAGGAGACTTGTAGTCTGCCAAGGAGTGGATCTTGCTCGGGCGGGGTGATCTGGACTTTCTCTCCTTGGGAGGGGGAATTCCCAAGCTACCCAGTTTGGGACCACGGGGGACACTGGTCCTCAGGAAAGAATACTCCTTGGTCATGGCAACAGTGTTGGCTCTGGGAAGAGCCTCAGGATGCAGCATGAGCTCTGGATCCAGGGTGCTGAATGGCCTGTACTTGGGGGTGGTGCGGTGAGACTACAAACAGATTGAAAGAAATTAACCATCGTACTGCCATCCTGACAAAATCTGACACAAGGTTGCGTATTAAATTAGGAATAGCGGATACACAAATGTACGGCACTCTGGAGCCAAACCTGCGCCAATGCTGAACATTTCTCCTAATTGAAAATGTGTGGCCTCTATACTCCTTAAACTGTTTATCTTCAGGTTTACATTTTCCAAGAATATTGCATGTTTAGCAGCCGCAGTGTAAGTGTAAGCCTTTCCACAAACGCGAAGCACAAAGCATCAAAATAGAGAGTTGTCCAATGGAGAAATCGCACGTTCAAATAATGCTGAAGCTGGTTGAGGAAACACGAGGACCTCAGAGGCAACTAGAAGAAGAGTTAAAAAGAATTAGCGCCATCCTTAACCTGACAGCTTCACTCACCCTCTCCTTATGTCTCTGCACTCTGTACTGTTTGAGTTGCTCCTCCAGACGTCGGCGAGCCTCCAGGCGAATCTTCTCCTCATTCTCCATCTCAAATGAGGGTTTCTGGTTGGCTAAAGGGAAAGCATGTCAGGCCAAAAACAGGAACGTGAACTACACCACAGCACTTTATTTACACAAGACTGTAAAAGCATCCTTGCATCCTTGCAATGAGCTCTATGTTGCATCATTGATTCAATGTAAATGCTTGTATTATGTTGGTCGTACATGGACAAGAGTAAAGCTGCCCAGAATCCTGTTCTCAAACAGCAATAGCAAACAAATTATTCAAATTGGAGTATCTTGCGTTAATGCCTGGACAGGAAACAAGCCACAGTGACCAGTAAATCACAAACTGCACTGCAACATTCTCCATTTTACCAGACAGGTACAGCAGATTTTTAGAGCAGGCGGCAGCATGGGTGTTACAGTACACGCTACACCCATAACTTTAAAGGGTGGACCCCACTCTGTCGCTGTCTCCAATTGCTTGGTTCCTTTACGCTATTGCAATGAGTGATATGAAGGCTTCTCTAAACGCATCAAGCAGATGTACATTGGATCAGTCATGTTCATGTGGCATCAAAAGAGATTCTTGTGTGGGAGTTACAATGTGAAGCCAAACAAAATCACCACAGTTTGTGCCAAGCCTAAAAATATTACATTTTATAATTGTGAACAAGGCAACTGTGCCTGACTTTAAAGCACCACCCAAAAGATAACATACTAGAGGGATTAGTTCCAAAGCGCAGCCATTAGTCCAAGCACTGTTCCAAATGAAGCACCCACACCAAATACTAATCAAGCATTGATTGCCTATGCGAGTTGCAGAAAGGGGAAAGGGGTCAGAATCAAACATTTAAAAAAAAACCCACTGAATCCTTCTGTTCAGATATACACAGACAAGAAAGTTACAAAAAAAGGATGTGTACATGAGCCAAAAACATCCCACAGCAAAATGAGGTTAAAATACGGGGGGGGGGGCATTCACTCCACATAAGTTTATGCTTACACAATTCAGTCTCCTGCATAGGCATACTGAGTCTGAGTGACTGTAATGAATCACCCGTGTGAACCGTGACCCCAGCACTAGCCCCCTCAGACTTCTCTAGCATCATGGGTGGATAAGCAGCCACACCTGGGGAGGGCTCTTGGGTCTGGGAGTTGACAGGGGAGCTGGTGCTCTGGGGAGGGGCTGTCGGAGGCAGGGAGCCATTTATATGGGTGTTCCCCGCAGCACCGAAGCCCTCTGCCAGTCCGTCTCCATTTGGCATCACATCTGAACTGACAGGACCTGAAAGGGAAGGGGGGAGAGAAGCCCTGAGGAATGTGACAATTAGTCATGATAAGTTCTTGTGAACTAGACTGCAAAGTGAAAGTTATTCCACTTGGCAGGCTGGCTGGGCAACTTTGCAAAGCTACAATAGCTTAAGTGAAAAAGGTAGCTGGAAACATTCTTGCAGCACGTGGCTAGTGAAGCATCCCTTCAGCTAAACCTACTCTCGTATCAAGGAGCACAATTAGGGCTCATCTTGCAAGCCAAATGCATTTAAAAAGGCCCTGAAAACCTATTTTCTCCATCAGATTCAAACTATGGGTGATTAGGGCAAACAAAAACACTGAATCTGCCCAAGTTGGAACAGTTTTGGTTCATTTATATGAGACTTTCTGTCAGGGGGCAGGGATTAGCTGGAAAAAGGTGATGCCACATATGTCTGTGCACCAATCAGAATTGATCAGAAGTTGTGTGATTGTTTGCTTATATTGCCAGGCTTTGTGTTAAAATCTTAATAAATAATACCTAAGGATGTTTTCCCAAAACTTTAACTTTAAATTTAGTCATGAATATTTAATGTTATAGAGAGATATGGTGACTGTAAATACAAACTAACATTGTACAATATTTACCAAAAATACTACTATTGAAATGAACTGCCTACAATTGGTTCCGGGCTTGAGGATATCTCTGTCTCTGCTGCATTGATTTTGACCTTTGTGCCTCAACTTTTCACAAGTATTTAAGGCTGAAATATATATTTTCAGTACTCTTCATATTGCCCTATTTTTTGTTCTCCTAAAGCTTAAGTACTGTAGACTATAAGCATAGTGGCCCCCTGATGATGACTAATTAGAATTCAGTTCAGCTATTTAACACATTAGTTCAAAGAGCCGTGTAACATGGAGCAGTAGAAGGCCTCAGGCCATGTAGTAGCCACCAAAACAGGTCATGCATGGCAGGATACAAGTGTTAGATAAAAGAGATACCAGTAATGTGCCTAAAGGGGAAAGAACCTTGCGGATGAGAGAAGAGAGTTGGAAACAAGCTAATCCAGCACAAGGATAGTCATACTTGTAGGAATATATTACAAATTGGCTCAACACAGAATGATTTCTAGGCTATGCATGTCAGGTCTCTTTACGTCGAGGTCACCGCGGTCACTTCCCTAACGCACCACAGTCAGCATCTGTCATCACGCATTCACACAGAGAGAACAAACACTGCTTTAGTGTTCAATTAAAAGTGAATAATGAAGCGATACTTTCAAAAGGGCATGCTTGCTATTAATGAAACATTGAATAAAATCTATTTTAGGCCGACTTTCAAATAGGACCACGTCTCTACAGGCCTACAGGTTTTATGTATTGTGACATTACTGATATTGGGCTACATATAACTCAATTTTGGCATATGAATAATTGCATATTCAGATGGCCTTTGCCTTTTAAAGATATTCACTTGTTTAGTCACATTAAGACATAAATTCAGCACATACCCCTATAAACAATGAAACCTAATCATAACCTTCCGAGACAGCATCAGTACTCACCATTATGAATACCCCCTTTTGTGTTTTGCGTGTTCTCCGGCCCTTGTTGTTTCAATTGTGTTTCACCTTCCACAGTAAGGGCTACAGCCTCTTTGGATTTTATAACATGGTCTTCTTGATAGGCATTCGCCTCCATTTGAGATGCTTCTGATTGGTTAGTATCCATTTCCATTAAGAAACTGAACAGTCACAATTACTGCTGGTGTCCCTTTGGAAAGAACTTCTCACAAAACCATCTTCTTAGGGGGGCAGGCCAGCTGGGAGCATGTCAGTGTCGGGGAACACCTCGGGAACACATGCAGCACTAAAGAGAGAAAACATGAAGTTTAACTTCTGGCTTGTAATTTGCAGCTCTTGTTTGGAGAATGTGACACGTGGGAAAGATCAATGCACATCACACAAGAAGTGGCTGCTAGTCATGAGTGATCTGTTTTAGACAGTAAAGATGTTACGTAACAACTCAGTGTGCTTTCATTTAAACATAAGCTAGCGCCAAGGGCTTGGCAGCTAACTGGCTTGGCAGCTAAGTAGATTGCGTCGCGTTAAATACAGATTAACTAGCATTGGATTCCTTCACTTTTACTCAATAAAACAGATAAGATGAACCCCGTTAACAAATATGACAGACCAACAGTGACAGTTTCACGTCACCATTTGTATAGGCTGAGGTTCGGTGAGAAAATGTGTTAAGTCAGACACACACGCCGTATGAACCAGCAAACAGACATTCACGTTCAAGCCTTTCAACTGTCATACAACCGTCCTCCACAAACTTAGTTAAGATTGTGGAGAACATCCATTTTATTCAGAGAGGAGCAGCTGTTTGCTTCTCATGTGCGTTTGCCGAATTTCAACAAACAATTCAGAAAAATACGAGCCATGCTTACAAATTCTGTACATTTGTCGACAGGCGAGGCCCGATTAGCGTTTATGAATTTAAAGAAGAGTCCGGTATTCGGTTGTCTCTTCATTAAGACCAGTATGTAGCTGTCAGCTTAGAGTGCAATGACAGCGTTATTATTCAAAACCCTTGCTTACACTCCTGTTTACAGTGATAAAATGATCGTATGCTGTCACTTTTGCTATTAATGATAACCTTTGACTCCAAGGCGGTGTTGCTACGTTAGCTAGCTGTCTGACATTAGCTTGGTTACTATGCTAACCTCTGTTCAGCACGGTTTCACACCGTCTTTCTGGCGTCGCGAGTTCAAAAGACATAAAGACGAGACAGTCATTGATACAGGTTAAATGTAAAGGCTGTTTTGTTGCCCTCGTCTGATGATTGGATTTAGTAAAACCCTACCAGCTAATGACAAAGAGGATAGACCTAAAGGTAGTTAGGTGGATAAAAGTAGTTTGCGATGCTAGCGAGACAGACAGCTAGCTAGCTGTGTTTACGACGGGACCTGTCAAGCTACATGAGCTAACTCGCTAGCTAGAATCGCCAGCGCCAGGGGAGAGGAGCGATTTCTCCAATATTTCAAATAAATCAACGAATTGCCTTCCGTCGCGTAAGTGCGTTACAAACCCCGCGTGTAAATTATAAAATGACAATTTCGGTAAATGCTGCAGAAGACAATACGTGCTCACCTTTTAGCGAGCTTCGCCTTTTACTACGTGGCTGTTTGGTTTCCGTCCCTTATCTGTCCGACTAGAAACAGAGGGCGCAAACGCATCTGGAAGAGAAAATGAAGCTCGTCGGACAACTGGGTGGCTGCTGTCTATTCTCACGACGTTTGCATATTAAATACAACACCGTTTTATGTTAATTATATGAGATAATTGTATTGTAAATGCATGTGGCAATGACACGTTTATTGCACAAACTACAATATGGAACGGACAATACTACTGGTATATCTGTCGGAGGTGGTACGGCGCTTCACTGTCGTGGTCAAAGAGCTGCGCCCTACTTTCCAGCTGTGGCAGCCTGCGGTTAACCGGCTGTGGCATTACAAGCTGCCTGCGCCAGTTTTTTAAGCCTGCCGCCATACGTTGCACATAATGCATGGATTGCATTAATACGCGCATTATTAGATAATATCAGTGTAATGAGATTATACTGCATTCCACATAGATGATTTGAGTCAAGATGATATATTACACAACTTATTTGTTATATTTCAATTATTTTTTTCCCCATCACATTGTGTATGTACTAATATTAGACTGTTGGATGTTCATTCGCAGTGCAGTCTTTATATTAATCTGTCGAAAAAGCATGCTGCTACTCTGAACTGAACTCAAAAACATGTGTCAATGGGGTACACACATGCCCGTGCATTAATAGGAAATTGAGGAGTGGCCGCAGATCACAAACCCCAGCCACAGGCGGTGCCACCGGTATCCACTACAGGACCCTTGCGTGTCCAAACACTACATCCTAATGAGTGTTGAGTCCCTCAACGTTCACCCGCACTTGGGGACAAGAAACAGCGATATGCCATATTACATCCAAGTCTCCAGTCAGACGACATAGTCAAATTAGTGAGTGACCCACTTATGCACCTTTTAATGCAAATGAAAGTATAAGGCCTAAGGAAAGGTTTAACATTTTAGAAAAAGACATTTAAATCCACTTATCTTATTTTGGTGCCATCTAGTGGTAGCGTCAAGAACGACACCGTAATAGACACAAGGCACAGAAGAAATGGTCTGAAAACAACACATAGTTAACACAATTGTTGGGTTTTTCCTGCAACCCAAAATGTAAATCATCAGTATACTATGAAAGTTGTTCAACCGTCTTAGGAGTGAATTTCTCCAGTCTGTGTTGCCAATGGCTTTCCTTCCACAGAAATGGCGTGTTTAGATCTCCTCCCCTGCACTACTCTGCATTCACTGAATTAAGTATTTAACATTCTACTAGTTTTGCCCACACATGCCTGTCAAAAGGTCAAGTCACATTTTAGCAGTGCATGAGATAATAAGCTTGGATGCTTGTCTGAGATCCTGAGTGTGGGTGGTCTGAAAGGAGTGGCACTTTGGAGTAAAATTAAATTGTGTGCATGTGCCACACTTGGTTACCTTGTTTATATTCACTGACAGGGGTATTTTGTGTAGGGGTGGGAAAATCAGACCCCGACATTTGATGCTGCCTTAAAGACATGGCTAAAGAATTTTGTACGAGCAGATCTGACCTAACTGCGTTTACGTAGGTTATATAATGTTTTGAAATTCAGCGTCTAAAAGAAGGTATTGGGTACACTATTGAACTAACACAATAGATTTGGATTCTTTGGTCTGAAAACTGAAAACACTGACTGCTTTTTCATCCAGTTGTCTGGATAGGCCCTCACCATAAAAGTATCTGTCTTGGTCATGTTATCTGTGCTGACAATTCTTCTAATCTTAGTGCATTTACTAAATGAAATGTAAGTGTTTGTTGTAATTATTGAATAACTCAATTCAGTAATAACTTGAATAACTTTTAACTTATTCAAAAGTTCAGAGTTTTTATTATTATTATTATTATTATAACTCACCAAAATGACGTAGCTCCAACTCTAAAGTTGCTATATGATTTTGGAATCAACCACAAACATGTACATTTACATTTGGTTATTTAAAAAAATAACTAATCTACCTAATAGGGATGTTTCAGTAGGAAGCACACAGACACAGATAGCTGTCATAGACATGACCACTCTCCTTGACACAAGATGAAAAACACAAGCAAGATTTAAAGCTGTGGCCAAAAAAGAACTAATATTTATGTCCTGTATTTGCTAGATTGGAAGAATGAAGAAATATCAGGCTGTATAAATACAACAGCTAGACCTAATGATAGAAGTTTGTTGCCATCATAAATTGGACTGGCTGGAGTTACAGTCATGCGATTTTACAACAATATTATTTCAAGTGGGATTTTCAAAATAAATGTAATATAATGAATGTTAGTGCTGTTATAAAGTCAAGAACAGGAGAGTTCTTCGCCAGGGGTCTGGTACTGTGTTCGAGTTCGCCCATGAACGATGGAAGCGCGCTCCCGATACTCCAGGTGAATGAGAGGGAAGCAGAGGAGCGGGATACGGTTCACTGTGCGTCGCATTAAAAAAAGGAACAATTAGAGGAAAATGAGTTGTGTTACGTCGCTTGGGGCACATGTTTTTATGACAACATATCTACTCTTCGTGATGGGATGCGTTGCGCAGAAAGTAAGTTGATATTTGTTGACAATAACCTGACAATTATTCACAAGCTTTACCTCAAGCCCTATTGAGTGCCGTGCTCACTTGTATGGAGAGAATCAAGCCACGAACTCCGTTCGTAAATTATGATATTTAACAATTGTTTGCTTCGCGGCAAACGTGCTCACCGATATGGACTTGACGCAAGTTATTTAAAGACAAGTTAGGTGCCCCCATTCATTTCGGCATACATCTGATTCACAAAGGACCACTTGCGTCAACAACATTTTAAATTGAATTCTAGTTCGTCTGTTCTGTCAACTTTGTACTACCAAAATACAGTAGACCGTTGTAGGCGACGGCAAGAGGCGGTAAGCTACGTATGAACCATGTTTTGGTTGACATTTTAATACTGTAAATGCTTTTTGTTAGATAACATTTATGCCGACTGTATCGGAAGACCACTCCGCTTCGAAAAACGTCCAAGCTCGTGTATTAGACTGCAGAAAAGTTTGGAAGTTTGGGATTGGCTTTTAAATTGGACATTTTCACAGTTGAGTTTTGCGTACGTCCCGTTTGATGGCAGAGTGGGACGTAACATTACCTCCGCGACGCGCCGTCTTAACGCTGCCTCTGAAATTACGAAAGTTGTGCACAAAACAAAATACACTGCGTGAAGGTGCCGTCAAAACGACCTTGTAGTCAGCTTGTGTTGTGAAACCGTGTGTGTGTGTGTGCGTCCATAACGTCTAGCCGACACATCCGCCTCTTGTAGCTTAAAACGACTTTAACGTTAAATTAATTAAAAGATCTATTTTTCTTTTTTTTTTTCTTTTTAAAAAAAAGGTGCGGTTTGCATTTCGAAGGTGGGGAGTTCAAGCTCAGTGTCATTTTTTTTTTTTTTTTAATATTTTTTTATTATTTCATAAAAAATATTCCACGGGGTCATTTGACAGTGAAAAACAGTGAAATCTAGGAGGAGAAAGGTGTAACGTTTAGCCACAAACAGACTTTTACAATCACCTTACATCATGCTGACTGACTCCCGTCCACCTTTGCCATCCACGACACACTCGTGAAAGTTTCTGGCTTTAAAATGTCCAAACTTCGTGGCACATCGCATCCTCCAGGGCTTTCAACAACAAAAAAAAAAAAAAAAAAGGGGGGGGGGGGGTTGGTTTGACGGCACAGGCGTTGTTTTTGGTGTTACTGACCACATTGAGAGCATGTGAACCTCATGTTGTACTTGACACAACACCCCTTGGGGCGGACTCCTCTGAGAACGCCAGGATCGAACGCTCTGTCTCTGATGCAACAGGGACGCTAAAGAGTCAGGGGCTCCTTCCCGGGCCATGACTTGTCCTTCACTCGGGCTGGGATTCGTGATGGACAATGTTGTAGCTTCTCCTGTGGCAGAGTCAGAGCCCCTGCCAGGTCTGTGAGGCTCATCCGTATGTGTGTGTGTGTGTGTGTGTGTGTGGGTTGCCCTGAGTTGACTGGTGTGATTGGGTTTATATGGATACCTGCAGCATAAGGATGACTGAGGATGACAGATGACATGTTGATGTTCACTGTCTGTCAGCCGTCTGGAACAGTCATGTTTACACAGACTGCGGCAGGGTTAGGGCCTCTCACTTGCCCCTGAAGAAAGGCAACGGTGATGCCTCATTTCTCTGAACAGACATAACTGTGTATATATATATATATAATATGTGATTGGATCACCACCATCCCTAGCTGTCTCTGTTGGGGAAGGCTCTTTCTAATCGACCTTGTTTGCCTCTCATATATTGTTGAGGGAGGCAACCTAAAAGACAAATAGCTGCTGCATGTTATTCCTTTGGAATGTTTGTCATATTTGATGTACTTTCCTGCCTAAGTGTTGTAGTAGAGTCGCTGAAGTGAAGCATCCAAACTAAACTGCATCACCCTCTCAGCCCTCTGAGCCCATGTTGGATTCATGTGGGATTGCAGAATGACGTCCCCGTGTGGGACAGTGGCCGGTGTCACAAGATAGAAGGATTTACCCCCCGACACAGATCTCCTCTAGGACATCAAGACCACATTGTCAGCTAGGAGAAGCTTCCACCTGTCAAGAGTCGTCCTCTTCCGCTGATGGACAATGGCGGCTCAGCGGCACAATTCTTGGAACTGGGCAACAAAAGCCCTCGGTATATTGAATTGTCAGCGTCTCCAGCTTTAGTTCCTGTGTGCATAGGGTGCTCACTATCTTTGCAATTATCTGCCTGAGGGGGCACGGTAAATGATGTCTTTGTCCTCCGCTCCCCTTTTGTATTAAGTTGATTTTTGGAACAGCATAAACAAGCTTGGAATTTATTCTATCCCCCTCAGAAAAAAATGGGAGGCATCCAAGTCTGTCGGTCCACAATTCAGCGCTGTGGTTGAGGGAGAGTGAATTTGATCTTTGTTTTGTTGCTCTGCTCTGTCTTTCGGAAGGTTTCATTTGGGGGAGGAGAGAGGGGACATTCATCTCTAATTGAATTGAGTTGTAGGACCCCAGTGAACTGTGAATTCACTTAATCTTCCCATGAATTATCTGACAACAGATACACACAGTCTTGTCAACAGATAAACACATCACCGTGTGTGAGCGAACTGCAGTGAGATGGGATGAAAGGGCCATGGCCGGGCACAGAGAGTGATAATGACCAGAGAGCTAGACAGACAGAGAGAGAGAGGGAGTGTTGGTGTTGCAGATGTAGTAGGTCGCTCAATAGAAAACAAATGTCATCTTCGACATTGTCTATGGTAGCGTCAAACTGCAAGTTTAATTGGGAGACTGTGACGCCTGGAACTGCTTGGAAGCTGTCAGCTTGAGAACACCTATCGCTGTGTTAGGGCTACAAAATCAATGAATTGCTTGTTGACCCAAAATAGTCCCAATTCGTCAGGTAGGATCTAAACGGCAGCAGAGGCAGATCCTTTTTTTCAAGGTCATAGTCAGTGCCAGCCCTGGTTTCTGCCTCTCATGTATTACCATTACCTTCCAGTCACAGAGCTGCCTGATTTTCGCGATGAAAAAAAAAAACAAATATGAAAAATTCTGAAGGTATTTCCAGAGTCCTTACAGACTCTTCAAACTATCTGGTTAAAAAATCCCATATTCCATATTCTGCACAATAAGAAAAGTTTCTTTGCCTGTTTAAAATGAGCGACTCTGTTTTGTAGCCCAAACATGTACAATGTTGTTCAAAATGAAAGAATTTGTCTATCAGTTATGCTTGCCCATATTTATATAACTTTCTGTCGCTTTCTATTGTCAAATGAAACGACACATTCGTATTTTTCTGGTGTTTAAACAAAAAGAGCAAGGAAACACGTCACGTCCACCTTCCTGGATAAGCAATTGAGTCACAACCTGGAGAAACAGGTTGGAAACCTTCAATGTCCTTGTGGATTCTTGAGATAGCTTCAGAACAGTCTTGTTAAGCAACCTTCATTTTTTGAAATTCATTATTTGAAAGTTTGAAATGCTACATGACAGTCACATACTGGGCTTAGTCAACGCATCGAAACAGCTGAGGTGAATAGGCTCAACAGACAGTAAGATAAACTAAACTGACATATATCAGTTTTATATAAATCAAACCTAATTTTGTTTATAGTATCCTCTCTGAAGAATAGAGGACATTTTGGAGCAGAGAGCAGTTCAGGATGTACTAGGCAGAGGGCTTGAACGGCTGTAGTTTAGGGGTTATCATTGTTGCTAGAGAAGATATTCAATAAATGAGCTCGTCTGGCATATTGCTGATGCTGCGGTTACACTTGGAAATGTTGTTGTATCCATTTAGACTCTGATTGATTGCAGTTTAACTGTGTCAGCGCAGCGCAGCCCAGCCTGCGTGATTGGGCTTCTCACCGAGGTGCTGCCGAAAGACTAATTATCATGGATGCATTCACTGGATCACATTCCAAAATCTGGAAATGATTTCTCCAAACTGGTTGAAACCACCGTGGAGATAAGGTCATGATTCACCACAGGGCTCCACAGGTTTAACAGCCACCATAGCAGCAGCAGAAGCAGCTCTTTTTAGAGGAAATATGTTAATCGGTTTTACACCACAAACATGGAGGAGAGAGCCCGAATCTGCCTGTCCTCTCGCTCACCCAGTCACATATCGGCGCGAGTTCGAGGGCAACTTCCACCGTTCAGCTGCTTCCATGCAGGCTACAGCGAATGTCCCATGGTGGCTCTGTAAATAAAATGTTGATCAAACATGCACGGGCTCAAAGGGGCCTTTCATAAGTCACTCATGATGCACACGGTGGTGAAAATGTGCTGAGCCAGCGCACCCGTGGCCAACGAGGGCGACCCTAGAAATGCCTGGGCTTAATCAGGCCGCCACGCCAGTTGTTTGTAAACTCACCCTGGCTTGAACTAGAGCCACTGACGTGAGCCCCAACAGGAGAGGCATTGACATCACAGGGGAGATATGTGATAAATCCCGGGCTCGAGTATCAGTGCTTTTCACAGCTGTGGAGAATGACCCCCAAGGAGCTTCTTTTCTATCCGTGTATTTGGAGGGAGCTGTACGAAACATTAAAACACAGAATGGGGCACGATGCACGTTGCTGACTCGGTCGTCTAAAACCTTTTTTAAAAATTCTAACTGTTTATGATTGGCACGATAGGGGAAACCAAGAGGGCACCCCGCAAGCACTGTCCTCCTGCGTCGGCGTGTGCTGCATTGCTGTACGAGAAGTCTGTATCTTTCCGCACCAGTGCAATTCCGGGAAATTCCTGTTCATTTGTTGCACTTTGAGAAAACATGCTTTTTACTCTAATTGAGTTAGTGGCACATAATCTTGTTAAACTAAAATAGCTCCAGCTTTTATTTGATTTGTGGTAAGATCGGTCTCATCCCCATCAGTGATTTTACAGCGTACATTCTTACATTTTCCATTTGAGTAATCACTTTTTATGTCTGTTCTAATATGGAGCTGACTGACAGAGTGAATATGTAGCTGTAGCTATATCCCCCCCCCCCCCCAGGTCTGTGTCAGTCAGATCTCAAACCCTGTCAAACTGCTTGATTAAATGAAGGATCATTTTAAAATGAATAGAGTGCGGGCTGCAGACTGTTGGTCCACAGAGCTGCGCTGTGCTGATATTTGGTCCAGACCTGAGAAATTGAGTGAGAATGTAAAGCATCCTGAGTGGACTGCTGGAGCGCTAGCCTGTGAAGCAGTGTCACTTTTCTCCTCCAGTAAACAGGGCTGGTGAGGATTCCTGCCCCCTTTTGAGGGGCCCGCCTGCCTGTTTATGAGCCAGTCCGGGGCTGTTTGTGCATGAGAGGCAGAGTGTGTGTGTGTGTGTGTGTGTTAACAGGACTTCAGCAGAAGTCAGCTCGTGTTGCAGAGTTTTCACAGCGGTGTCGTCAGCCTGGGTGGTTTAAAAAAAAAAAAAGAAAAAAAAAATCCACGTTAAAGCCAACAGTTAGGTCAGACTGCAGACTTCTGTTTTGTAAAATAAAGGTGTACTGACAAGTAGAGTGTTTTTTAGTTTTTTTTTTGCCTTGTTCACATTTATACTGCAAAGAGAAGGGAACTATTTTACTTTTAGTTTATTTCTCATCTGTTTCTCTGACCACATCCCCTCATTTATGTAGAATGCAGCCTCTCATAGAAAAAAAAGATGGTGGATGAAATTGTTTTTATTCATTTTAAATGATATTTTTTAACAGTAAATTATATTTGAATGATGATAATGTTGTAATATAATGGTGTATATATCAACTCCACATCAGTTAGTGGATTTTGGACTCGTGAACCCCATCGTGGAATGTGATTGAAACACTTTTTGATGTTCTGACGCACAGTGGAAATGATAGAACAATACTGTTTGCGAGGGGCCTCTCAGTAATGACAGCAGCTGGTCTGATGTTTCACTGAACAAGTCATTTCAGACAATTATGTGCTTAGTTGATCTACTTCTGTCCAGGGAAGCCCCCGTCGGTGGCACAACTGGGGCGCAATGACCAGCCGGCTCTTATGTAAACTTTCAGCTTGCCTCGTTCTTATTAGCATCACTTCATTAAAATATTATCAGCCCGCCCCGTTTGTGGAGTGGCTCACCAAAACGGCACTGCGGCCTATTGTTTCTCCATGAGAAAAGGCATCCTTGAATAATTAGCGGCCTGCCAGTGGAGCGGCCTGTGATGTAACAGAACTGAGATGTTTGGCATTATAAGAATGTCCCATTTCCATTCGACACTGTGGCACTTTGGGGCCCTTTCATGTGTAGTCTAGCATGCACATCCCAGGGTGCTGGGGGACCTCCCGGCCGCCCCGTCCTGGTGGGAGAGATGGCACAGTCTCTGTCCATGACACAGTTTCTCTTTCATTAGATGCAGGATTTCACATCATACAAGAGACTGTGTCATTTATAGATGGGCATAATTTGCCCATTCTATTTTTTTTTTTAATTTTAATTTTTTAACCTTTTTAAAGTTTAATTGATTGATTTATTTTAGGATGAAGAGTAGAGTGAAACAGGTCTTTAAGGGAGGTTCAGGAAAGGCCAGGAAAGCAGCAATATGGCAAAGATAAATGAACAAACACATGTTCTCTCACCACAGATCATTTTGCCCAAAAGGGGACAAGCTGTCCTTCTCTTCCCCCTTGTTATGCCCCCATATTGTGAAGTGGTTCCCCTCGTTGCGCAACCTTGCTGCAAACACTGCGTACCCTAAATCGGCTTACTTTCTCTAACCTCAGCAGGAGTGGCATTTGGCCCGTTCAAATGTCATCCGTGTAATTCTTTGCTGTAGCACATTCATTTCTAGAAAGTGTGTAGGCAGAGCAAGTGTAGCGTGTCATGCACTAATGTAATTGCCTCCAAATGTCAGTCGGGGAGAAAAACAGCAAAACACAACTACCGTAAAGGACTTTTAAGGCTCAAGATTTTGAAGAATTGTGGTAACTTGCGAAATAAATGTTATTAAATGTTATTGTTCACTGAAACGTAGCCCCATCTGTGACCTCAGCACTCTATATGTTATTCTCTGATTTGGTCACATGCAGTAGCGTTGCGTACGCAAACCTTTTGGGAGAGATTAAAATGTTCAAGCATTTTGTTGTACCTTCCAAGGTATTCTCGCAGTAACCGTAACCAGCATTTTAATGCAGTGTCTCCACAACAATGTGCCAGGCAATGGCATGCCCGCTCTGCTCTCCGCTCTTCACAGATGAAGAGTAGAGTGGAGTGCTTGTGGAAATATCGCATGTAAATGGCTGGTTTTGTCCCGGGCAAGTGTTTTATCATTCCGGGCAGAAAGCAGACACCTGTGAAATCATGACAATAACCCGCTGCTGGATAACTGTGGGGGGGGGGGGGGGGGGGGGAGGGAAGAGGAAGGCTCCATATGACTGAATCATGGGGTAACATATGGAGTGCTGAGGTCACAGATCTGCTTCTAGAGTCTGTCATCATTTTGATGATCTTTTCTTGAATGAAACTCTAATAAAATCACTGTGCAAAAAGTCTTAACATCTAACAGCCAACAGAACACACATACACGCACACACTTTTTTTTCATTACGTAGCTTATGCTGCCCTCCTTGCCCTCTCTGACCTCCCATGTGTCAGTAACATGCTGTAGCCTGGCTGTAAGGCTGTCAGCTGTATCAACTATGGAGAGGGCTTTTGGTTTGACCCTGATGACCCCGAGGGCCGAGCGAGCGGTCCTCCCTTCCAGGCATGAAAATGAGATGTCGATTTTGCTCCTTAAAATATACTGACTGAAGGATGCATTCACATGGTGCTATCAAAGTGCCTGTCTGGCTCAATTGTCTGTCCTTGTGTCTTGTGTCCCCGTTGCCCTCTTTGCCCCCCTCCCATCTAAACTGCATTCTCAAAGTGATCTCTTATACTTTTAGCCCAGTCCAGAGCACAAGTGTTGCCCGCGGGTGTTGGTTTGTTACCTGTCTGGCATGGGGGTCTGCCAGTCTGGGTCATTCCCACAGTCCAGAACTGAAGCCAACAGGAAAGCTCATAAACACACAGGCCCCCTACAAAGGTCTGGTCCTCAGCTCCCTGGCCCAGCCACACATCTGCCTCTGCTTAGGCCCCAGGTCCCCCTTACATCCCCACACACCTGGGAAGAATTACGGCCAGCATGTTTGAAGAAATACCCTCCCCAGGGTTACCCAAGCAGGCAATACAGGCAAAACACAGGCTTTGATATAAAGGCAGAACAGCAGGGTTGAATAGTTCAGTTTCAAGCTGGTTTATGTCAGTGAGTAATCAGACCTCAAGTCAAGTGTATTATTTGTTGATAGGTACCTTGGTTGTTGGTGCCTTTGACATAGAGAACTTAATCACCAAGTGGCCATTATCTGAATTCATGACTCATCTCAGAATTTAGGCAATGTGTAATATAATACTAGTCAACACCTTTAAACATAATGCCAAGCTACTCTGCCTGTAGAGCGGTATGAGTCAAGTTCATTGTGACTCTGAGAAGGGGTGTCATAAATGTGAGCTTCTTTGGTTATAGTGCCTTAAAAGCAGGCTTCAAATAATGACATGCCTAACTTAATGTGATTCTTATTTCAGGTGTACTTTGACTGTGGTGCCAAGGTGGATGTGGTGGACGTCCAAGGCCTCATTCTGTCCCCTGGCTTCCCCTACAACTACTCCTCCGGGACTCACTGCGTTTGGCAGTTCTTTGTGCCTGTTGATTATCAGCTTATTCTGGAGATATTTGACTTTGACGTGTTTGAAAGCCACGATTCCGCTGCTCAGTACTCCGGTATCTCTTATTTTGAAGAGGAGGTGGCTGACGAAGAGGTCACTGTGACACCTGGCAGCTTAGCGGCAGATGAAACTTCGTCAGCAGCTAAAGATCCTGTACTTCAGAGTGTAGGGGACGTCGCAAAGACTCAGCAGTCCTCCCAAGATGGTGAGGTCAAGCAAGTAGTTGTCCAGGAACAGTCCACAAAGATGGAGATTGCCAAAGTCTCAAATTCTGCCAAGAGATCTGCAGATGACTCCTCTGGCCTATCTTCGCCACCTCCTCCCTCTCTTCTCCTCCTACCTGGGGCTGTGCCTCCAGGAGACAAGGCTGTCAACTCCGCCTCCTCGTCTCACCTCAGGGGAGACCTCAACCCCAGTTCTAACCCACGCACAGTTGTGGAGGAGACCACCCTTGCCTCGCCACGCTCCACTGACGCTCCAGCTGTGAGCCCCGAAACCCAGCACTCAGTGCTTGACGCCTGCCCCCACGATGTCCTCTACATCTCAGACCTCATCACCTTCTCCTCCAGGTTCTGTGGGTCCAACCGGCCTCCCAGCAGCCAGCTGGTTTTCGGCTCCAGCCAGGAGATGGTGGAGGTCATCATGGAGCTCATCACCACCACACACTGGGGCCGCGGCTTCGCTCTTCTCTTCCACTACCACAACCTGACCGAGCCGAGGGGGGACCGCCGTGCCTCCGCTCCCACATCCGGCAAAGTAGACTCTTTGCTGGCTGCCGTGAGTGGAGCTGCCTTCTTCGCTATGATACTTACAAGTACCCTCTGCATCATTTTCAGGTAACAGAAGTCGAACAACTTTATTTAGACAGGCAAAGAAAATACAAAAATAAATAGGCACAATTGCAGCAACACTGTGAAGCTTCTGGATAAATTACCGTTGCTATCTGCTGCTGAAATGATGAGTTGACAATCAATCCGTTTTTATAATTTTCAAGACATTATGAAATTAATGAATGCTTTGGGATTTTCGACTTTTTACATCATTCATGGTCCCCAGAGGATTCATTCTAGTGACTTAGTGATCCCCTAACGTTTCATCTAGTGCCCCCAGCAGGTTGACATGTTGATTTTGTGTGTCCTGACAACTCTTAGATGGATTACCATGAAATATGTTACAGATATTCAAAGACCCCAGAGGGATGCTGGTTATCCCCTGATCTTTCATGTAGCGCCACCAGCAGGTCAAATTATTCTGTTCTCCGGGAAGTGCGTCTGAATCTACCTGATGGATTGGCACAACATTCTGTAGAGACATTCATGTCACCCAGAGGATGTCCTGTCCGCTTTCATCTATGCCCGTCATCAGGTCGAAGTGTTGGGTTTGTCCAGTGCCCAAAAACCTGCAAAACTATTAACATTCAAATCAGCCTCAGCTGCACTTTGCCTTTGGTGCTTATTAGCAAATGTTAGCATGCTAAACTAAGATGGCCAACACGGTAAACGTAGAATGACATCCTGCTAATCATCAGCATGTTAGCATTGTCATTATGAGCATGTTGTCATGCTGACGTTACCATATAGCTCAAGCTCAAACTCTCTTAGTAAGTAAGTAAAATGTACATTCTCTCTCTCTGCACTGTTTTTGAAACATAAACCCCATTTAGTCCTCAGCAACTATCCTCCTGAGAAAATTCGCACGTCTTATCTTTGATTTCTCCCGTGAATGAAAATGGGCTGTTCTGACAGTAAGTGCGCACACATACACAGACGCACACACACTCGCACATTACACAGTCACCACTTTGTTATGTTGACTCAGCTGGAAGCCTCGGTCCCTGATGTGGTGACCCTTGGCGATTAGTTGGGTTTGGCTGCAAATGTGCGGCTTCCTTGATGTGGAGCATTCTCACCATAGACAGCGGGGCATTCAAGGTACAGCACCTGGCATCAATTCCAAGTACACAAAAACACGGAGGCTACATGAAAGTGAATGGGCGGAGAAATGTAGGGGAAAAGGGACAACGGGGAGAATTCAAACTGGATGTGAGTTTGGTAGCAACAGCATTGTCAGACAATCAAAAGGTGTAATCGACGTGCTGTTCCCTCTTGTCCGTCCCAGAGGACAATGAATGAGGTTTGTAATACTATCTGTTCTGACAAGGCGACTGTTTTACCTGACTGCTCCAGATGGATTAAAACTCCAGGAAGGTTTAGATTTGCGTCAGCCTCAGTATTGAGAAACACCCCTGTTTAATATGATTTGTGTTAATTTCAAATGCAGCTCAGTATGTCTCCAACTCATCCATTAGGCACAATAACTCCACGGGTTCTCACCATTAATGACAGGGAAACTGGAAACACGTGTTCAATAAAAGGAAAGTGTAATTAGCAAGAACAACAACACGAGTCATTCAGAAGCCAGGAAACGCATTCTCATGAAATGTCGAGCTCGTGAGCAGCCACGGTAGCTGTTTTATTTTTCTCATCCAGTTGTTCCCTATTAATTTAAACGAGTTCACAGAAATCACTGGGAAACAGCTAGCCTGGCGAGCTAGGCGAGATCTTGCAAGTTTAAAGCAGCGGCGATATTAACTCCCAAGGTCCCCCTCTGGTCAGAAAGAGAGTCACAGCAGGGGTTGCCCTCGGTTGACCGGTGGCTGGTAATGAACTCATTCAGCTGTAAGGGTCATTTTTAATAAGAGGGTACTTGCTCAAGCAATCCTGCATGCTCCATTGGTTCATATGGACTTAAGAACTGGACAGAAAAGCGTGGTAAATATCGGTGAGTGGTATTAGTCATTCTCTCAGTTGTAAAATAATCCCGTTTTTAAGGCTACCGGCAGTGACAAAGTGGTGCGTCCCTGCAGGAAAAGAGCAATGCATAGCAATAACATCTCAGTAACAACCACAATGTGAACTGCTGGAGCTGTGGCATGTGTGAATGCACGATCGTGGTGGATCCTGCTCCATCATCCAACACCACAATAGAGCAACTATTGAGGGGGGAAATAGCCACGGGTATGTTGGAGCTATTATATATTGAGTGAGGTGGTTACTATGTCAAAACGCAGCCATTTCGATACAGTTGTTTGGGATAGTGTCCACTTTTACATTTCTGGTCAAATTGTGAACAGCAGAGGGATTTTTATTCTTGGGAAAACTCTCCCAAGAGTGGAAAAAAAAAAATAGGGGTCATTCATAAAAGCTGGTTTTTTGATATGTCTATAATTATAAACTGAATTGCTGTGGTACTGTATGTTTTCCAGACCCAAACTGTGTCCAAAAAGAGCCAGCTCCTGTGCGTCCAGCAACTCCGAGGTACAGACACTCCTGTGTACTCTTTCTCTCCAATTCTTCTCCCTTTGTCCTCTCCACGTGTCACTCTCCCTCCTCCCCTACCTGCCTTCTTATTTGACAGTAAGACATTCCTCTGAAAAGAGAGCTTTACCCGGGATCACTGGATATTTCTTTTAATGTTCGTTGCCACTGAAGGCAACACTGTTGACTGCTGTAGGACTGCCCCTCCACTCCCCGCGGGAGCCGTGCCGCCTCCGGTTCACATTGGGTCACGCAGTTTTGAAACAAAGGTTGATCAGCTGGTTGATGGGGGGACAAATATGGGGGGGGGGGGGTATGTATAGTTATATGGATTTGCATTGCAATAATGAGTTGTAAACTGCTGAAACTGGTACTTGCTTTTTCTATGACGCTCACAGAATGAGGAGGAACTCACCCTAAAGGCTGCATATCAGTAATATTCCAGCCTCATAGCTCTCGTTGAAGCGCCATCTTGTTCCGGCTTCTCAATTCGATGCTTTCCTTTGTCAGACATGATAGTAAACGGAATATCTCTGGGCTGTTGGTCAGACAAAACAAGACATTTGCAAAACAAATTCCAGGCTGAAAAAAGGTGAAATTATCCTGACTGATTCAGTTAAGCAATTATACCTTACACCATTACATGAGGAGTTATTTTCAGTACTTTTGCAATTTTATAATACTATCTAAAAAAGAGATATTTAGTGTGTAGTCTTGAATTATACAGAATTTGCACTGATAACGAAATAAAATTAGATTTAACCATAATAGTTTTGAAACAAGGAAATGCTTCAAATAAGATATCACTGTTACTGTTTTTTCTATGTTTCTAGTATACATGGATTTGTGTTGACTGTTGCTGTGCTGTGGCTCTGTGCATAGCAAGACATTGCCATGGATTTGGGGCTTGAACACCTGCACTGAACATGTTTGCACTGCTGGTATCGCGGTGAAACACCGTGGATACAAACTGAATGTGCTTTTGCTTGCAGGTGCCAGAGGGAGTCCAGAACACAGCGGCTGAGGTCAGCGAGCTGCAGCTGATGGCTGAGAGTCAGACCAGCCCGCAGGCGACCACAGAGCGGGACAACAACAACGACAGCCCGCCACACACAGGTTGGGAGGACACACACCTGAATGCACGCACACAATGGATAGACCGATATATTGGATGTCAGATGTTGGCCTCTTTTTAAAAAAAAAATAAATAAAAAATAAACTCATTAAAGGTGCTATACTTCATGCTGAACATGTTTAAGCTATATTCTGGTTGGTCTCAGTTCCTCTCGCAAACAAGACATCCAGTATTGCAGCAAGCCCAAAGCCTACAATTGCACATTACTGTGGATGTCGTTCATTTTGATTTACATTGACACGACGTGTTTAGACTTTTGACTAGAATCATTTGAGGAATGATAATAATACCTTCAGGAATATAAATCTGCCATTAATTCATTTCCTGTCAAAGCAACAATCTGATAGCTTTATTGCAGCCATTTAAGGCTGGGCTTTTTAGGAATGCGCCTCCATTGCCGTGATGTTTTCCAGGAGATGACTTGTCAATCAAACAGTGTGGGGGTTGGATTTTCAGCCGATGAGTACCTCTGCTCATGCTAACCACCCTGTTCTTCTTCTTCTGTTTATTCCAAGCAAATTGCCACTGCTTGATTCTAGAAATGGAAGACAGGAAATCTTTCTTGCCTTCCGGGAGGTTTTCCTAGGAAAGCATTACCTGAGTGTTACAAGCTTTCATGAACTGATTATAGGCTGAGTCACTATTATGTTACAAATGTCCCAAGGTATTACTTTAAAGTCAAACAAACCGAGGGACCCTCTGTGCACTCTGGGTGGGTCTGTACGGTTTTCAGCGGAAAGGAAAATTGCGTTCGTTTTTGAAGCAGCACACGGGCTTGATGCTGGAACAATCCAGAGGCTTCTCTCTCGCTCTCTTAGTGGGACTGAACCCAGGCTGAGAGATTTGTGGGTTGTGGCATTTAACCCACAAAGCAGCCTGGGAGTAGTTTGAACAACAGGGGAGTACAGTCCCCCTCTCTGTGTGCTCCAGTCACGGTGTAAGGAGTTTACACCCAAACACACAGCTTATAAACAGTGAAGGAGTTGAGATTAGCCTACTCTGCATGTTGTTTCATTGAACCATTTAAATTGCAGTACAACATTACAAGCTCGGCTGCTTTTCAGGCCTCGCTTAAAGAAGAAGGCAGCGTGGAGCATTTGGAAATGAAAAACTCGTATAATGCACAGTGTTTGCATTTACACATAGTTCCAGCCCAAACGTCTTCTGCTCTGAGCTCCAACTCAGATATACAAGCTCAAGAACTATTAGAAAAGGCCTTGTCATCAATATTTTCAGGTTTCGTGTCCAATCCTATTTCTCTGTGTTTCTGTGCAGTCAGTGCTGGCGGTGACATTTCCCAGAATGCAGAGGTGGACTTCTCCTGCAGCGGTTTGACTGAACTCGACCTCGGTGCGGATGAGGTTTTCATTGTATCTTCAGCCCCTAGCCCAAGCAGGCCACCCTTCTCACCTCACACAGTAAGACCCAGTTTCATGCCAGTGCGCTCATCTGTGCTGTCACCTTGTGAGGACATTCAGGAACCCCTAAAGTTCTCGCGCCACCATGAGATTGCCATGAAATTTGGTACAGACATTCTTTCTTGTGCCCTCGAGACGAAATGCGGACTGTGATCTGTTCACTCTCCATATTGCGCTGTCATCAGGTCAACATTTCCATTTGACTTCGGTTTATGACCAAATACCTGCAAAACTAATTCACATTCCCAACAGCCTCATCTGTGTTTAGTGCTAATGTTCAGAATCAGAAATACTTTATTGATCCCCGGGGGAGGGGGGGGGGGGTTGTCATTGTGTGTTGGCATTAGCATTTAGCTCAAAGCACCACTGTGCCTGAAGCTACAGAGAGCACGAGTGTAGCCTCGTCTCCTCACTCCTCCAAGAAGGTGGAGAAAAAGTTCTATCTGAGACAGTGAAACTGTGTATTTCATATCAAGGCCAAACTCTCGGTGGGTGATCTCCTCACTTTGGGGAAATGATCCCTGAACCAATGAGCATCAGAGGTGACAGGGCATTCATTGCTTTGAATTGACCCAGTGTTCCTAATAAGACTGACACCATTTTATTGGCGTACGCATGGTACACTCCAAAACTATGAAAACTATGAGGACATAAATGGGAAATGAGGATAATTAAAAGATGGGAGGAGCGTTGAGGAAGAACCAACGGTTGGACCAAGCATTTTTTTTTTTTTCCCTCTGCTCTCTTTTGTATTCTCTTGGAATAAGAGTTGGCATAAAACAGCTCTGGCAGCTTTTTGAAGGACTGGCAAGCTTTTCTGCAGCCTAGGCTAATGGAGTATTATCTACAGAGCCAGATTCCCAGCTCCAATTGTGTGTGTGTTTGTGTGTCATGCACGCTTTGGCACACAGTGTGTGGTCTGCCTGTGTGTGTGTGTGTGTGTGTGTGTCCTCGATGCAGACGTCCATGTAAATAATGTTTGAGAAATGTCGCTTGGGCTATCAGTGGCAAAGGTCACTGAAAAATGCCAAATTCATCTTCTCAGTGTCTTTGCCAGGTGAACTTCCAGGTTAATGAGGTATTTTCATGCCACTCCCTCAAATATGTAGACGCACATTAAGCCATGAACCCCCGTCTGATCACGTTTTGTTTGCAAGGGACCCGCTCTAATATGAGCTTCAATGTAGTTACAGTAAAGCAACGAGAAGACCTTAAAACCGCTCTTGCTGAAGGCAAGGTGATGAGATCAAGGCTGGATCAAAGTGGTGTTGTACATTCCTCACTCTCCGGCTGAATTCAACTGTTGAATGTTTTGGTTTTTTTGGGGGGGGGGTATGGCGAGCTTCTCCAGGCTCCCCTCAAGGGTTTTGGACCCCACCTTTCGAACCACGGTTTGTAAGCAAACGCGTTCAGTGGCTGATTTCTCACCTTGTGTGTCAAGTCTAAAAGTTGCCATTGTGTTCGTGGAGCTTTAGTGACCAAAAGAACATTTTATTTAAACCCCTAGCTAATTCTTGTCTAGACAAAGCTAGCTGCTAGTGACTCTGTGTAAAGGATTATCTGGACTCGTTCTCTGTCTGATGGTTGCAACCCCTAAAACCCGCCCCCCCCTCCCCTGATCAACAGCAGCTGACCGATCAGGAAGGATAAGGAGGCCTTTACACATCTAACCCGTCAATCACAATTAGCCTCTCCTGGTAGCTCAAGCAAATATGACCTATACGAGTCCCAATACAGTAAAGCGTCCTCTCAAATACTCAGTTGTTTTCTGCCTGTAACGTACAGTTCAGATGGTAAGACTTGTGCACACACAATGCCACAAATGTGGGACTGAAATCACTCCAAAGCCCCTGCTGTTCTCTTGACAGCTTTAATATACTTAATAAATAATGATTGAAATTGGTACGTGAGCCACACACGCTTTAGCTGGCTGCCTGTGTGGACTGAGCAAGCCAAGCTAATCAGCACAGTTCCGTCTTGTTAATCCAGTAATGTAGTACACAACGCAATCCTGCAGGGAGAACAAATTCAGGTGTGGGGAGGAAATGTAGCAGGTGCGACCAGCAGACTCGCAGCCAGTCAGTCCCCAGTATATCCCCACCCTTATGTGCTGCGTTGTCGCACGCAGTGATACAACTACATGCGAGTGCTGGTTGTGGCTGACAGCAGTTTAACTGTTGGGCAATAAAGAAGAAAGAAGAAAACATTAGATAAAGCAGTGAATTTGCTGTCCAGTCTTCCCGTCGATGCTCAATACCAAAGATGCGTGCGTGATTCAATAACAAGCCCGCTGCTCAGCGCAGGTCATTGACCATTGGAGCTGCAGTTGAGTGCTTGAGCATAATGCCTCCCCTGATATGTGAGCTATTTATGTTGTGTGGTCGTCTTCGTTCCCAATTAGTTTGTTTATCCTCTCTGGGCCACTCTTGTCTTTTAACCTTTGTTCTGTCAGGGAAGGTTTGTTCGCTACACATGTATTTCAGCACTTCCTTGCTTGGTATTCATACATGAAGACATTTTTACATCCGCAACCACAGTCTTTACTCCTGGACACTGAGCAGTTGGGGATCATATACAGCGCTTAACAAATGTATTAGACCACCTGTCATAAAAACGAGAAAACGCAAATATTTTAGAAATCTGTCAAAAACTTGTGTCAAACTAAAAATTGTATTGTTATTTATTAGGCAAATAACAAACTGGAACAACTAAATAGTCCTTATTCACATATATTAACCACAAATCTTAATATTCTGTACGACCTCCTTTGGCCCTGATGACAGCTTGCATTCTTTGCAACCACAAAACAAATGTTTCTGTTCAGGAATGCAAGTAAATAACTGTCATTTGGCATCTCAATCAAAAAATAATAATGTGATTTACTATTTTTTTTTTAAACTTTTTTTTGTAAAACAGTAAATTTGAGAATTCGTGGATAACAACAATAATCATATTTTAGCATTAAAGATATCATTTTGATTAAAGAGCTTGGCTTGCACGTACTGGTGGATTAACCATTACAGAGACATCAGCAATACTGTTCATTTAGGGCAGCGGTGGCAAACACCTTACACTGGGTGGGGGTCTAATACATTTGTTAAGCACTGTACATCAGGACAGGCAGCTCTTAATATAATCTCCTGAGACAGCTAAAGACCCCCAAGATGGCTCTCTGTTGGTGCCCACTGCACATTTATGCATTCTGCGTCTCTTAGCAGCGGGAGAGGTTTCTGCGGCACAGCGACACCGGTCCCAGCCCTGCAGGTGACTGGCCCTCACCGGACTCCACCACCTCACCCACCGGCGCCAGGTCCGCCAAGGACGGCTGTGCCAGGCCGAGAGCGTGGAGCGTACGCACGTTCCAAGACTTCCTCCCTCCACTGCCGCAGCTGCATAAGAAGTGGTGCAGCTGGAACTCCACCAGTCCCTTCACCAAGCTGGTGGACAGCGTCAGTACTAGAACCTTTTTTCTTTTCTTTTTTTTTTTTGATGTTTTCACACCCAGGACACATTTATGGCATGTGAGCTTGATGAGGAATGGTCTGTGCTAGACTGTCAGTCGGGTTAATGTCATTTGTTTCCAATATAAATGACCCTGTCTCTAGAATTGTCCTGATAAGTAATTCTTACTTGACTTAAAGGGTCAGGACAAATCTCACTGACTTAACCATGCAGATAGTGTTGATTTGACATAATCAACAAAACAAGCTGTCAACAGTATCTAGAGTAAACCGTATGTGGATGCAGAAATCTCAGACATGAACAAGCTCTGTTTCCTCAATCAAAAGCATCTTCCTATATATTCGGTATCATTTAAACGTCTCTTCTCGTTACGGTCAAAGTATTTCCTTGTTGTGTTGGGGATAGTTTGAAAAGCAGGCCCCTTTTCACTGCAGACATGTCGTACTTAGTCGTGGCATGAAAAGCGCAGGTTTCATTTTTAACATTAAAAATGGCTGCATTCTATTTAGGTGCGAGTCCTGATACAACAACCTGATTGTGCATACTGGCGTGGCTTACTGGGACACTTGAATGGAATGGAGCCTTCTTTAGAGTTATTAATTACGCCTGTGCTTTTCCTTCTCCAAGTCTAAATGTCTAGAGGGTCTACAAACACTCGTATCATTCCAGGCTCCATCCAGTTTGGTAGCTGACAGCAGGAAGGTCTTCTCTGATGTTCACCTGGAGGCCAAGGCAGACGACAGCACCATCTCTGACTCATCCATCAGCACTGCCTCCTACCCCCTCACGCAGCCCGCCCAGAGGCAGCGGCGTCTCAACTCCACCAGCAACCTGCGACGCTCGCGCTTCACGGGGCCTTGCTTTGGCCTGCTTTCCGGGACGGCAGACCCGGCGAAGGCCTCCGGGGTTCCTCACGCCCAGGGCTCCCCCTCAGAACCCAGCCCTGGCTCTTCTTCCTCCACCCCGTCTCAGATGGAGAGTGGCCAGGCGGGAAAGAGGCGCGAGTTCCCAGGCGAGGGCGATCACATCAGCGTGCCGGTGTTTGCCATCTCTGAGGAGGAGGACCGGCAGCCTCTGGTCTCGGCTGAGCACCTGGACCAGACCTCTGCCTCCGCCGCGCTGAATGGATTGGTTAGGGGGACATGTGAGGGGAAGAGGCCTGCTGCTGGAAGCACCAGCCTCAGCCCCTGGAGCCAGAGGGCCAGACCAGAGTGGAGGCCATGGGGGAGCCAGGTGTCAGGAGGGGTTGGTCCACTCCCTTCCAGCGCGCTCACCACCATGACCGAGTCAAACACAGTCGGCGGCAGCCAGCCGTCTCTCAGTCAGTCCACAGTGCTGTGCAGTGTGACCAACCAGATGTGACCGGACGGGCTTTAAGTCGGCGAAACGAGCAGGGACTCTGGTGGGCCAGTTATGCATTTCTGCCACTTTGTGAAACATATAACCTACTTCTTTCATTTCCGAAATCAACTTTTACAAAATTGATTACTACATATACTGTAGCGTCCTGCTGGCAAATATATTCTTCTCACTCTAGTTGTTTTCTATTTTTATAAAGTTGTGTTTGGACAAAGATGGAATAATATGCTGCTTACTATGCCAAGGCACTGACTGTTGTGGTATTATGTTTAAAAAAAAGAAAAAAAAGAAAAAGATGACTGATTGCAAACATGAACAAAAAAAAAAAAGTATTTTCTGAGCGAGTACTCCTTAACCCCAACTCTTAGGAGCACTTTTTTAACCAGATTTATTCACCAGTTTGATGCTATTCTGTGAGTTATAATACTCCAACCATTGCACTTTGCTTTCAATAGCTCATTCATTGTGGATTTTGTGCTGCCTTGTGCCTGCTTTCTGCTTTTTCCTTAATGGGGTTCTTTTTTTTTTTTTAGCACAGGCTCATGAATGCTTATACGATTACTTATTACCCGAAAGTGTTCTGCAGAGCGTAGACCGTACATTAATATTAATGTTGCAACAGTGTATGCGTACAGTATGTACTCCTAAGGCTCATACTGGATTATAAAAGGGAAATCAAAATAAAGGCATATATAGAGTACTAATTATACACTATTATGTAGTATAAAAGAGAGAACTAGCAATCACAATAGTATTTAAAATGAGTTATGAATTGATGTAAAGTTTTAATAAAGGCTATGTCATTCACAGGTTGTGTCCTTGTTCTGATGCAAGCCGTTACGCGATCGGTAAGAACCTCCGGCAGACTAGAATCAGAAGTCTGATCTTTCGTCCAACTTGTGAGGTTTTTTTTTTTTTGAGCCGGCACCTGTTCAGATGTTGTGGATGTGCACAGCCCGCACTCACTTTGCATTTGTATTTCCAGTTTTCCCTGTAGACAAAGGACAGACATTTGCGGGGGAAAACAAAATAAGGCTGTAATCTGTTTACTTGAACATTACTTACAATAGGCGACGCTACAGACAGTGATGTGCTACCCTTTGCTAAAAAAAAATATGCGCATGTGCCGACCGTGCATGCATAATTTGTCTAATAATTTGTTTTTTTCCACAAAATAAGTTCATTTAACTAAAATTACATCTACTCCTTCTCCCTCATTGAAAAACTCAGAAAGTGAGAATATGCAAATGTTTAGATTTAACTGGCGGATTTCTCAGTTTGTGTGCTGGAGGTTTCAGGGTTCCACATCACACAATCGGCTTCTCAACCAACTGTGATGTCACAAACTCCTGCTCGTGCCTACGCGTCTTAAAACTGAGATTTAAGGTGAACACAGAAGCCTCCCACCCTCAGCAGATGGAAGTGAAAACGGCGTTTTAGCGTCGAACATAGACACTGTTCCGCACAGTGAAGCTCAAACAAGTGGAGGGGGACTTTTATGATATTGGCAAAAGCAAGTCAGTTTCCCGCAGACAGCTATATCAGTCTTTTAATTTGTTAAGATTAACAGGCAAATCAGATCCATGTGCATTACAAAGACAATTTCAGCATTGCTAATACAATATACAGGGCGAAGAGGCATTTATCAAACAGATTTGTCAACCTCGCAAAAATCTCTACTCTACAGATTTAACTAGAAGTCGATTATAGTCTAGACTATCTGTTCAAATAGTGCATTGCATACAAACTTTACAGGCATCAGTGAGGACTGCCACCCCTCGTATTGAGGGATGCGTGCCCAGCTTTGAACTGATGTGACTCTGATGCCTGCTCAGTCTCCCATATTCCTGGGAGCTGTGATGAGGTAGAATGAAACTTGCCTCTTCCATACTGGTGAGCAGCCTGCTCCAGACTTTTGCACACAAAGTGAGTAAATATTTAGTATACTACTTAGTATACAACATACCGCCCCCCCCCCCCCCTTTGCACCACACCCCAGGGAGAATGCAAAGCACTCCTCCAAAGCCTCTTTAATACCAATTCCTGATTGGAGCGGCTGGGGACTGTTGTTGGCTTAGGGTGCCCAGATCTCCGGTAGGGAATAATTAAAACTCAGCCACTCTGATGGGGGATCGACCGGGTTTGTGCTGAGGGCCTGAGCCGCTAAGGAATGCCAGTGTGGACCCGCCATGACTGAAGGGGTAAAAAAAAAAAAAAAAAAATACAATTTAAAAACATAAAATAAAAACACCTAAACCACCTTGCTAGCGCCACAAATTAACTCAGGAGCTCAGGCAGAGGCCAGGAAAGTGCCCATTCACAACCCCATTTTCCCACCAACGTTTACAATGAAAATATGAAGAGCCACATTCCAAAACAGCACATACTGCATCCATATTCACTATGGCTAATGTTACCTTTGCTATATAGCAAAAATGCACTGCAATGCAATCATTTCGGAAATTCAGCACAACCAACAAGGGTATTCTGAATGATGTACATCTCATTTTGGAACGAAACTCTTCATATGATTAAAAAAAAATCTGATATTATGAGTATTGACGTCTCATACGCTGGATAAAGACAGCTCTTCGGATGTTCGGTTCATATCATAACCTTGTAGATCTTTAAAAAAATAAAAATAAAAAAAATAAAAAAAATAAAAAAAGCCTTTCCATTTGTGTGAGACAAGTTATGTGCAAATATCCTCGTAGTTGTACAATATAAAAAACACGTTTGTAGACATATTTAGTACATATTCTTCTAAATCAACTGGAAACACTAAAATCAAACTTGAAAAATAAGAAGCATTTGTGTGTGAAATCATACAAAATGAATTGGATGCAAGTGAAGGGCTTTTAACATTTTCTACTCCTTATCCACCAGCAGTTTCTACACACTAATAAGTGACCATACAAAAAAAAAAAAAAGAAGGGAAACATCAAGACTATTACATCATCCTCGTATTTCAATATATAAGGCCTCTAGAAACTAAGGTCTGGATGTTTTTATCTGACTGGGCTAAATAAGTCCAAAAGGCGCAGGCTGATTTGTCAACTTGTCAATAGTAGCTGTGCATGTTTGCATGATGGGGACTTACTGACACTTGGGTGATGATAGTCATAAATGCGGAGGTCATCAGATTCAACATGACAGCGTTAACATGTTGACACAGAACCTTTTCTAAACCACCAAAACAGGGTGGTTAACCTGCAATTAAAACAACAACAAAACAGCAGCTTTGTGTACCTGAGGAACCAGAGAAAAATCTAACAAAACATTGACAGAGAAGTCTACTATCTGAATAATCCTCTGTAAAAGATACCATATATAATGGGAACACAACACAACACAACATAGTGTCGTGTTGTATTGGCAAGATTCTCTTAACGATTCTGCAAGTGCATCCTGCACAACTCTGCGTATGAAAACTCCACTCTATGGGCCAATGCCACTAAAAGCAGCATCACCTTCAGCATATTTAACCAGCACTGGTTGCCTGGAGTGCGGCCTATTCTTTTTTTTCCCCCTCTCAAGAGTCTACATGGAATAACTGTGCATTTCATCACAGCTTAGCCCTTACTACACGGCTCTGAGAAAGCGTCCCTTCTACACTTCCTTAAAATCACCTTGGAGATGATTATCCAGAGCAAAGCATACAACAGAGGCCCTCGTGCCCTCTGACAGCGTTACAACACATTGATCCCCTTCCCAATCCCATACAAATATCACATGGGATTATGAATCTACCCTAGTACATATGCAGGGCTTTGATGTGGCTTTTTTGCCCTTGCCTGGGAACACGGTAATGCCCTGGCAAAACAAGTAAAAGTCCCTCAGAGGTGAGGGAGTTCTATATTCTATAATATAGTTTAAAGGCTGGATCTTGGAAACAGCTTGTGTCTTGGCCCAAAATGGTGCTACAGAGTATCACTATTGCAGTCATACTCTGCATCACCTACTAGTGCGATACAGATGTTTTCATTGGCATTATGTCGCAGGAAGCCCTGGAATCTTAAGACTGTAATGAGACGGGTAAATATACATCACAATCAAAGAAAGTAAATATACATCGGGGGTTTCAAGCCTCGATTACCAAGGCTGGAGGAGGACATCATATAAAAACACGCTCGCCAACATGTGTAAGCGTACATAAATGGCCTTAATCCATACAGATTGCCTCAGTCGCTCTTAATCTGTCACATAGGCTGGAGGACACATCAGGAAGCATTTTTAACAAATAAATTACTCTAACAGTTGGTGGTTGGTTACCTGGTCGACTAGACGAATGCATGAGCCACAGACAAAAATTGACCTAAATTTAAATGGTGGCTGGTGTTAAATGCCCTCACAGGTCTCGACTCTAAGAACCAGTTTAAACCTTTCGTAAACATTGAACTTTAATGTTATTGTGCATAGCATTATTTCACACAGCCCTGTGTCAGGTAAGACACTGGTCACTATTGTAAATGGATATTGATTGTAATTTCTGCATTAGGTTATTGCATAACATCTGGAAAGCAGTTTGCTGTAATGGACACACACACACACACAAAAAAAAAACTTAACAAGGGGGTGTCTACGAGATGCTCAGTTATCTACATTTGACACATGAAGAAACAAACCACTCAGCTCCTTCAGCTCTTGAAACGTGTCTGCTCACAGATGTGGTTGAATTTCCTGAAATGAAAATAAACAAAACATACATGAAGAGCTGCATGAGATGACATGAAGCGTCTCACACAGGTCTCCAAACAGCAGACATTAGGAACTATAGCACCAAGTTTATACAAGGACTCCCTCTAGTGGCAAAATAAGTGAACAACGTGCATGGGGCTGGCACCCGGTGTCTCACATCTCGGTCATGACTGTCCAAAGTGTAGCCAGATTTATGACTCAGCAACCATCCATTTATGGATGAATGATCAACATGCAAAAAAAACAAAAAACTGTGGCTTTTCAAAATAAGGGTCTATAAATGCTCAGAAGTCCATCTGATATATCATAAAAAACTATAATTCCTGAAAACATTATTAAATGTCATGTATGTCACATTAACATTTATAATTTCATATATATGATGATCAAGTGTTAGTTGGGTGATTAGTAGACAATCACCCAAGATGGGTTTGTGTGATATTTTTTTTAAATGATAAAACTATGGCTACTTATAAACCAATAGTATAGTAGAGAAGCAAGACAAGCTTACTTGATACAGAAGAGAAGCAATACACTGCAGCATTTAAGCATTTCACTTTTTTGTGTCACTGGTACACTGGTGGGTTGCTCTTAACTGCAATTCCACAATATGCCCACTAGAGGGCACATAGGATTTCTGAGACTGAATGAGTTTATGCGGCGCTTTGTGTGTAGAAAGACTTACATTGCATGATGCGCCTTCACCTGCGTACGACAGTTGCGTCCCCAGTAGCAGTCGGGACGAGATGTGACAGCAGCTGAGGAAAGAACATCAGACTTAAGTTGTCAGATGGGTATGAAGTGAAAGTCTCAAAGTCAAAGTCTAAAAAGTTGAAATGTCATTGAAATTGGCTCTACAAAAAGGATTTCGGTCCGTCTTACCTGACAGTTCAGATGGAGGGATGTTCTGTCTGTACTTGTAGGCCAGCTCTTTGAATGCTCGCAGGCCACAGCAGAAGCACAGGATGGCACTTGGAGAGATACGACAATCTGACAGACACGAGGACAGGATATTACCCATGTTTCTTTTTAATATATGACAGTGTGGCCAAACTGTCGCAGTGAAATGCATCTGTATCAAAGTCCACTACTGTGTAATGAAAGTGCTTTGGGCTTTGAAACTGAAGGCTCACCGGTCAGATAGTAGTTTCCCTGCTGTAAGCCCTGCAAAGACTCCTGGAGCAGATCTCTCCATGACTTCCCCCTGGAGGACAGGTAGTTCTGGTGGAAGGATGGAAATGCACAAACAAACGCATCTTAACATCGCATGTTACAGTGGGTGCAGACATGCATTCCAAGCATCTTACATTCTCAGCATGGGTTGTAAGCTCTAGTTTCAGCAGTTGACATACGGGGATAGTCCTTCTTACCTGGAGGATCTCGGATTCATAGTTGTTGTTGTTCAGCACGCCATCCAGACACTTGTCTGTCAGATTAAGGTCTGAAAAAAATAAATACATTTAAAAAAAAAATAAAATAAAAAAAATGGTGGATTTGAACTACGAAACATTTAGCAAACTACAACATATAAATTGGCAGGGCAAGGAGAGCTCACAGGTTTCTCCCACACACAGTCACTCTACCACACTGCTGAAGTGTGTATGGAGCTTGGACTCTCATACTGTGTCTTGTTATCACATTATTATTATTACTCAAATATGGTGTACATTTAGTGATTACATGTGAATGAAACTATATTCTATGCTGTGCTTGTTGTGAAAAAGGAAAGCGCCAAAATATATTCTGCTGCTTTTTTTTTTGAATCATTCAAATTACAGACACTATTAATGAATCAGCCCCTTACATTAAAAGGTCTATCACCCAATACAGGTCGAAGCCCACTACCCAGCAATAAGCCTAACGGTGGAGACCCCCCCCCCTGGGGCTGTTTTGCTGAAACGGGTACATACCACTGAATCGAGCCAGACAGCCTTGACAGCCAGTCCTCTGGCAACCCCAGTACATATGACAGAAGGGTCGCTGGCACAGCACACCTGTCAACAGACAGCACATCATGCATTCGAGGTGGATAATGGAGGTTTTTTTTGCAACAATCTGTCCATACCTGTGCTTTGAATATCAGCTAATTTTAACATGCATTGCATACCTTTAAGTATGTATATTAAATATGTCTTTACACTGAACAGCCTATTAAAAAGGTGCACCAGCACTCTGGCTTATATTATCTACGTATATTAGTTTCCTATATTAATCTTTCTAATTCACTGCAGTTACATGCAGTTTTCTGACTGACAGTATACCATCAGCCACATTACATTACATTTCTGCAGAGGGACTAACGAGCTGAGGGAGCACTCACATTGTTGAGCAATAGCCTGCTGGCTGTTTAGCTCGGCCCGTCTGTCTGGCATTGGCTGGAGGCAGCAGGTGCAGATGAGATGGCAGCCCTGAGGGGGGCAGCGGTACTCCTGAGGGGCTGCAGACAGAACGGGAAAAGAAAACATGGAGAAAACGCGGAGATCTGAATGGAAGGCGGGAGGATCTTCACAGTTGTGTTAGCTATCCAATCTACACTCTAAATCACCTGAGGGGATATCAGAGGATGTTGAGGGCTGCTCCCCCGTGGGCTTTGCAGACCCCTCCTCAGTTGCTGGTTTGGGTGGAGGAGGTACAGTAGTTGGCGCTGGTAGTCCAGGGAGCCAGTAGCTTGAAGTTGTAGCAAACAGCACCTGACTGACCTCCATCCTGTAGCCAGGACACTGTCTGCACATCACCAGAGGCTGACTGGGGACAGAAAACACGAGCAAAGAAATTCTCCATGTGAGGATTTTTCTTCCCTGAACAGGCTTCCAACATTGGTACCATTACGACCTACTCCCAAAAATATATGCACTGCCGTTAATAAGAAGCATCTTGCATTCACAAACAATCTGTCTGTCAGTAATGTCGCCTGATGTGACCAGAAGAAACAGACAAACACGAAAACATGCAGGCCGCACACAAACATTTATACAAAGGGTGAGCTAATGTAACTTTAGTCCTGTGGATGTCGATGCAATGTTACTTTCAGGCAGCTATTGTTCCATTAAATCCTCTTCAAGATGCTCATGAAATAAACATCACTGCGTTATCCTCCTCTCAAGCTAAACCCAGACAGTGAAAAGTATTTTAGTGATCAAGTGAACGAGCAGAACGACAGAGACGGAGAGAGCGGTTCGGTTTGGTTATAATGGCAGAGTCACATGGACACAAGTCCTTCCCCAACTTTTCCACCAATGACGCGACAGACGAGAACACACCTGTAACCATGGCAACTGAATACTACAAAAGGCAAACAAAACCAGACTAAAACGAACACAAATGTCTACAGTTTGACTGAAATGTACATTTGTTGGTCAAAAGACCAAAACTAAATTCAGGATCAGGTGCCAAAATGAACACTGGTTCCCTACAAAATACAAACCAGACCTTTTACCTAATGTCTGAGGAGTCGCTGTCATTGTCAGAGAGCTCAAAGAGGTAATCCGAACTTCCCTCCTCATCAGAGAAAGAGCGCTCGACTTTTGGCTGCAACATGTCCTGAGTTATCTTGTTACGGCTGTCCATGCTCTTCAGGTCCTCCTCACTGCGACACTTTTCTGTGGGACACAAACGTGTACACAGTCGGTCTCTAATGAGATTTGTTGGAATGTATAACATTATGGAAATTAAACAAGTTGCTATTTAAGTGAGACCATTTATTTGTTATGCAAGTTGTCATGATTAAAATATGCTATTAAAATGATCCCGATCGGTGCAAACCTGGGTGCTGGATGAGGTAGGCCTCCACCAGGTTGTTGAGGATGTGGTTCTTGTGAATCCGCTCCACGGGGCAGCGGCAGGTGGGGCAAAGGGAAGAGCGCTCCATCCAGCCCGAGTAGCAGGCAGCGCAGAAGACGTGCATGCAGGGCTGCAAGCTAAAGCGAAAACAAGAGACGTCGAATTAAAACTCACACACATTATTGGCTTTTGGTGGTCGTGCAAAGTGCCTCACAAGAGCACAAAGTGGGGCTCAAGCCCCAAACCTCGGATATCTGTGCGGGTGCCATGGTGCCTGAGATCTTACCTGACGCAGTCATGCAGTAGGTCCTGGCAGATAACGCATGTCAGGGTCTCCTCCATCTTGTCCGTCTTAGTCCCTTCCACCGGTGGTTTAGACAAAAGACTCCCAAGACGTCCCTTAGTTGAACCGACCACTTCTGTACTGGAGGTGTGTGGCACGCCAAAATCATAATCTTTATCTGTAAAAACACAATAACTGTATATTACATGCCACACTGAGTCAGTAAGACAAAAAAAAAAAAAAAGGACCTATTTTATTTATGCAAGTGCATTTCCGAGCGCGCACTGCTGTTTGTTGTTTGTGCAGAGGGGCTTGCTGAAGGTAAATACAGATCAGAGGTTGTAGTGATGAATACAAACACACTCTCAGCGATGCGAGAGCGTTGATGTGATTGGCCGAAGCTACTGTGCCAACTCACGGTGAAGCATGACGACATCAGTTCAACAATCAAGATCACAGAAAAATCATGTTGTTGTCTGGATGTCGATATCCACCAAAATACCGACTGCTTGCTTAGTGCTGCTTAAATTAGACCAAATACACCGGTCAGAGCATTTCTTACGCTGGTCTTTGCGCCGCCGCGAAAACAGGACCCAAAATCTAATGTCAGAGTTAACAAAAAGAGAAAAAATAAAAATAAAAATACCACCATCAGTTTTCCTCCTCTTGCTTTCTCGCTCCATGTGGTCCATGTCTTTCTCCTGTGCAGCGTCTTTAGCTTGGCCTAATGAGATGCAAGAACAAACAATAACAAAAGTCCAATAATTTTGTTTACACGTCAAACTGCATGTTTGGATGTACATAGATTACGCAAGAACTACGTTGAAAAAGGTGTAGACTAGGTGATAGTACTGGTAGTTATCTCAATGTGATAAAACGTTGTCGTAACATATTAACAGTGTTGTGACATGGTTTACGTCATGACTATTTACAGCAGCCACACACACATGGCTGGAAGGGGATGCAAAAGTTGCAACTGGCTCCGCCAAAAAAGGAGCTGCTTGTGGTGTGAAAAATTCTACAGAAGAAAACTTGTGAGGTTGGTGTGTCGGTAAAAGTGGAGGGAAATGGCTCGGTTAATCACAGGAAGGTGGGGATTAGGGAAAAAGTCAGTGCACAAAGCAGGAGAGAGAAGACAGCGCTGTCAACGCCAGCTGCAATCAGCTGACTAACAACATCAGGTCAGTTGCCATGATTCGTTTCCTGATTTTACAAGGGGTTTACATGCCGGACTCTTTCTCGGAAGAAGTCACTTCCTGGAGCCTTGTCATCACCATGGAGGTTACCAATCAACCACTCTGGGAAGTCACTGCTCCTAGCCAAAACATAGCCCAGAACATAACCACAGAACAGTCCTTCTACCAAAAAGGAACTGAAAACATGCTGTAGATCATCATTAACAAGCCCTCTACATGAACTAATAAAACTAAAAGGTCCTTCCTCTCACCACAATGGATCGTCTTCAGCATTGTGTTAGCAGAGAACCTACCAGAGTCAGGACAGGCTGTGGTTGCCATGGGACCAGAAGCAGAAGGGCTTCCAATACAGAAGTGGGAAGAGGAGGTGGAGGGCTGAGGTTCCTCCTGAGTTGGGTCACGAGGGGCCTTTGAGAGCATTACAGGCTCCACGGAGAGGGACATATCTGAAGGTGGAGCAGGACTGTGGGCCGACCTCTCCACGTCTGAAGTTCAGATACAGGGTGGGGGTTACTAGTGAGGCACCATATAGCTGTGGAATAAAAGTGGTTGCATTCAACAAAAGGAGATGTGGGGAGCGAACAGCCTACTTACCATAACCATGCTGTGAAGGGGCTTGCTCCGTACTGATTGAGTGGTAAACGTAGGCGATGTCTACAAGGTGACAAGAGAACACGCTGTCTGCCTTTCCTTCTTATGAATTCATATAGACATTATTCTCATAGCTAGACAAAATGAACAACTCACTCTGTTCTGGCTCACTTTTCCTGTATACAAAGTAGATGATATCGCCGTTCTGCAGCATGTGAGTTTGCTTCTTGACCAGTTTGGACATGTTGATCACCGTGCCATTAGTACTACAGACAAAAACAAACATGCCATTGGACGTGTCACTGTATGAAAAAGGTTTCGTGTGTTTGTTTTATGGAAAGGACAAGTATCAAAGTATCAGAGGTACACACTCGAACAGCTCTAAAAAATACAGTCTCTCTTTCAAACACACTTTTTAATCATACGGCTTGTTTAATTTAGTCTCTCAACAGTTCCCCACAGAACTTATATTATTCAGCTACATCCATCAGGGAAGAGATATTAAGCACGCGGTACCTCATGTCTTCGAGCCACGCCAGCCCCGAGCTTTCATCTTGCACAATCTTGCAGTGCTCCCCTGAGACCAGTTTGTTGGCTGGAAAGGACAGATAACATCCTGGCAACAAAAATGAATAAAAACACCACCATGAAAACACAGAATAGACTTAATACAGATTACTTTGGCTCTCTAAAACAGAGCTGATGCAATTAATTGTTCAGCTTTTTAGTGCCCTTTTTTTTTTGGGGGGGGGGGGCACTATAATGGGCAATAAACATATCTGCCGCAGTTAAGAGTATAACATGTTTTCATGTGTATTTCTTTTTTTCCCCCCCTTCTGACCAATCCAAAACAGTTCTACATCATCAGCCAATCTCTTCAAATAAATATCTTGATTTATAAATAACACTTTTATTGCCCAGACATAAGCTAACCAATTAAGGCTAGCCGCTTTGCAATGCAAAAAAGTAGACCCCCAAAAGCTCTCGACAACAAAGCAGACACAGGGGGATATATATATAGGCCTAACCTTTTCTTAAGCAAAACCCATACAAAAAAAAAATCTACTTAATATTCTGTCCACATGTTCTCAATGGACGCCTTTTGTTATCATCACAAGGGGTTGTCTAAGTTTGGTGCACTAAAGACGGCTTTGTGTTTTCAAGGGGGAGGTTTTAAAGGTTCCAGACACTTACAGCAATGCACTGCAGGCAAGACTGTCTTTTGTTAACAGGCATCACCACTTTTAGAGCGGTTTAAAGCAGGACAGAAAAAACAAAAACAACAACAACAACAAATCAAATAAGACGCCTTACATTGTTCATTCCACAACATACAGAAACTAACCTTTTTTTCTGCCAACCGTGCATTCTCTGTTGAAGAGCAGGACAGTTTCACTGGAGTCCACTTTGACTAGCTTCCCCCATGGCCGTCCTCTTCTGTAACTGTCCATCTCCCACTTTTTTTTTTTTTCTATAAAGGAATTGTTAGAAAACAAGTTGCATCGTTTTATAAACAGGCGTCAGGCAGATGGTAGCAAAGAGAGGGTTAAATTACCCAAAACAAAACCTGCTGAGACATTTTATTTATATGCAACCAGATGGGTTCTAATGTCAGATGCCAAACTAGGTTGAAAATCTGACATTTAAAAAGACACTTAACCAGATTGCACTTATTTCAACAAGACTTCGACTTGAGCAACGGTTTAGTTTTCAAGTCCCACAGTTCTGTTAAGCCACAACACATCACAAAACATTTTGAGGAGCCAGGTACTAGTTTGAATTTAAACTCCCAGTTGGTTTACGTGTTGCCGAACTCATAAGTCAACTTTATCGAGTCATAAAAGATTATGGAGCAACGTTAGTATCGATGTGCACCTTGGCAAAAAACTGAAAAGAGTTTCTCGTCAAGTTTTGTCAGGAACCCAGTGAAGCAAAACCTGCTAACGAGACCTAGCTTGGCTTTTGAGCTCACCAGCTATCTAGCGTTGTTAGCCGTGTTGTGTTGACAAGCTGGGACGACGTAAAGTTATTTCCAATAGTGAACTATCATCTTGACAAAGTGTTTCACAATGTTCATGCTGCGGGGTATCATCACGCCTAACGTGAACACACACACAACTTCGTTTAATAACAACAGCAAGCTAACGCGGCTGCTAACATTAGCAGCCAGCCAGGCAGACTGTGTGTCCAGGAGGAGCAGAGGGCAACAACCGGAAACGTCCTTAACGTCGCACTTCTCTCGCGTCTCAAACAGCCTACCTTAGCGTCAAAAGCGCAGTTTGTTGTCCCGGCAGCTCTGTATAAAACTGCTTCTTCTCCTCATGATCCAGCTAGGCACAAGATGCACTTCCTGCCAAGCTCAGGGGTTGACATTATATACCGTCATCAGCTGACAGAGGAGGGGCCGCTTGGGAGTGTGGTTAAACGTACGTGTTGGTGTGCGTGTGCGCGGGATGACGTCCGCATGCGAAAACAGACACAGGTAGGGAGACAGAAATGTGCCCTGAAACATGTCCTTGGTTTGCACACATTTCTACTGTTGTTTCAGAGAAGATACTGCTGGAAAAGGGGTGAGGGGAGGTGGTGATGGGTGGGGGCTCCTGTGGTCCTCATGTTTGCCACCAGGGCACCAGACATCCAACCAGGCACAAGGGCCTCCACAAGGTCCTGCAGCTCTCCCTTGGGGGACGCCTCCCCTCACACATCATGGGGGTGATTACCTCTGCAAGGTGCAGCCAGACTTCAGGTGCCATCTGCCTCGATGAGCTCTGCAACCTCGAGGGTTTCCTGCAGACCCCCCGCCCCCCCGGGTACTGCAGGGCAGCTTCTCTGCCTTCTCTGACATAAGAACCAAAACATTACATTTCAAAATATTATACAATTACAAAATAATGAACTAATCAAAACCAGCAGGTTGAGGGGTGTGTGATTGTGTACGTTTCACTCGTTTCCCTAATGTTTGCCATGTTAATAATCAGTTTTCACATTTAGTCTTTAGCCCCACCCCCCCCCCCCCCAAAAAAAAACAAAACTGAGGTGCTTGTGGTAGTTACACAGGAAGAACTCCAGAGTGAGGAAGGTGACAGTCACACCCGGCCTCTCACCTCGAGAAGAGAAATATACCATAATGGAAGCTGTTTAAAAGAAAGTCCAGCTATTTCACTTTTTAACTATATGACCCCCTTGAGGCTGTTAAGTGTCGGCTGGTGTTCTTCCTCCTTCTTCTAGAATATAAAAGATGACTTCGTTGCATTTGTAATTAAAATCACAATATTATCTTAAGTTTAGCCTTGATTCATTGATTTTAGGTCCTGGTGAATATCACTGTATAATTTGCATTTCTATATTCGTAACGTCTTTCTTCTCTGATGCAGCGGGGCTCCCCTCCGGTTCCCCCTCTGTTGCTGATGTTTTGGAGGCAGCCTCAGCTTCTTTCCCCCTCTTAAAACAGGCCTCCGTAAACGTCCTTCGTCTTCTGTATGTAGGAACGACATGACAGGTTATAATCAAAGGCAGGGATGATCCAATAAACAAATCAGCCTCGCACCTCAGCCTTATTGGCTCCATCTCACCCGGGCATCAAGTGAATAAATGACCAAACAAATAATGTGCATCAAAACAATCACTGCACCTTCCTGCCTAATTATGTATGTCAAAACAAAATGACCATGAATATGTCGTAATCATTCATTATATATCATAGCTAGTGACATTACAATTGATCGTGTCAATCATATCATAGTCAAAAACATTTGACTTCACATAATTGCACCAAAAGGAAAAAAAAAAAAAACGCTGGCAGCAGCTGAAGCTGCTAAAGTTTTGGGCCTCGGCACAGTGAGGCAGGCTGCAGGATGAGGCTGTTCTACAGTACAGCAGTCATCAACGTCCCCGAGTGCTCCAATTTGGATGTCATTTGTATCCGTTTGGAGCTCATTATCTGTTCATATCCAGAAAATGTGTCCGCATTAGATTACCGGTGTGCGCAGACCACTTACATCACGCACACAATCGGGATCTAACAGCAGACAAAAGTCATAGTTCAGTTTTGGCCTCATACTTAGCAACACAAACAAGGCTCAAGTGATTTTTAAAAGCATAGTGAATCAATATAGAGCACTTCCTCCCCGGAGGGTAGGGGAAATATAATTATTTAAAAAAAATCACAATCAGAGTACAATAGAAAGCTTTGAAAAATGTGTGATGCAATAAATATGTAGATCAGCTGAAACATTCAGAAACACACACATGGTCCTTTTCAGTGTGTAGATCTTCCTAACGAATGACTTGGAAGACACAGTTTAGGTAAACAGTGTCAATACCCAAGGACTTATAGTGCCAACTCTACACTTTGTTTATTATAATTGCAGTAACATCTCATTTTAGCCGACTCAAAAGTACAACAAACCGTCAACCAGCTCAGGAGAAAATTGAACACATTCACAAATACTGATTTGGCAGAAATTACATGTATGAATTAATAATTCCTATGACTCATTAAAGAAGACTAAAGGGTGACATTTGTTGGACTACTATTATGCACTCAAGTACTGTACTTAAAAGGAAATGAGCAGGATTTTCCTAAAAAAAAACAACAATGTCTTGACTGAAACAAAAATCCCTCTCAATCATCACTTACAACCCACTCGAAGTGCGAGGCGGTAATAGCCAAGTAAACTGCAGGTTTTACTCTATTTCCATTTTATGCTACTTTATACCTCTTATATTCCACTACACTTCAGAGGGAAATGTTGTACTTTTTACTCCTTTTTACTCATATATAGTTACTAGTAAGATTTTACATACAATAGATATTACTTATATGATACAGTGCATTGTGAGAGATTAAACCAGTAACTAGATGGGGCCCCTTTTTTCACATTTCAGAGATGTTAGCAGTTCCACCAAAGAGAGGTGACCTTCTAAACTTCTCGAATAGTTTCATTTAAAAAGTATTTGAAAAGGTCAAACTACAGCTTACAGAAAAGCTCACTAAATAAATACAAATTCATGTAGCAGAACTTTTTTTCTTATTTCCAACCCCATTAATTATCTCATGACCCCTCAGATTTACCTTGTGACCCTTGTGAGGAGGGGCCCAGCTTCTTGGTTTGGAACCACTGGACTATACTACTTAACTGAACCTTAAAACTAGCCCCACCTTGACCAGCTCCTACAACAACAAAATACTACTTTCACATTTTTGCGTCATTAGTAACACCTTGATAATGTCATATGTAATAATATATGACTCATGGGGGGCATTTCCTGTGTGAATTTTGATACTTCAAGTATATTGGCTGATAATACTTGTTTACATGTACTTTTACTTAAGTAAGATTTTGAATGTAGGACCTTTTCTTGTAATGGACAATTTTCCATGGTTGTATTGGTACCTCTTCCACCACTGCAGTCAGAGACACCTCCCTCAAGGAATTGCCCATTTTTACCAAATGGTTAGAATTTGCAGAAAAGGCTCTTAAAGAAGCAGAACAGCAAAGAGGACTCTGCTGGCAGAACTGATCCCCCCCCTTAATAAACACATACATAAACATTAAAAAAGAGTTAAATCAACAATACCCAACGTATAACACGTAAGGAGGAGGCTGCGTTTGTGGAGGGAGCTGCAGTAGCGAGCGGCATCCGAGAAGTGTCAGGTTGTGGTGGCTGCACTGCACAGCTGCAGGAATATGATTGGATGGTACTGGCCAGCTGATAGTCACACAGCTGATGAATGAGCCAGTGATTGAGATGCATGAATGAAACAGCTGATGCCAATCAGCTAATTCTGCTACGCTTCATGTGTTTGTACATCCTCATTTTGCATCGTTGGTCTTATGCCAGCAGCGTTTTTTAAATTGCTAATTTTGTTTCTTTAATCATCTTTATAAACCCTCTTTTATTTATAGACATACACTCATTTAAAGTGGCTGTAATCAATATTGCATGTAACGTTTATAACAATGGAAAACAACACGACTCGTCACCAGTGATGAACATACAGAGAATCGTCACCTGCAATCTGAAGCTCCCCTCAGCTTTGCAGAGCTTTATAGCGAGTTTCAGCTCATTGTTTAGCTGTTAGGGTTTAGTGCTGTTTTTGGCTGCATCAGGCAGCTGTTTACAGTGAAAAAGCTATCAAACCCCCCCCACTGTACTCTACCTGCTCAGCACCAAACAGCAGACAGACGCAGTCAGCGACTAGCTGGTGAACACAGTGGCGCTAAAAAGATCCAGATATTTCCCTCTGGAGTTGGTGGAGACCAAAAACAGAGCTCACATGGACTCACATTTGCCACGTGGTCCGAAACACGACTTCAAACGAATGATAATGTTTTTTTTTTTTTTTTTTTGCTGGATGTGTAAATAAGCAACTGTTAGATAGCAAGTTTGACATATCTATCAATGTTGTGCTCACAACGTCTTTCTTCTGCCCCCAAGCGGCCAGAAGAATCAGCCATTGCAGGTCGTCAAGCGTGATTTGAGTTGTTGCAACGATACAAAACCTCTTTCCATTTCATATTAACTGCGTTCAATATGTCCACGTATAAAGTGAATCCCACCGGCTTCTGTCACTGTTCACGTTGAAAATTTATTACACAGCTTGCTTTGTGGGACCGCTGACAATTTTGATGTAGGATTTTTGTAGTCCAATTACAAGTGGGCTGATCTTTCTTGTTTAAGAAAGACCAACATGTCTCTCTAATAGAAATAGCGAGCGAGTCCTTAATGCAGGACTAATCTCTGCAAACCCCCATCTATTCCCCGGCAGTGCATTATTAATGGGCAGTGTGGAGGCTGGTGAGTACAGGGGCCTCTCCTCACTAATGCGTTCATTCCTCATTGTTAGATGTCTGGTGAGGAAAACACAAACACATGCTGCCTCCTTACAGACTCATACCTACAGGCACACATGCATGTACACGCACACACACACACACACACACACACACACACACACACACACTCATGCCTACACACAAAGGGGTGCCATCCATGCAGAATATATTCTTAAGGGAAACTATTATATTTCTAGTTGGCATTCAATGTTGAACAGCGAATCCTCTGCAGATCCTCTGATAAGGTCACAACGGCAAATTGAATGCAGCTTATTGAATCCCACACCCCCGCTGTCAATCAGCATTTCCTAATTGGATCAAAGATTACTTGTGGCAGCTGTATAAAACATCAAACGAGTAATTAAATGAAATAATGAGAAAATAAACCTTAATGTTGCCAAGTGGGAATGGAGGCGAGCTGAGGAACGTGATTCTGCTGTGCTCTCTGAAATTATCTCTCTGCGGCTCGGGCTAATTGCTGGAGGATGTCCTCTTAACTGAGTGTGAAAAGCTGTGTCTAATTACGGCAACATTAATCAGGCATTAGCATGTTATCACAAGGTTAACTTATCAGGAGGGGCCCAGAAGCAGCTGGAGGTGCCATTTACCCGTGCTGCACTGGGCCAACTGGGCCACAAGGGGTAGTGCTTGTTCTTCCTATGAATCATTACTCAGCGCCCTTAAGGAAATCAAACCAACCATGTTGGATTGCATTGAGTGAGCATTTTGGTTTTTCAGATTTCCTGAGTGTGGAATGTGAACGTCCAGGATCAATATCAGCTACTTCCTGCTCATTGTGGGGCTGAAATGAGAACATTTATCCTGGGAGGGGGGGGTGCTCAGATCTTTAGGCCATAATTTGTTAACATCTTACTTTGCACAGACACACAAGAAGGAGAGGTCTTTACCATACACTGTATGAGGAATTACACGGACTGAAAGAATCAGCAAAATCAATGTCAGGCAATTGTGTGCTTGGTGGAGCAATTGAGTCCAATGTAATGAAGATTGACTGGATGTTGATTGCATCCTAAATTACCCCACTAATCAAATATGAATACTGATAAAACATCAGCCATCACTGATTGTTGGGAAATATACAATGTAAACTATTTGCCACTGCCATAACAAGCAGGAATACATTATTGAATTAGTATTATTCCTTTTCTTTTTCTTTTAAGAATGTGACGAATGACATTGCTGTCAGGATTTCAACTGTGCGTTTTGGCCTATTTTTGCAACATCTCACTGAAACACGTGCTGGATGTAACAGCACAAAAGTGCGCGTGCACATTCTGAGTCATCGCATGCCAGACGACCTGCTTGCATGTGTGTAGATTAAAGGTCATTCCTGGCAGCAGTTTGGTCCTGTGCCCCGACTTCATTACCAGCAGCTCCGGAGGGGTCTCATCAGGATTCCAGCAGGGCAGAGAAGCCGTACCTCCAGCAGCCCTGCCAAAGGCGCTCATTTGTCAGAGACGCATGGAGATCACAGGCCGACAAATCTCCCACGTCTCCCCGACTGTCAAGCTCTTTGCCTGCATATCAAAGACAAAAGAACAGAGCCGGAGAGCAGGAGAGCAGAGAAGCCATTCTATTTAGAGATGGTCCGCCCATTTAAACCCACCCCCCCCCCCCCCCCCGAGCGTGCCCTTTGAAAACGCCTATTAGCCTGGGTGAGAGAGATTACAAGCAAATAAAATTACATTCATTGTGATATTTGATTTCATAATACCCCCAGAATTATAATTACACCGCACTCACACTTTTCATTTAAAAACCATTCGACGTCAACAAAGACTCGGAGATGGGAATGAGCAGGTTGTGCATCTGGTGAGTGAGTGCACATTATCAGGCCTGTTTCACTGGAAGTAACAATAATGGGAGAAGAATGGAGGCACTAATAAGAATGTAATCAGGTGAGAGAGCGGGATTTAATGATATGGAACACAGGGCCTTATTTTCATCTGTCAGTCTTTTGGTGCAACAACAGGAGAGCGTGTTGGGGAGAAAATGCCTTTCCCCCCCCCCCCTGGTGTTACATTCCTCCCAGGGGCTGCAATATGGAAGCCGATTTATATTTTCTTAAAGGCCCACTTCTTACCAACCAACACAAGGGCTAAATCCCCCCCATCGGCTCTCTGTTGCAACCTGCGTGTCTGTCAGGGTTGCACCAAAAGCACAACGGTGTATTACACGGGGAATGTGGGCATATGCTGCCTGGCTTAAACCAACAAGCAGAAGGGAAGAGATAAGAGACATTCTTGGGCGGCGCAGAAACGAGGCATGAGAAGGGCCAGCTTGATAGCAGTACTTGTTGTTCTGATGTGTTAAATAGCTGGCCTTCAACACCCCAATCAATCGCTGAGTGAGCCACTGTGTAGCCAAGGGTTGTGCGAGATAGCCAGATGGCTGAAGTCAATGGAGCTTTGCCTGGTCTCTTGTGTCACAAAGGGATGATCATGAATCTGGCCACACAGGCTGGACAAAACACATGAATTATCGCGGGCTGAACGCTTTGCTTAGGTTGATAAAGCGCAGATAGATGTCGCTTCAGAATGTATCACTGATTGCTCTCATATTACTCACTGGCTCTGAGCTAATCAGCGACAGAATGATAACAAGCCATCCCCAAAACATTGAACAACAGCCTCGGGTGGCGATCATGCACTTTTCTTTTCTTTTTCTTTTTTTGGCTTGCACGACTGGCTTGTCTGATGTGATAAGTATTACTGTAGATCTCACTGCGTGTAATGATGCCTACCAACCATTGTGTGGTACTCCTGCCATTTGACACGGGGGAAGCGGGAGGCAGCCAACGTGCCTGCGCGCACAAGAACGTCTGCGGGACAAGACAAGCATTTTGAACGCACTCCAAGACCTCCAGAGGCCTGTGTTAACTAATCTGCAAACAATCCGCTCTGCAAGCCCCACTGCAAGTGGAAGAACAAGGCCCTTAAGCTGCGACATTAACGAACACAGCGAGATAAGATAGGTTTGTTATCTTGGTGCATGGAACTCCTGCCCAGATAGGAGATAAGGGCCTTTCAAAGCGTGTTTGCTGCCAGACAAATTTCCAAAGACGCAAAGGAGGCAGGCAAAGCCAGGCCTGGAATGCTGAGAAGCCCCGTCGAAGCCAGTCTAATGAAGAATATGATCCCTCCCCCCCCTGCCCTTTTCCACCTTATTATCGCCACCTTTGGTATTTTGGCGAGCGAGGGTTAACCAGCGGCCATTCTGCGCACGGCAGCGTGGGCCTTGACTGCGCCGAAAAGCAGTGGATCCAGTGTGCATGAAGAAAACAACCTCACGCAGTACTGGAAGTGGAAAAAAATGTAATTTCATGAAATAGTAACTGCAGATGTGTTGTATTGGAACATTATTTTGATTGTTTCATATATCATTCAGAAGCACAGGAACAGCGAACTGCCTGTAATAGTGTCTCCCTGTGATGATGATGCCACACTGACTGACTGACTGACCGACAGACATATTATGTTCCAGATAAACGTTGCATGAATCAACATACGGCATTGCTGTCGGTGAGACATTATGTTTGCCACTGACTAACCCTGGATGTTGACATAACTTGGCTGGCCATATGTGACCAGCATTTCCATCTTCTATCAACATCGGGACAGCGTAAGCTTTTCATCTAAAGGTCTTCGGAAACAAATCGTTTTGGTATCATGATCTCAGAACAATTTGTTTTCTGAAACAAAATTGAGTTCGAATGAAATAGATGAACTTGTCATAATCATTCATACGCAGTATAGCTAGTATTCAGAGAACTCTCGAGGGCAACGTCAAAATGATATCTTTAAAAACGTGTTACAACTTACTTTTAAATTAGAAAGCACGTGAGTTAGCTGTAACTGTGGAGTTTCGCTCGTATCATTTGTTCAGCTTCCCCGTCCAGATTCTTCCTGCTGGTCCGGGGATTGAACTGCGGTTTCAAGAGCTGCTCCTGTTTTCGATTATGCTTGTTGTGGCGAAATATGATCTGACTGCAGGTAATGCGCACTCGAGATGTTAACGTCTTTTGATTATCATAAATAATACATGGAATCCTGCACACAGGGTCCTCTTAATGCTCTTAAACTGAAATGTGGCCCAACCCAAACACAATTGCTATTGATTTTTTCTTTTTTCCTACGTTCACAATTTTAAAAGGGAAGCTTTAGTATCTTTGATACCAAACACATACAACCAAGTACATGTGGTTAGATCAGGCTCCTGAAGCTATAGAGGCATGTCGAGAACATTTTGAATTCAATAACACTGAGTCCTAACACTAAAAGTAGCTGTATCTGTTAACTGTCTTTAACCAAACCAGCTAAAAAACACAGCGCTATGAATCGGTAATTTATCGAATCAAACCAAACAAACCCCCCCCCCCCCCCCATTACTCAAAACAGATGCTGTGCTGTTACTGGTGGTCACATTCCAACTTGAGCTCTGGCTGTAAGGGAGCACTGACAGTTTAATATTTAAGCTCTGTGTTTTCAGTGGAGTTATACGTGGAAAGATAGGATGTTTTATTTTTAAACGTGTTATTAATTCATAGGCTGTAAAAACAACCTTTTTTTGTCAATTTTTATAATTTCATATTGGAAAGGAAATCCTCACACATGGACGCCAAGAACTAGGTGTTGCGTCTCTGCCAGCGTCAAACTGAATAAATGCTTATGAATATGCCCACACCACCAGAGGGGATGGACTCAATCGTAATTTTCATTCTGCGGCTTGGAAAAACTTCCGCCTTCCCGGATGCCAAGCGGCTCTGAGGCGATCCCGGTGATGAGCCAAGGAACGCTCTGCTAACTGAGCTCTGGAGAAATACGGTCACGGCAAGATCCATATTCAAATAAACTTCACTCTTGGCCCGTGCACACAAGCCATGTTGTCACCAGCTGGCAGTGCCTCTCACCGCCCCTTCAAATACTGAGCCACTTTTGATTAACGTCTCTACGGCTAATCATGTGCGTTGGCTGTGCCAAATTGGACGAACCATGTATGGCCTCCATTTGCCTTGAGATCTTTTCGTTTTCTCAACTCATTCGATGCATTTGAGGGCCTCCCTTGACGACACCCTCCCCTCCCCTAAGTCTTCTCTTGTCTAGTGCCCGTACGTAGAACAGAGAGGGTGGTGTGGCGGCACGGTGCCATCCTGTGGGTCCCTGAATGAGAGGATTATCACTGCCAGATGCACCCAGCTGCATAAATGTTATTCATTTTTTATGGCTTGTGTACATAATATGGGCAGTGTGGGAGATTGTGAGGTTCCACTTAATGCTGGAAAAATCCTCAAAATTGAATCAAAGTGGAAAACTTATTTTGGCTGGTGGCTTTTCTGGACCTCCTCCTTTTCCATCTCCCTTAATTCTCTTCTGCTCCTCCCTTGCTCACGTCGGGCTCTCTGAGGTTCCTCTGTGAGTGATTTACAGTGTATTCTTTCTCCTGGGCTGCACTGGCCGGCCTCCTTGCGCAGCCATAGCGGTGGCGGTGTGAGACAGCCGGAATATTTGTCATAGGTCCAGAGGTGCAAAGACATTAGACAGCACTTTGTCACCAGGGTCCGGAATTCACACCATTCGGCTGTTTCCAAGTCAGCTCCTTAACCGCTGACTGGCCTGGTTTCTGTCAGCTGCCGCTCTGTTGACATTGAGGGCTAAAAAAAGATGGCAACATGGAAGGATGTATGCTACTGGCCTTTTTAGGTGGTCAAAACAACACGCCGTCTACAAAGGGCTCTGTGACAGGGATCCACAGCCAAAGCCCTTGACTTGGTGCTCCCTCCCTCAGTTCACAGTTCAGATATAGTTTAGTGGTTTAGAATGGCTCTCGTCAGGGTTTGCTAACCCCCGCGGAGAGATGGGCTTGAACTCCGAGCAGAGCCACGGTCTCCCAAATCACCAGGCCCGGCTGAGGCCCCGGCAATCCAAATGGGATCATGGCGGGGGCCTCCCGTCTCATTACCAATCTCCATTTCAAAACAGCCTTCAAATGGGAACTAATGCATTAGCTCTCGCTGGGGGAAAAGTCTAGGGAGCCACTACATAGCGGCTCAAAAACGCTTTCATACATGTTTTATCAGCGGGGGAAGAGTGAGCAAGAGAGAAAAGGAGCTTGGACTGAACCATTCATTTGTTGCCCATCTTATTAGCTTGGCACTGTGTTATTAGCTGCCATTGTGCTCTATAAAAGCCCCTTAGGCCTGTCCCACTGTTCGCTGAATCTGGGGTGAGCTCTGTGCCAAGCACTTTTTGGAGGTATTTGAGACCATGAAAATTCAATCCCAAACCCTCAGCATTGAGGTTTCTCACAGATAAATGAAGAGGATTAGCGGAACAATAAAACAATGTCTTACCTCAGATACCACCGTATCCTATTAATTGGGATTATAGTGGAGAAATGTGTAAAAAGGAAAAAAAAAAAAAAAAACCCCACACAATCTTGTATCACAGTCGCTTTTTTTTGTGACAAGCTGTTACATGAAGCCCTGTCATTGTAACAATGTCCCATCAAACAGGAAATGCGTTCCAAATTATGAACAAGTAAATATAGCAAATCCCAAACAATCCCAGCAAAGAAAAAAACAAAACAAAACAAAGAAGCCTGGACATGTGAAGAATAGCTCTGGAAAAGAGCTGACAATTGCAGAAGCTGTAATAACCCACCTTGGGTTGGATATGCTAGGCAATGTGTCAATTGATTCCTATCTGATGATGGACTGTGTGCTGAAATAAATTGACCTTGCCAGACGATGAGTGAAATTGATGGAGCTTTTCATCTCCGGAGGGCCGTTCCACACTCAGCCGTAAAATGGATAGAGCACAGGACAGAGTGATTGAGTCGGGGGGGGGGGGGGGCGGGGAAATATAAGGTGTGTGTTTTTCTTCTACCAAAGCTTGCTTGGTAAATAATAGTTACAGGAAAAATCACTATGCAGTAACAAGTACAGGGGTTAAGTACCTGTTGTTGACTAGATGATTAGGACTAAAAGCACACAGCGCTAAAATGAAGCTGGCCACTGACAGATGCTACCCGTCGGAGGAATATGTGGCTCAATTACCGGGAGCCTAAATTGAAAGTGATAGTGATTTAAGTCTTCCCAATACGCCAGCCCCATTCTGGCAAACAGTCTTTTCAAGGAGCCCTTTTAAAAAACCCTGCTGGAGTGTGTGAGACACAGGAGCGGCATTGATTTTCAATAACATCCCCTAATGACCTGGCCGCGGTTTGATCCACGCTGTCATTATGGGCTGATACCATGGGACGAGATTGGTGGGTCTCACGGCACACAGCAGCGAGATGAGTAGTCGGGGCATTATCAGGATGAATTGGCCGTCTCTGGACAGGCGGCAAGCGCAGCCGAGGTCTTGTCAATAACAGGACAGGGCGCCTCAGGGCTCCCTCCGCGGCCCACTCCAGAGCGCCTTCCGGCCTCATTAGAAAAGCAGATGAGTGGTGTGCATGAGGAGAGGAGGCGTATGAGGAGAGAGAGGAGCCTCTCCTCCACTATCTGATAGCCTGCCTCCCAGGCATTGCTCCTCTTAATGAGTCCAGACCGCGGGTCAATATGCCGCTGGGCTGCCAGTCAATACCGGTTACCTGCAACACAAACACTCAAAACCTGCTTTCATACAAAATCAATGTCCTATTAGTCCCTCCCTGTATTGCCTTGGCCCAATCTCATCGATCCCCTCTGAAGAGCTCTGCAGCCCATGTATGACAGATTATGGTCAAATGATCTGATGGCTTAGGCTACTCGGCCAGCCAGGTCTGTTGCCTTTATCATTTCAAAGTAATAGCTTGATATCAGATGAGCAAATGCTCTAAATGCTGAAAACCGAGGCACAAGCATTATTGGCAAACCCATCAACCTCACATCAACATTCCACTCAGTGGGTTTGGCTTACAGACAAATTCAGTACTTGCAGTGGGCATTGAGCACCGGGGGATGAAAAGACAAGCAACAAATGTATGACATTAGGTCCAAACTTTATTCCGTACATTTTAAACCATGAATGTTCATTTTCATTTTTTTGCACGCCTAAAACTCTACTTGTTTTGTATACAAGAGTCTAAGAAAAACAACTGCACAACACCACAAGGTTGACAGAGAAAGTCCTTTTGCCGCCCACTAAAAAGTGTCCTTCTTTTCTGTCCGGGGCTGGTCCAGTTTGTGACTTGGAAGTCTTTTAATAATTCCATCATTGTTTCATTGATAATATAAACATGTGTTAATCCAAGTTTCTCTCAGTAACACCAGTATCGTCCGCTCCCTCCATGTGATCTCTTCATTAGGGTGCTGTGTGCTGCTTTGCATAGATTGCAGATGATCCTTCGAGGCCCCCCTACAACACCCTCCCGTCATACTTCCCATCCATTGGCCAGGCTTGTCTGTTGCCATGATATTCAACAGGGAAGCGATTTCCCCATGTTTCATTTAATTTTATTTTTCTAGAAATGGTTAAAAAGACTAATAAATTTACACGGTAATTTTGCAGCGAAGGAATATCAACAAGTTATTTACATCAGTTTTCTTTACAGAGACTGAACAAAGACCTCATAATATATATTTATCTGCATATCTCAAAGGCAAAACAAATGAACAAAACAAATCCGTAATGTAACATTGTACATTGTCATCATTGAGGATATCCTGGTACCATGAGGTTAAATTACTGAAGGTTGAAACCAAAATCCAGTCTTTACAGTGGGTCATAATGGATATGTCTCACAATCAACTGGGATAAATATTGTAAAAGGCGTGACTAATGCACAAAATACATAAAATTCATAGAAATGATATCTATACATGGAACAAGGATAGGAAATGTACAAACTCATTTCAGGAGCTCTCTTTTCGCACAAAGCTGAAAAAAGGTTTTGGATTAATATATTAATAATTATCAAATATTTAAGTCGGATATAAACATACACATATTTGTGTTCTCTTTACCGACAATATTCAACCTCCAGTCCACTAAAAATAAAGTCATGGCATGTGCTTAATCAGCCTTACACACCTTTACTTTGTACAATCATACCCTTTCCCTTAGGGAGTTTTGCTCTTCTCTGATGAAGAGCAGTGCATTTTGTTCACAAGAAGATTTCAGATTAGGAGGGGGGCTTGTGAGTGCGTCTAGTAAGACTTTGTACACTTTTCTAAGAAGCTACCGAGCCTCTACCTCTTTGGGGTTGCGAGATGGGGAGTAGTCCCGTGGGTCCTGGGTGGTGGTCAGGGGGGTAGTCCTCCTGGGTGAGGCTGGCCTGGCACTGCCGGCTGGCACGAGGGGCGGGGGCGCACTGAGTGCGGCAGTAGGGGGTGTTCTGTTCAGAGGGCCGTTGTGTCCTGTGGAGGGGCTGAGTCTAGGGTAGGGCATGCCACCTAGGTGGGGCATAAAGGGGGGCATGTGGGGTAGATGGCCCTCCATGGGGGACTGGTGCAGCTGATGGAGGCGTGCTCTGTCCAGCTCCTCCCTCAGGTGGAGGCGCTCTCGCTCCTCTGCCTGCTGTCTCATCCTCTCGTGCTCCCTGCGCACCTCCAGCAGGTGCTCGTGGTGAGAATAGTCATGAGCCTCCCTTTCGCGGTAGGCTCGCTCCTGTTCGTACACACTGGGGAAGCGATGTCCTTGCTCAGCCCTGAGCTGGAAGTCCATGCGCCGCTGCAGGTCCAGGCTGCGGTAGGCCTCTCTAAGCGGGTCCCAAGGGAAGGCGGGGTGGGGCAGGCGCTCTCTTCCTGCCAGAGGGCTCACCCCCATGAAGGGAGCCATGCGAGCCCGGTCTAGTACATTGAGACTGCCCATTTGGGGCATGGCACTCATGGAAAGAGGCAGAGAGTGTGCCATGGGGACACCATGCAGGCCATGTGCAGGGATGTCATTGCCACGTGGTGAGGGGAGAGGCTGCTGCTGGGACAAAGGTGGGTGGTGGTGGTGCGGGTTTCCAGGTTGGCCGAGGGGAGCGGGAAGAGCTTGGGATGGCGGTTGGGGGGCAGGCTCGGAACTCACCACCATGACCTCCTGCTCCTCCTTTCTCTCCTCCTTAATCTTCATGTCATTTTTCACCTTGTGGAGGAGTTCTGCAGATGGGGGCTCTTTCCTCTCACTGTCCTTGAGCGTAGGCGGGGGCCCACCTGCCATCTTCATGCCCTGCTCATTGATCACTGCCTTGGAGTATGGAGAGGGAGAGCGCTGAGCGGGTTTGATGGAGTCTTCTGAGGATCTCCTCTCTAGCATCTCCTTGCCAGGTGAGCGGCTCTCCTTCACCTTCACGTCAGCGAGCGTGGAGGACTCTCTGTGGCGCTCCAGTAGCTCCTTCTCCGCCTCGCGGACCCGGTCCACACTGCCACTGTGATGTCGACCCGAATCGCTGGAGTTCTGGCTGTTTGAGCGAATCAGGTTGCTGATCTGGTAGCTGACTGGTGCTGAGGCCGGAGATGAACGGTTAGAGTGGCGGTTGCGATCCACAGAATCCCTGTAATGGCATAATAAAACAAGGATCATGTAGATGGGTTGTTTTTAGGTATAATTTACCTTTAAATTACATTTCCTCAATAAAATCTAAATTATAATTCTCTTTCAAAAAAATTCACCATGCTCGTGTCTTCGTCTGGTAATGTTTACTGTCTTTAAATTTGATAACCTGTATGTTTTCATCCAATGAATTTTTGACGGACAGCTTCTCTCAGAGCTGCTAGTTGCCTGTTTGATTTGTGTCTGTTTCGTTGGTGGACCCATAAATTCAATTTATTTCAGTTTCCAAGGATACTACTAATGGACTGGAGATATTTTCTCTTTTGTCTTTAACAGCGCATCTCAAATTCCAGAGCTGAATTTGGTGATTCAAGTGTTTTCATTTTGTTTTACCGGTCCCGTATTATGCTCATTTCCACGTCTATGTTTTTATTCTGGGACTCCACGTAGTAGCTTTGCATGATACACACAAAAATCCATATTTATCTTATACTGGCCGGAAAACTGACTGGAAAAAGCCGTTTTAACACCTGTCTCTTTAAGGCCCCCCTCCCTAAAAGCATACTTTATTCTGATTGGCCAACTTCCGGAAGTCTATGGAGTGGCAGCACCCAGTGCTTCTGAGCCCTGATCTCGCATATGACAGGCACTGATGATGGGGCACTGAATTTATCAGACCACAAATGAGACTTAGGTTGGTGTTTCTGGGGGGGGGGCCTAATTGATCACAGTACAAAAACACACAACTTTTCTAACGTTATTCATTGATTTCGGTGAAACTGGATCGTATTTTCTGATGTCCTGCGGCTGCAAGCGGTCCTATTAGCGTAGCTGACTCTGCCCACACTGGGAGCTCTGATCACCGGGGGAGCGTTGGTGTTTGCGCCGCTAGAACACAGGAGCTTTGGACCGCCCGGGAGGAGGAGGAGGTTTTCAGGCCCGGGCTCGGAGCTCCCGGTCCGGGCAGAGCCAGCTTGCTTAGAGGACTGCTAGCTGCACGGCTAACTGAGCTAACTAGCCAACGGTATTTAGTGATGACTTTAGCAACCAGTAAAGCCATCTGTCCATCAGGAAACAAACTATTAACTACTGTATAACCAAAAAAGCACTTTCTGCAAGACATTTTTGATCATCTTGCATACATACTAAAGCTAGCTGGAAAGGGGATCATTATTGTGGCCATGTCTTTAGAGTTATGGTCATGTATTTGTGTACTTATGTGGACAGTATTCAAAAAAGTGCTTTGACACAGCGGAGTCAAGTGTCAAATGTTGAAATGGCAAAAAGTTATAGTAATTGCATCATTACAGAAATATTCTTTTTCACCGAGTTAAATTTAATATCTTACATATAATAGCCAAAAAGCACAACAACATGCAAAAGTGAATTTGCATCTGCCTCAAACTCACCTGTCTTTATCCTTCTCCTCTTTCCCGATGGACGGGTCTCTTTTCTCTCTTTCCCTCTCCCTCTCTCGCTCTCTCTCCCGCTCCCTCTCTCGCTCTCTCTCATGGCTGTTGGCTGAGCCGCTCCTCTCAGTGTCTGCGGTTTTGGGCCACTGTGGCGGCGTGGGGAAGGACGGCGGGGTGCGTCGAAGTCTGTTCCAGGTGTCGTGGTGGGGGCTGCCAAACGTGGGCAGTCCTCCTGGCCCCTCCTTGGTGCCAAACATACTGTTGGACCCTGGAGGGAAGAGGGAGACGGGCGTGGGACCCACTGTAAGTTAATTGGGCACAAAACCTTCTTGAGGACACATAAGATGAGAAAGACTCAACAACAAAAGCTGCTTTTGTCTTTGTCTCTGGAGGTTCTCTCACTGAAGCTGTTTGAAAGAGTTAGAGGTTAATGGCTCCCCCCACCAGAAAAAAAAAAAAGCTACTCATTTGCTTTTGGACTAAAGGTTTCAGAGGCTTCTCCCCCTCCCTTTCTTGCACTGGATGAACGGGGAGACTCACTTGCCCTCTGGAGTTGAGGGCTGTGAAAAGCCAAGGGAGACCTTAGCATTCCACAGCATGTCTATTCCAATCACATCCATTTTCACAACAGGGTGACCGATTTGGCACACAGAAGTAGGAGGGATGAAGAGAAAGAGAGAAAAGGCATAGAGAGAAGGATGCAGCGGGAAAAGAGAAATCCCCCCATGGTGGTGCAGAGGGGGCTTGTCAAATAATTAATAGATGAACTGCCACCAAACAGCAGACCTGAGAGTGCCTGTTGGCAGCAGTGCAGCCAGATTAAAGCCAGGCTGTTGGGGACATGGTTGGTGGATAAAGTGGAGGCAGGGAGGAGGTTTGATGTTGTGAGTTGTACTGCCTAGTTGAGCCTCCCTGGGCTAGGGCTGTTTTGACACAGAAACTAGAGCTAAGTGTCTTGATTTTTTTTCCTCCCCTCCTGGCTCTCCCTGTGGTCTAACGCTGCCCTGCTCTGTTCTGTTACTGGCCACAGGGGCCAGATTGAAGGGGGGAGCGGTGGAGGAGGAGAGGGGGGCCAGCGCTTACCAAGCGAGGGGTTGCCTAATCCTCCGAAGGCACTGCTTGAAAGGTTGCCGAGGCCGCCAAAGGAACTGGAGCGACTGAAAGGATCTGTAAAATGCCAAACAGGGATTAGCAAAAGGGGGGGCTGGCTAGCGGTGCTCACCCCAACACCAACCCGTTCCACTCGGCTTTTCTCTTACAAGCGAGCTGTGGTTTTTTTTTTTTTAGCGCTGCCACCCTAGCTCTCTGGTAATCCTGCAGTAGCCAGGTCGCCTGGATGCTGGATTCACTGCCACTAACTGGAGTGGAGTGTCTCTGACCCTGCTGGGGCTAGTGGAACAACACTGCTTGATGGGGAAATTAGTTTTGAGTTGTTGGAGCTGAGCTGAAAATAGACTGTGGTAGGGCAGGGGAATTAGAAGCTGTAAAAAATTAGGCTAGACAGACCACAATGCTTTAACTGGAGAATCAGTGTCTGACGGGCTCCACTGACGCAGGCTAGAGCCTCCAAATTTATTGGAACAACACAAATATTTACCCTGAGAAGTCAGTGAACAGCATTCATCAAATGATAATTTGCAGTCCCATTTTAATTTAGCAAAACTCCATCAGGACATGCAGAACTTATCAACAGATTAGGGCTTAAGGATTTTCAGCTCTGGGGCTTGTTAATATATCAGAAAAGACAAACAATTGAGAAATCTCCTCTGCCTCGCACATGAATTCCCCGGACAGGAAAATTTTGTTCGCTAAATCTTCCTCCTCAGTGCACCATGTGTTCATAAGCACAAAATGGATTGACTCAAGGGCTTATTCCATGAAATCAACTTGCCACTCTGAACTCAAACAGTGTCTCAGACAGAATGGTGGAAAATAAACGATGGCATAAAAAAAGTCATTAAATGCACAAATAAATCCAGCAACATTAACTACCCTCCATTGCACCTATGAATTACAAAATCAGCTTTGCAAGCACACAGAAAATAGTTTCATATATGCTGTCCAAACAACTGAGGAAGACTAGGCTGGCTACGTCTTTTTAATAACCCCAGACAGAGTCATTTAAGGCTGTGTTTATACATTAGATGATGGCTACGCTCCCCGCTACCATGAACTTCGAGTTTGCTTGAGAAGTCCTGCAGCCGACTGACTACTACTGGCCTACTGGACTCCACATTAACCTTCAAATGAACCTGAGATCAACTATCCAGGTTTCCAATGACGCCCTGGTGGCTCGTAATGTGTTAAAACACGAGTGCAAAAAGAGAGAGTGAGTGAGAGAGAGAGACGGAGAGGATCGGGGGAGACCAATGTATAAAAAAAATTGAACATGGGGTTACTTACACTTACCTGCCAAATGGCTAGGAGGCAGGAAGCCGCTGGGGTGGGGGGCGGGGCCATACGGAGAGGGAGCTGGGTGGCCGGAGCCTATCAGAGGGAGAGGATATGACAGCGCTGTTATTATCCAGTACAGACAGCTATAAATGATCTAACTAGCCAAATTATTCTCAATCAAAAACAATTGTGTGATTAGCCAGGACTAAAACTGTAAACGTGCAACAGCATGAATCATCTACATGCCAGCCAGAGGAGTTTAGGGATGGCTGAGTAAGGCCACCGAGCAAATTAGCAATTGATATTTTGTCTTTTGCATTTTTGCATGCGAGTCTATAGTTGCCTATTGAGGTCAGTTCCTGACTGTGCAACAAGCCGGCCTCTTTCACAAAACACTGTTACCGTCAACCCATATTCCATGAATTGTTAATGAAAGAACCAATTACAGGAGTGCCTCTGACACACCACTGCATAATTACCAGTCAAAGGCCGTTCGCCTCTCTGTTGCCCTCCAACGCAGGGCAAATCAGTCAATTACCTAACCGAGAGTCATCCATATTCATAGCCATATCTGACTCCCTTTACTGGCAAAACATTTGCTATAAAAGCACTATAATTAAGTGAACATTACATGAGAGGAGAGGGGGGAAAAAAACATGCCATTTCATTGCAGTGGTGGAGGAGCAATTTCGACATGCGGCTATAACTGCTCATTTGCATAAAGACAAAAACGGCACTGGAAGGATTTGAGAATGGGATCATTTGAGCGTTTTGAATGATTTGTCTTGGAAGGTGCAGCTCGTCGCCCTGTCTTGGCCACTGGGAGACCCTTACTGACCTGTGGAAGAGAAGAGGGGTCGCGCCAGGTCATGAGGGTAGGGGAACCCTGGGAAGACTCCGGGAGCCGGGGGCCGGCTGAACAGGTCCAGCTTCCCATTCATGTCTAGCTTGTGAGGATCCAGCTGCATTTGCTGTAGTCGAGAGAGGCAGAGAAAAAGGAGAGGGAGACAGACAAAGAAAATTAGGTCGATGGACAACAGTACCAAACATTTCCAACAACAGAGTGAGAGGGATTTATCCTCGGCTACACTGGGTGAGAGATCAGAGGAAGACAGATACATCAACAATGGCTCCATGTCTCCAATTCTGGCCAACTGTGTTCATAACAAATACATGTAAGCTGATTAGGGACACTAAATCCGTGGTAACGGGGGTTCAGGGCCCAAGAAGGACTGACACCACCGGGCCAGTGGCATTAGCAGAGGATCTCCATGGCGAGGCCACACCAACCTCTGTCAGTGAGGAGTATTTCCAGACTAGCAGTTTTCTGTCTGCGTTCACATGTTGCATTTTTATCATTATAACTACTCATTTTGTCACTGAGTGCTGTAAATGTGAAGGTTCATGATCTAGTGCTCCCTCAGGTGGAGTGAGCCATGCACAGAGCCTTTTACTTAGGCTTAGAAAGTGCAACCTTCTTATTGTATTTTTGAGAATGTGTTTAAGTCTCAGACAACACTTAAGACGGGGAGACACCATTTGTGTTGGATTTTGTATTGTTATTATCTTCTACAGCCTTCTGTTTCTTTGTTCTTTTCCCACCCTCATGGTCTTTCTGAATCCAATAACACGATTATAGATTATTTTACAGGTACAGATCCAACTATCCGACATCATCAGCCCTACTGTGTATATGGGTCATCGTTCCATGACCAATATACCGTATCTGGTTTTACATGACAGCAAGATTCCTGCAAGACATCGTTATCCATCTCACGCACCTTCATTTTCTGCTGGTGGTGGTAGATCTGCCATGCGATCTGGACATGCACTGCGCACCACTTGCCAGGTTTCTAAAAATTTAGAGAGAAACTGAGGTTAGCCTACTGGCTTTGATATAGGGAGCTAAAAATGGCTTCTGGCATTGAGAATTTCTGGCCAAACTACAAAGTGGGAACTCGTCAGAATTTTCAACCAGGCAACGGATTAAGAAGATCTAACCCTGACTTTAGCCCAATAGAGACCTCAAAGCTATCCTTAAATGCAGCCAAAAACCCTGCATTTCCTTGATCAGGAATTGTTGAAGAATTTGCAGTTTTAGACTTTGTGGCCTGGCCAGAGAGATGAAACATTTAACAAAAGATGGACAAGGCAACCACTTACCCTGACAGATGTCCTGAATGGATCTGTTATCTGTATGGACAAACAGACAATCATTATCATCACCAACAAAGATAAGGAGCCAAAATGTGCAGTTCTGTAGCGCTTTGATTGGCCAGTGTTGGGGGGGGGGGCGGCTCATTTCACACTGGGACATGTGTGGCTTTCACCAGAAGGATGCTATGGGCCTGATGCTTACCCGTGGATCCTTCTGTAGGAGTGTGTGAGGTACTGCTCCAGGACGTGCAGCTACGTCTATGGGATTAGATGCCTGACAGAGAGACAGAGAGACAAAGGGAAAGAGAAAGATGGTGATCACCCAGATCTACAGTACATTTACAGATGTAAGACATACATTCTGTGTACTACGGCATACACAAAACCTTAGGAGGTATTTTGACCACACATAATGATATTCAAAATTCGATCTAAGGAGTACAGAAGTGTATTCTCAGCGTAATAGCTTTGTGTAATTGGGTTTCACTCCCACTACCTCACTCTCCTCACATACAATACAGTTATCCAGTAGCGTAACTGAACGTTAATGTCCGTGGCATTGAAACATGAGAGAAACTCTGTTTTAAAACCACTAGAAGATCCTCGAGCTAGTGATGCCAGCATCACTCTAACTCACTATAACTCACTAATCCTCAACGACTGCTGCTGTGCGGCTGACGTCAGAAGAGAAAACCGCAGCGATGCTGCAGGCGCTGAGCCGTGCCAGAGTAACGCATCTCTCCGATCTCCTCTTTAAGTCTTTGGAGCACAAGTGCCTAGATCAGCCTTATTAATCCATCCCTACATCAGGGATAGGAAGATCCTGCAGGGTGACCTGGGTCACCAGCCCCCACAAACAAACACGCCTCCCTCCTCTCCCCGAAGCTCCTCGCCAAGAATACTTAGCAGGGGCTTTGGACACATAAGACCGCTCCTTGAACCATCTGGAGGGCCCTGCGACAAAAGGGCCCCTCCATGACAGAGCCCCCTGGGAATAGGGCCAGAGGATTTAGGCCAGCTTTGATTGGTGGCTTACACCGGGTCACAGCCGCTGGGCATCTGCCAGACAGGCTCCCACCCTCCTACCCCTTCCCATCCCTTGCATCCCCACCGCCCCTGCATCGTTTGCTCTCCTAAGCAGACAGACACATTTCCTATCTTTGGCCTGGCCTGGCCCTGCTCAGGTCAGCACGCAGCTCTGACCCTGGTTCAGGTCCAGTCAAGGGTGACAGAGTATTATAGATGGATTCATGGATTCTAATGGGATGGGGTGAAGTTTAGTACATCTTCAGTGTACAGCGCTCTGCTGCTTTTCTCACCCAAGACTGACAGCAGAAGGGAATCCTGTGTGGTAAAAGATCTACAGTACTGTAGTACTGCAAGTGTTTCTTCTATAAGATATTTCTTTTATGACCCATGCAAAGTCTTACTCTTTATTTTCACAGTAAGGCATTTAAATAGTTTGACTGTCATTTTATGAAGAACAAAAAACGCTTATTTTAGAAAAATTTGTATGCCTTTTGTGTGCTATTAGTGAGCTTTTGTTTCAATTGTGTCCAAGCTTGCGTGATTTCTTTTGAGCTCCTTAAATCCTCTGCCTGTTTGCAGATTGTGGGTTGAGGGTAGGGGTGTGGGGCTGACCTTGGGCTGAAAGGCTCCTTGCAGCGAGCTGAAGGGTCCTGAGTGTGGGAGCAGCGGGGGCATGCCTGGCATGGTGGGAGGATAGGAGGGGAAGAACTGGGGAGAAAAGAGGAGGATCGGAGACACAAAACACAATCATACAGAGAAACATACAGTACTCAAGCATATGCACCCACCAAACCACAGTCACAATAAATGCTCTCACGGCAACATTCAAATATGTCAAATATTTGATTTGCCAAATGCAAATAAATACAAATTAGAATGACAAGAAGAAACTCACGTTTGAATGTCTGATGAATGGATTGTCCAGTTTGGGGGTGTATTTGTCGAACTGGAAGAGATAAGAGGGACAAGGATTAGGAAACAAAAGTCCACAAAATGATCTACTTTGCAGAAAATCCTTCATGCAAAAGCCTCCTTTAATAATAACGTCTCATTATTTTTACATCACAAAAACAAAACACATGATCAACATCTGTAACTGGTAATAAGCAGGGTTTTGATCCAGAATAACAAGCCCTGGAGTAAAGCAGCTGGCTTGCAGCGGTCATGGGTTTACTTAAACTGCATGGTCAGATAGGCAGTTAAATTACTAACAATACGACCGCTTTAGCAGACTGCCAAGATGAAGACAGCCTGCATGATTTTCCAATTGAGCATACAGACGTTGGGCGTGGAGGCCCAGCTTGGGAATCAGACCATTTTAAAACCAGACCAGTTGTTTCTATTCACTGGAAAATTTGCAGAAATGTGAATCTAATTGCTTTCGACAGCTATGGCTTTTTTTTTTTTTTTTTTTTTTTACAACAAGCCCGGATGGTATAGGGGAGTACATGGAGACGTATAGCTCGTTTTGGGTGTTCTTCAAAAGAGATTTAGTTAAAAAACAGGCCAATTCTCTGTGCGTAAAAATCATGGAAATAATATATGGAGCCTCTTGTGTGTCTTTTATGATTGAAACTGAATCGAGTAGATGACATTTGCAATGGTTAGGAGCTAACTCAGGACATCTCAGCATGAAACTAATATAACCTTGACACGCTGAAATTTATGTGAGGAAACCTTTTCTGTGACAGAGCTTATGTCTACCAGAATAATCTCAGTTGGAATTTGCTGTATAAAAACTGCGTCGCCGTAAATGTTTCTCATCATGTCCTGAACACATGGGAATCTAGTCAGTAAGCTGAGAAGGAGCGGAGGGAGGGAGAGAGCGGAGAATGTTGCCCCATGTATGAATGGGGACTTTGTATGTCTGTTCGCAAGCCAATACTGGCTCTCTATTTTGAAACAGGCTAATTACAAGTGACAGTAACTTATTCCTATTCCGCAAATACACAAACCATTTGCAGGTACTTTTTGCGAGTGTTTTCACAAAGCTCTCTTGGCAGGCGCAGACGTTTGGGTTTACATAAAACAGGAAAATGAGTGGGTATGAATCAGTGTTTCTGTGTGCGCGTGTGCAGCGACACGGGCGGTTGGGGGTCGGGGGGTGGAGGCTGGTGTAGGGCTGGCTAAGCTGCTGGAGGAGACGCAGGGCTCGGGTCGCTCTGGTGAAGCAGGGCCATTCACATCTGCACACAAAATGGCCGCAGCGGCAGCGACGGTGTTGGCGGCCTTGTTTGTGGGCGATAATGGGCCCAAATCAAAGACAGACAGCCTAGTGAGAGGAAACGCCGAGCCAGCTTCCGAGCTCATTAAACAGCTCCTCTGCATTTCTGAAGGCTGTTTAATGTCTGACACTGGGAGAGGGATTTTGGCCGCTTTATGGCCTTGTAAAAAAAAAAACAAAAAAACTTGCCCTTGTAATTTATGGTGGCTGTCACAGTTTTATAGTAAACAGCTTTGGCTAATTAACGCTTAACATGTCATCTTATAACAATTAAGGATATTCCTTGTCCAAAGACATGGCATGGGCAAGGGGGCGGGGTAGGAAAGATACTCAGTGCTGCCATTTGGCAAGCCAGCTGCTTGAGGGCGTTGAACAATAAACAAAAATAGAGGCTTCATAATTTCATTAATTACAGCCATTAGCCAAGGACTGTTACATAGTTGAAATGACATGGGGCGTCTAGAGAGCAAGAGGAAATGAAAGACAGAGAGAGAGAGAGAGAGAGAGATGCACAGCGAGGCCATACTTGGTTTGCCTTTTCATGACAATACAGTAAAAACAACCACAACATCATCATTACTCCTGCCCCTCTAAGCAAGCGCCACAGAGAAGAAAAACAGCATTGTTACTGGGGGGAGGAAGGGAGGGGAAAAGGCACGAGTTAAGTAACAACACAGTTTCAATTAAAAGGGGAAAAAAAAGACATTAATCGCAGTCTTAAATCCCATCGTAACAACGCAACCAGAGATGGAGGAGGGAGGAGGGAGGAGGGGGGGTGTGTGTACATCATGGGCTACATAATGCCAGCATTAGTGAGATGAGGAAAATCGCCTCTTTCATCTTCAAAGGGAGGACTGTGTACTGCATATAATTCCTACCATGTCAGGAATGAACAGCAGACCAGATAACGGCATGTGCGCTGGCTGAAGAACCATCTAAGCGGCCTCTCATTCTTATCTGAGACTGTGCCATAAATACCACAGCTTTGATTTCTAATGTACAGGACGGGGATAATCTTGGCGCGGGGGCCTTAATGGGACCACAGGCTCTTAATCAGAGGTCATGACATGATGGATCAGATCTATTAGACTAATGCCAAAAAGCTACAAATGTCTGAATCGACTGTCACAGATTGCTGTGCGTTTGAAATGATGGATGAATAGTCATAACCTTTTTTCCGCTGTGCTAATCTGAGAGCTGCCATTGTTTGACCCCCCCCCCCCCCGCCAGACTTGATGGCAGTCAAAGCACGGAAGCAATTACAAACATAATCAAAACAGTTTTGCAGTGATGTCATCCCCCCTTAATCTGCAATGAAGTCATTTGACCGACTGCAAGGCTTTGAATTTGTCATTGGGAAGTATGGCTGGTGTTGAGATGTGCGCACACACACACACACACACACACACAGCTTTGGAACACAAATAATATACAAGTCTGCAGGAATGCATTCACAAACTCACACACAGGCACACACACACACACACACACACAGAACTGTTTGACAGCGCCTTTGTTGCTCTTTGCGAACAGACAAATGAAAACATTTAAAACACATCCATATGCAAACAATTGACAACGCCTGCCCTCAGGCAATCCCCACTTTTTTGATCCTCGGCAAACACTGGACAGCAAAATCTACGTCTAAGTCAAGAAGAAGGTGAAAAGTTTGAATGAAATTTGGTAACGCTGGCCTGTTCGGCTGATATGCCGTGAGTCAGAAAATCCTGTGACTGTGATGCGTATCGTGGATGTACAGTTTTAGAAATAATTCCACTATGGATGAAGAAGTTGCAGAGCATGACTGTATGTATGTGCTTGCTCCGGTTTGACCAACCTGAGCAGCAATCAGCATGTATCTGGTCGAACTAGACATGCTAGTGTGTGTGTGTGTGTGTAAAGGGAGGTGGCAGCCAGTGGACCATATCTGCAAATCAGCATTTGTCCTTATTACAGTGGAACAGATGTGATGCTCCCAGCTTCTCACCAGCTCTCAGACTTCAGCAGCAGGACAGTATGCAGAAATCAAAGAGCAAAATTCAAACTGAATCAGTGTCATCTCTTTTTGAAGGGAGGGGTCCCTACAGCTATGGGACGTATTTGGTGAATTTTGGGATAAAGAAAAAAAAGGGAGGAATTGATTGAAGAGGAGATTGGGAGGGGTGACAGGTGGGTGGGTGGGAAGTTACGGGAGCTTTCTTTTACTTATCCTCACATTTCTGGCTTGGGTACGCACCATGGGGGGTGCGGTGGGCGGGGTGAGGATGGCGGCCGGGGGCAGACTGGCGGGGAAGGGCGTGAAGGTGTGCTGGTGGGTGTGTTGGTGCTGGTGCATGTGCTGGTGTTGGTGAAACTCAGCCCTCAGGTGTGACACGGGGGCCAGCGGTGAGGCGGACGGCCCCCGGCCCCGCTCTGAACTCTGAACCAGGAAGCGGTTGTTCAGCTCCTGCCTCAGGAGGTCATGCTCTGCAAGAAAGGAGAGCGAGGAAAACCAAAAAAAAAAAAAAAAAAAACCAAACAAAAAAAAAAAAAAAAGGGGATGGGGGGAGAGGGAAGGGGGGGACACAAGAAAAAAAGGCACGGACGCCCAGTCAGTCTTCACAACAAGGGTAGGGGAGAAGAAAGAAATAGTCACCTGGCATTCTCTGTTTCTCCAGCTCATGCTGTGAGGGTTTTCTACGTGGGGACTCATTGGTGGTGGTAAGAGAGTTGCCTGTGACAATGTGCCAATCAGAATCCCCGAATGAGGCTGGCAATACATGATTGGTTGGTTGAATGATATCAACAGACTCGTATCTAAAGACAAGAGAGAACCAAGAGTCATCCCAGCAGAAAACACACACACACACTCTCGCCCTCTATTAAAAAGTCAATGCACAACTGGCATATTTATTACATATTTTGGAGACACTCATCATCGCTGGAGACATTTGTTTCCTTCTATTGCAGCATGAAATTGCTTGTCTTGATGAAATCGTTGAACATGTTATCAAATTGTTACAAATCACATATTGTCGGCAAGAGAAAACATTATTCTGTTGAGGCTGCATCACTTTGCTGACGGAGTGCACCGTTTTCTCAACACTTGGCTGTTTTAAGTGCTGCCGTTCTGTACGCTGAAGATGTCTCCAGCTGTGATGGCCGTCCAGTCGTTTCCTGACATTTTCCAGTGACGCAGCCACAGCCCTCGTACAGTGACCTCATCGCCCTTTGAACATTTCTGAGCTACTATAAATACAGTCCATCTCAGAAATTGATGCATGATGTTCTCCACCAGTGAAAATAAGAGCTAACATTAAAGGCAGCATACTGTTGCTTTATACATATACATATACGGATTTATTTCCATTCTGTGCTGCACAAGGGTGGAACATTTTTTCAAATTATTGATGAGTTTATTTGAGGTATCTGTAGCTGCTGCACTTACTGGACTGCATTCTTGATAGTTACAGCCAGAACAATAAAGGCATACGCAGACTTTTTTTTTTTTTTTTTTTTAGAAAAAAAGCTCTTTAACTGGCTTACTGTCTTGTTACTAGCTTTAGTATCTCATGTGCTACATACAATACTTTTGAGATTGATGCAAAATGATCATTTAGTATTCACTCAGCATAGGCACTTGAGTGCAGTTTAAAAAACTGGGCACTGGAAAGAATATTGGAAGCATTCTTTTCATGACTAGACAAAGCCCTTGTTTACCAAACTGTGTTTTCCTTTAACAATAAAGTGCGTCAGTGTGACGGCTTTTTCTGTTCCATGTGTGACACCAGTAAAGGAGGAAATAAACCCACTTAGATTTAGCAATGATTACCACATGCATCATTAGAGATATAAAATGTACTGTACTTACTATCAGTAAGTATGAATAAGTAAAAAAGTAATAAGTGAGCACTTACCAGATCAGCAAATCATATATGAACACTTGACTAGTTTCAACACCATATAACACATCTTTTGTGATATTAACATTAGATAAATATGTAATTATTTTTCTAACATAAATACAGCCAAGCTGTGCGGGCAATATAAAATAGCCACGTCACAAACCAAAATGTTAGAGAGCCCGTGTTCAGAGTGTATATGTATACCATTACACATCAATATTCTAAGACGCAGCTGAATGTGTTATGATTATATGTGTTAACTCACTACTAATGAATTCAATCAAAAAACGAATGTACTAACTAATTAAAGGACAAGCTGCGCTGAAGCTACCATCGAGCACGTGAGGTGCGCGGCTTTACCTGGGTAGGGGGTGCCGGCGGGGTGCCCAGGCACCACTAAACTGTTGGTTGGTAAGGTCGGTGGTGGCGGCAGTGTGGCTGGGGTTGCAAACATGGCCGGATGGCGATGGGCCGGGCTCCGTAGGGAGGAATAGTGCGAGGTAGAGAGATTAGCTATGGACAGAGGCAAGGCGGGGGCCGAGGATGGGAGCCCACTGAGGTGGTGGTGAGGGGATGGGGGCAAGTGCTGTTTGGGAAGACCCACTGGGCTGCTGCTGTGGCTGATGATTTAATGGGAGACAAAGGGAAAAAAAATACAATTCTCTGTTAAAAGAATGATAATTTAATAATGCAAATAAAAACGTACTTTTATTCATGTATACAGTGTTGAGTCAGAATGCAACAGTGTGATACTACTACCGTGTGCAGCCTGTTTAACATGGGATATTTACTGATAACTGCTGTACTGATAACATGGCGCTTTGTTTTGACAACATGAGAATGATTTTCCAATAAAACGTCTTACACTGAAATGAAAGAAAGGTGAGGGCAGACTCTGAGAAGATGAGGTGAAACGGGAAATAGTCGAATGTGCTACATGTACCCAAGTGTTGCACAATGAAAACCAGTAAATCTGACAGCTGGTTATTGCAAGTTTGTGCGGCGGAAGATCAATATCCGCATGGAAACAGTCAATATTGTGCGGAATGAAGAATTGTGCAGTATCTTGTCGCATTGCAATACGTTATATTCATTTGGAAATTGCTGCAGTTTATTTGATTGCTGTCTCCACTAGACTGGCAGAAAGAAAAGTGGCTGTAGTGTAACAACGCCCTGATTAGGTACAAAAGGTGAAACAGTGAAAGTGAACACAGCTTCCTGGATACACCGTTTCTAATGGTCTTACACAGACATACCTCAGTACTCAGACATGAGTGCACATAAGGCACGAGTGCGTGTTTTATTTGTTGGCTGGTTTACGCCGCTAATTCTTCTGCGGGCATTTTTAATTAAGCACAAATGCTCCTGTCTTGTATTTCCATGCACCTGGAACCGAACGTGCCCAGGTAACAACCTACCTGATGTCGTGGAGGCTGTTGTACAGCGGGTGATGCACCAGGTGGTTGATTACTGGCCGCGCGTGGTGCTGTGGGGGCGGAAGAACACGGGGCTCCTGGTGCGAGTGTGGTTGAGGAGGGTGGGGCTGGGGGTGGGGTGGTGCCCTCAACAGGGGAGGGGTGGGGACAGGGGGCGGAGGTTGCTGCTCCTTCTTGACGCTGAGAGGAGGCGGGGTGGGGAGGCACGTCCTAGGGGGCTCAAGGGGGGCCGCCGCTGCAGCGGGGGCAGGGGAGCCCGTAGGCGCCGATGCCGGGGTGGGGCTGGGCACAGGAGGCGTGAAGGGCACCTCGCTGTTGCTCTGCTCCTGGCTGCGCTGGAGCCCTGATACTTTGGCTGAGCTACAAGTCTTGGACTCGGGACTCTCATTCGTCGGCACACCTGAGAAGACAAGAACCAGCAAAATGTGAGAGGAGCATTTGTAGTTCGTGTAATGGTGTAAATCATGTATTGGCCATCTCATATGTCGAGCCATTTCCTGGTCTGATTCAAAAACACCTGCTGTCTAAATCAGATAATAGCCATACAGGGATAGCTGTTTGCTACTGTGTGTATCCAGAGGAGTAAGAATGATCAAAGATAAGTAAAACACGGCTGCCTTTCCTCCTTTATAATGCTGTCCCAATGTCTTCTGCCCAAGGTTCCTCTCGTTTCCCTCTCCCTAGGTTCCATTAAGTGTTTAATCAGGTCATTTTCATGCTTGAATATAATCAGATGATCCAATTTCATCCCGCAATCCAGTCAGTATGAATAAATCACAGCTAATTAAAGTTAAATGTCGGCCCCTATTCAGGGCTTTGCTGAGCACACAATCTGGCATGAAATAATTATGTTTCAATTGTGCTGTGAAGGGAGATCGTGGCCCCTTATCTTGGCCTCTCTGCCACTGCGCCTTTCTATCCTCCCTTCCTGATCTTTCAGGGGATTTCGGAAACCACAGCAAAGCACTCTGAACTCCACCACTTTGTCTCTACCATTCATCAGAGGTCTTTTCAACAGACAAGACGCTTTTATAATCAGCATTCCACTGAACAACGACTTTTCATACTTAGGCTGTTGCAATTTAATGACTGTAATTATATGCTGTTGAGGCTGGAGAATGAAAGTGAAAGTGAAAATGCAGCATCTCCACACCTTTCACATGCAAAGAATCTCAAAGCACTTAATGAAAAAGAACATGACATTTGGCGATCTCCAACTTCTCTCCGAGTTAAAAAGAAAAACAAAATGGGCCACAAAGGAATGGCGTTCGAGGAGATGGTAGTGTTACAACCACAACAGCTAAAACTGTACTATGGCTTCTGAACTCATTAGAGCCGCCAGCGGTGGAATAGGTTTTAAGCACAGAAGCGTCACGTGCATAGAAACATCAGAGAAAGAAGGCGTTCACGCACGGACAGAGGGAGATAGAGACAGGGAGAGAGAAGACAGCCTGGTGGAGATGAGGCTCTCTAAGCGGCTCTAATCTACAGCTAAGATGCAGCAGTACTTCAGTCAGAAGGCTTACTAGCGCCTCAATTAAAAAAGCTCCACGGGCACTCTCGACGGTAACAAAAAATGAGAAGAGCCGGGAGCTGCTGTCAAGCCAGTGAGAACTCGACATGCAGCCCACTAATGGAATATCCAGTCCCTATTAACAGCCTGCTTAATCTTTCAAGGATCCTAACACCCATAAAAAGACCAATAAAAAGGCAGGGCAGAGCTTTTATTTTTTTATTTGTTGAACTCCCCCTCCCTCGCTCCCTGCGTTTTATGGGAGAACTGGGGCTGGCTAAGGTGTCACGATTTTCTAATGAATTCCGGGGTCCGGGCGTATATAGACCTCCCGATTTATAGGGGTCTGGGATTTGGATTAAACTGTCAGGCTCTCGTTCCTGCGAGCGAAAGAGAAAGAGAGGAAGACTGAAGGCGCAGACAGGCAAACAGGCAAAGAAGCAAATATCCACAGTCGAAATGTCGCCGTTGGGTGATGTTGCCGTGGCAACCTGTTCTCCCAGACACAATGCGAGGCGAGTGATACTGAAGGAAGTCTCACTACGACCACTAGGAGATAGAGTGGGGTTTCTAATGCTAATGCTGGGAAGCCAGGGCCACAGCGAGCGCCGGGTTATCTTAATGATGATTCTAATGGGCTCTAATGGAGGCAGGGAGGTATCAGCTCAGACCGACCCATCCCTCATTAAAATCACTCTGCAAGCTAAGACCCTCACGCTCAGACACACACATGCAGGGGAGGCATACAACAGAAGGTGGACACAAAAAAAGTTTTTAGTGTGTGGGCATATTACACACACACACACACACACACACACACACACACACACACACACACTACAGCCCCAGCGTCCTCATCTTAGAGACGGGCAGCACAAAGATAGAAAAATCTAACCAAATTTGTTGGAGAAAGCAATACATTCAAATACTTCTTGGCTTCAGAACTGATGGCAATATGCATGCTAGCATGTGTTCCTGTTATAGAAGTATAAACAAAGTTATTGTGTGACGTAGCCCTTTAAACTGCAAGTTCTAGCTTCTACAGCAGCAAACAGGTTGTCAAGAGCAGCGAACAACTGATGTCAGAAAACACCGTTACTGTGTACTAACCCTAACCCTTTTTCACTGGGTTTCTTTCCAAGTGTTTCAGCCATTTTGAGTGTGAACTAACGCGCAGTGTTAACGAGATGACGGGAATGCCTCTCTGACACATGTCACCTGGGGGCTATATGTAGCGAAATCATTGCTGTTTTTTCAACAAACACTGTCCCCTCGCCGCAAAGCCGCACAACTGTCAACTGGAGTTTCAAGCATTTCAACAAACTGCCAGATTCTGCATTGTTTTGTTCTTCTTTTCCTCGGGACATGGAACACACTTTCCCTGCAATCACATACTGAGGAAAACAGTGGGCAAGCCACGGGCAGGCGTGTGAAACAAATGCCATACAGAGTGTCGGTACAAAAAATGTGCTGTCCTGAAGCCCTGCCCCACAAACCTGAGCAGATGGTGTGAGTGAGTCAGGCACCTCTCCCGTTAGCTGGGTTAGTGCACCGGGGGGACAAGGACATTCCCTAGGGGGGTGTTGGCAGGTCTGCTCACCAGATGACATCTCATCCCAGTATTGATCTTTTTATAGTTGTTCCTGTGGCCCTGCTTACTCAGGGGACTTGGGCCTTGCCCTGTGCGCACGAGCCTGTGTTTGCAGTGATATGGGGTTGGTGGTTGGAGGGGTGGAGAGAGGAGGAACACAGGGACTGAGGTAGCAGACGGACAACAGGCCGCTGGGATTTCGCTGGTCATGACTGATGTGTCCAGCGGGGAGTCTGGGGGGAACACAGTGTCGCTACACAGCTGTTCCTGCCTCCGATATCCTTCACTTGTGACCCTGTTTGTCCCTGTGGAACATCTGGAGAGCTGGCGCCGATCTGGTCCTATGTGGCCTTTACGCAGCCAGATGGCCCAGCTTGGAATGACTTGGACCAGTCGTGAATGGCTTGGCCCTGAGCTGGACTAGGATGGCATCGAGACGTCGATAAAGGATAACGTGGCTCCTCGCTGTGACCGGGATGTCCCTCTAAAGCATGGTCTGTTGCCACATGCCATGTCAAGAGCACAATGCAGAAGCCCTGAAGGACAGCACTGCACACTTATGCTCTCAAATATTTTGAGTTGCAAAACTGTAGCCTTTAAAACGCCTTCACGTTGAAGCTTTTTTTAACCACTTAATTTCAAACACACACCTGGCTACCTGCAAATGGACCCAACAACCTCATGAATGAGACGAGAGCCCTGGAGAATATTCTCATTCGGCCTCCAACTAAAACCCTCAGCACACTAATGCTGTGAATGCAAATAAGTGTGTTACATAAATTACCTGCTCACTGCGGACGCGAAGCTAGTATATACAACAGCCAGGGAAATAGAACCTGTATGCAAAAAACCTTTTCAGATTTGATACGAGGGAATGCAAATTCTCCCTGTGACAAGGGGGGTCGGGGGCTAAGAGAAGCTTAAGGCCACTGGGTGTTCTCATTTACAAGGCAAACACTGCGGTTCCCTCCCTTCATGGCTTTGCCAAAGCATAAACAGTCAGGGCACTGATAAAATAAGGACATGAACAGACAGATATTTAAATAAAGCGGCATATCTGCCGAAAGACGTTGGAGGATGCAGAAGGTATGTGAGAATGCGCGCTGCCTTGATCCATCTCCCGCTGGCTCTGGCTGACAGAATATTCTACTGCTCTTGACGGTTGAGCTCACAATGATTTGGTTTTTGTACCTCTCTAGACAAGCAATCTGCACAGAGCCAAGGCTTAGCTCACGAGTGAGTGACTGTGGAAGATGGCTATAACAGATACTGGCAGAAGGCAGGAAACCGCAGTCGTGCCAATCAACACTTCATTGCCGTGAGGTATTCAGTCATAAAAAAAAGGTGGGGTGATTTCAACAAAATGATTTTGTATGAGAGGAACAGAAGGGCTGAGCGGTGTTGAATCATTGTGCTAATAATAAAATCATAGGAGAAATTTGCAATGGCTTGCTTTCCCTCACACTATTTAATCTGCCTCGAGCATCTCCAAGCTGGTAACGAGGGGAGCCAAGGCGACGTTTTTGCAAATCACTCAGAGATGTTAATGGGGGAGTGGACGAAGAGAAAGCTGGCCAAGATAGCAAAAGAGTGGGGACAGCTGGCACGTTTCAATTATTTCTCTGTCTCTTCGCTGCAGCTGACAAAAGGAGTGGATGGCAGCAGAATGGGGATGGGTGTTAAGCTGTAACACGTTTACAGTCAAAGCCCAGGCATAAATTGAGAACCTAATGTTCATTTCAGAGAGCTGGCAGCTCAAGCTGCGGGATGAATCCGTTTTTTCTGCGCATATCAGATCCTAATTCAAACAACAGCCATATGGTGCAGGACGCATATGCCATTCACCTCTCATGGCACATATGCCAATGTTGTGGATGGGAGGCAAATGACGTGGAGCACTTCTTCAAATTCGGAAAGGAAAGGGGGGGGGGGGGGGGGGGGGGGAGGGGAGACAGAGGTCTAAATTACGACTGTCCAAATCCTTGTCATGTCATATACAGTGGCGCTCCAAAAGCAATGTTAAACCAGGATTAACCCCTGGCTATGATGTGCTGCAGAGAAGCAAGTCGCCTCCACACTCACACTTCCCTGTTGTTCCCTGAGTCTCCATCAGGGCCCATCCCCCCTGCAGAGCTGTTTCTAGCAGAGCTCATGTGCTCTGGGGCTGCCACCGGTCTCAGCTTCTTATGAACACAGCCGGGTCATCTAAGGTCAGTGCCACTGGGCGCTCCGAAATAAAAGGGTGGACATCTTGGAACTTTCAACAGGAAAGCTCAAGTCTAATGGCTGCTGTGACACGGCCCACCCTGCCAGCCTGGAATTTGACCCCTTTCACTGTCCCTGACCCATCACAGACCCTGGTGACCATTCTTACCCTGAGGCAGCTGCAGACAGACAGCCAAAAGGCAGGGATAGGGAGGGGCAATCTGAACTTTAAGGATGAATTTTGTGTTGAAAAGAAGGGGAGCCTTCAGGAGTTATTTGTGCAATGCTGCAAGCACTAGCCTTATCATTTCATTAATTAGCATGACACGCCTGCCTGATGGACTTGAACGCCGCAGCAGCAGCTGTCTCCATTGATTACGGCAGTGGACGTGGTGCTGCAATTATCGAGGTGACTGGAGACAACGCCTGCCACTTCTAATAAAGGACTTAACTCCTGCTTCCCACATCACAGCACAGCGGTGGGAGGACAGTGGCAGCCTCCCTGCGTCTCCCATACCTTTAAGACCTTTCCAGAGTCTCTCCACGGGCTGCTGTGGAGCTCAGTGTGGGCTGTAGTTCTTGAGCAGCGTGTCAGCTTTACTTAAGCTCGCGTAACGTCTGAACAGCATCACTTTGGTGCCCCACAGGAAAGCATCCTCTATTAGCCCACCAACTGGCTCACAATCCACGGATAATGGAAGGGACGGAGGTAGGCAAGGAAGAGAGAGGAGAGAAAGAATGAGATGTAAGAGACACAAAGACAGGGAGCTTTTGCCAGGAAGCGTCAAGTCCATGCAGAAATGGAGGGAGTGAGTGCTCAGCAATGTAAACAGAGGCAACTGCTTTCCAGCCTCATTTCATGTATGAACATGCATGAAGCCCACATGCCTCTAAGTGGATATAATATTATCTTTCAGTGCCGTACTGATTACTTCTCAATGGAAGGGAAATGGCTGGGTGAAATCCTTCAACAAATCCTAAGTGGCATGACAGTGGGCTGAAAGAGCCTGCATGTTTTTTCTTTTCCTCCTCCTCCGTCTCCATTTTCATTCCCCACTCAAAAAGCAAAAGCAACAATTGGAAGCTGACAGCTCCTAACCGTTTGCCATACCTCATTCACTGTTTTGACAAATGCAGCCGTTGTTATTTAGTGCCATGAAAGGAGGGGGGGGGGGACACAAACATCTTTGCAGACATATCATATTTCCCTAAGTGTTTTGCACAGGGGTTTGTCGGTATGTATATCACAAGCTGTGTGTTTAGACGTCGCCTGAGCTTCTCACCTGCTTCACGCAAATACAGCAGCCATTTTCATAATGTCAAATAATACCCCCCTGACAGCCAAGAACGCTGAGGCAGCCAGCTTCTCCATTCTATACGTGGCAACGGCTAAAAACAAATATCTCTTGATCAACAACCGCCGGGAAGCTGGTTCGTCAATCAACCACCGCGTTTCTTCTTCATGTTGAAGCATCCTGTTATTACAGGCCAGGGCTGCTGATCTTCACTATGCTGATCAAAGCTCGGGGTCACTCAAAAGGTCCCATTGTACATTACGGCATGCCACAGGAATGTCAGTGCATAGGGCCGAGCAAATAAATGAGAAAACAACATTTTATGAAATAAATAAACTAAAAACAATCTATGATTGCCAACCGCAGCAAAGACCAAGTTTAACTACCTTTACCAAACTTCAGCCAACAATACATTTCACATGCACTCCCAAATATACCTATTCAGTTTCATGTAGACCACTCAGTCAATAAAGAAAATAGAAAATATTCACTATCAGTAACAATTATCATTATTATTATTGATTCGTTTGTTGATTCTATATTTTTACATCATATATTTATAAAAAAGTGAAAAATAATTTAACAGAGCCCAAGAGGTCTTTTCTCGAAACTCATTAAAGATATATGATTTACAATTATATAAAACAGCAAATCCTCACATTTGAGAGGCTACAACCAGTGAATGTTTGCATTGCTGCTTGATAAATGACTTCAATTATGAATGGCTTATTATGTTTTTATCCGTTCAATCAGTTTATTTATCAACGAATCATTTTAGCGATATTCACTGTACATGCACGCTTATCAAAGACATTTGTTTGGCCAGTAAAAATCTATTTTTAGTTTATTATTTATCATTTCATATACTCTGCTACAAATTGCAGTGTCTCTGAATGATCTAGAGTACATGTGAAATGTCCCTCACAGGGAGGGTGGATGCACTAGGGTAGGATCTTAGTGGACTATCGGTCTAAAGATAGCACCCCAGTGGGCATTAAAGTGCTCGCGCTTAAGTTTCACATATCTACAGGCCCCCAGGGAAACACACTGTCCGGTATAGACACACTGATGTAATCAATGCCTCTTCTATAGGAAGATCCTGCTGCTGAGCTGCTCCTGGGGTGGTGCTGGGTAATTAGGCTTACAGATGGAGACCCAGCAGCTGCTGAAGACTAGACTAGAGCTGGCATTTTCCCCTGCTGATGGCTACACGCCAAAAAAGCAGCGTTCTTATGAGCTACAAGCATCTTTTCTGCAGCAGTCAGACTTTAATAAAACTCTTGCACTACTCGGAGTTTTCTTTTGGGGGGGCATCAAGGCTGACGACACACTTAGAGGACTGAGGTGGAGATGTTTGAAATAGCTTTCATACAGAGCTTAGTTAGACAAACACACACGAAAGCCTCCTCAAAATCACTCCCCTCCCTCTCCCGACCACCATGTTCTCCCCCAACGCAGGAAAGGAGTGACAACTGGAGAGTGTATATGGTTCGCAAACATTTGCTTGTCCTTCCTTGCACCCCATTCATCATTCTTGATTAGAGAGAGAGAGAGAGAGAGCATGACAGAGAAAGAGGGATACAGTGATGACACAGTGGGGGGGGAAGAGGGGGAGAGAGGTCAGTTAATAAGGCAGAGGAGAGCTGAGAGAGGGCAGAGGGCAGGGAGCTGGGTCAGGTAAACTAATGGGGACAAGGCCCGGATTCTGACCTGGCTGCTAAACTAAACCCACCGCCGTCTACCTCCATCTCCTCTAAGCCCTAGCCACACACACACACACACACACACACACACGCACACACACACACACACACACACACACAGAGGTAGGAGAATCTGGGTCTGGCCTCTTTGAGCTGCAGTGGACAAGGTACATTGACAACAGCCTGCGAGTTTTCAGGGCTGCTATGAGCTGCCATATTTCACTGTGACGTTCCAAGTGCGGCAAGAAGAATTGATTTGTTTGGAGTGTGAAGGCGGCGTGTCAGTTTGGGGAAATGTGTGAATGTGTGTATGTCTGTGAGGAGAGGGGGGGGGGGGGGGGTGCACGGTGAAACAGGAGCGAAATTGGACTCCGAAACGAGCCAAATCGCTGGTGAGATGAAACAGACTACACCAGGAAAAAAAAAAAAAACCCAAAACAACACAAGGGCCCAGAAAAGTGTCAAGCAAGGCAGGTTGGCACGGAGGCAAAAAAAAAACAGAAAACAAAACAAAACAAACACACTTTTCTTTCTGCTCGACATATTTCAGACTGCAGATGACAAAACAACACTGAAAGAGTTAAGAGGAATCAAAATCAGACCGCCAACTGTGTCTGACTGTTTCATGAATCCGTGTCGAAGCGGAGGCTCCACACCACATCAAACCCTGTAAATTCTCCTCAAAGCCTCCTCTCTTCCTTTAGCAGCCAGCGCTTAGATTATTGTGTGCAGCTAAAAGGTAAGTGCTGGGAGTGTCACACTTGAGAGTGTGTTTTAAGCACCATAAAGTATCAAGACCCAGATGGCTCATCCTCCCTGAAAAACATGTCCACTCCACCTCGGCTCCAGTAGCACCTGCTACCAGGATTAGGTCAGTGCTACGCCAACCCAGCACACTAATACAGTGTGTCGCGGCTGATAAAGAGCTCGGGCCACTTCAGCACTTGCTCCACACTTAACAATTGATGAGTCAATATCTGTATCATTAGTGACAGCGATAGCCAAATATAGATCTTTTCCAAAAACACAGGGAGCCTCAATTTTGATGTCATTTGTTACTGTTAGGCTTCAGCAGATGTGGTCTTTCGAAGGCTGCTATCAGTGTTGATAGTTTTGGACTGAGCCTGAAGATGACTTGGTTGTTGTGTCAATAAAGTATTCACTACGACATATTTCGGAACACTTAAACGGACCCCATTTCTAGTAGCAATAATAATGCACTGATATAAAAACATAATCCTAAACAAAAGTCAAACATCAGAAAGGCCGATTTATCAGTCCAACCCCAGTCGATACTTCTGATAGTGCTCTGCTCACACTTCTCCACGGGTCGTGTGGCATTGGAGCAATTTCTCTCGCTCCTTCCCAAAGCAAACGGTGGTGAAATCCCAGTCCTGCTGCTCACCCCGCAACACAGCAGCACTAACCCAACAGCCAGGGAGTTTGGAGCTCATGCTCTGCTGAAAGGGGTATTACAGTCAGTCAGAGGCCATTAGGAGCCCCACCACCAGGGCCCAGCACAGGGAATTCACCGGTAGCCAAAAACAACAGCCAAACAGATGACCGCTTGAATATCGGAGGAGACCACACTGTGCATGTTCTTTTTTTTTTTTTTTTAAACCTTCCCTGAAATGGCCAAAATGCAGGCCCCTGTGTCTCAGCGAATTACCGCCTGTCTGTTAACAAACACTGGGACGATTAATGGCACCCATGCCCAGTGAAATACACCGAACACAAGCCCTTTCTCAGCAGTGCGTGTCGGGTTACTGCTTTGCTTTGAGTTCAACGCTAATAGCTGGGCTCTATCGCAAACATCTCCAAACCCAGCCCTCTGTCAAACATACTGTACTAGTCCAAACCTGTGGTATTGCTTCTAGACAGAGTGGCTCTGATAAGTCACTGACAGAAACACGGATCCTAATGTGCTACCACTGGAAAGGTATGGAGCTCAGAAATACTGAACAAACAGTAGAGGAGGACCACCCATCTGGAAATACTTTGCAAATACTTCATATGGCAGGCTGACATCTCGGTTTGATCTGGGATCTTGTTTCCTGGGTTCCTGTCCTTTCTCCCCAGGATCCTCTCTGGCACATTCTTCTAATGCTGAATGTCCTTGTCCGTCATGGAATCTGAAGCATTTCACATCCGTCCTGTTCCTGGCAATGGTTTTCCCATTTATATAAGCCTGTGTGAACTGCTTCCCAAAATGTCCAATCCATTACAAGCATGTTTGTAATATCCATCTAGGCTGACGACTGTCCCCTTGCCAGCGATTGTACATTATCCAAGCATCGTGTTTGGCCACAATCGCCTACCATCTGGCTTTGTCAATGAGCGTTACAGCCTCATCTGCAAACAACATTGGCTCTGAACCGCTGAACACAGATGAGCTTAAAACGCACATAGCGGGAACTGGGATCTTCAAACAAATGCAGGGCGGGGGGGGGGAAGCCCACTCTCTCTGGCAGAATGACTGGAGCTTGGAATAAAGGATTAAAAAAAAACAAAAAAAACAAAACCTGCAAGTGATCACAGGCGACACGCTTTACATTTCAGGCCTGACAGTAGTGATAAGACGCTGGTCATGTATTCTCCCAAGTAAACAATGAAAATGCCTTCCACGCTGCAGCTGGCTGCGTCTCCATTGGAGAAGGAGGAGGAGGATTAAGATTAGACAGAAGATGTGATGAGAGCGACTGCTCTCTAGAGTTATCCTTTCTGAATTCTTCCCTTTATCCCCTCTAAAAAAAAAAGAAAAAAGAAAAACAAGGAGCCAGCATCCATTTAAGCCAATGGCCCTTCCCTGTTCCCTGACGGCCGTCACCCTGTGTTTTACAAGTTGGTCAGCTTACTGCAGGGGCTGCAGTTTATCTACCAAAAGGCTTCTCCCTTGTCAGGGAGCCTCTGATTTCCTCACTCACTGGTGAAGCATCAGCTTCCTGCACATGGCTACCTTGTATTATAATGAAGCAGTTAGTGAAGTGAACCACAGTAAGACTGCTGCTGAGAGGGGCTGGGTTCAGCATGCAGGTTTGTAGTCAATGGGATTTCTTTGCTTGTAATAGTCATTTATTGAATTACCTCTGCGAAGCTTTTCCCACTGAGCTTAGCCAAAAAACTCATCACATCAAATGATATCTTAACCTTTTCTCTCGATGACAGTAATCCTGTTACCTGGTTTCAGCACTGACAGTCCGTCTCCCTGCTGTGTGCTTGCATTTGATGACTGCACAAATAAAAATGTCAGCTGAGGTGTCACCTATGGGTCAGAGCCACAGTAAGAATTCACATGTTCACACGGAGGCCTACCGTTCACATTTCTTTCTAGCATGGTGTGCAACGCTGCTGATTGTGCGGCAGCTGAGGTGTAGCAGGGGGATGGGAATCGTGTGCGTGGAAAGGCCAGGATGGCAGTAAACTGGCATTTTATCATTTAACCTGAACCGAAGAGACATCATTGAAAAGCCTCAGGGGAGCACTGGCCTCTGTTGTGTATAGGAGGTGACTTTAAGGCTGCCCAGTGTTGAAGTGATTCAATATATTCACTTTGACTTTATCTTATACACCATGAAGCCCTCTGCATATGCCAACCTGCTCTTAACAGTGGGATGGGAAGTACAGCTCAGAGATGACACCCCTGACATTATAAACTGAAGATGTATCGTGAAAGTGCAGCAGCCAAAATGCTGGTAATGCCCCTGACAACTTATCCTCCCTCGTGGCCTTTAGTGATTTTGTAATTGCTCCCTCTCCACAGCTAAAGCTGAATCTATATTCAGTCAATGAACACAGAGCCACACAATGGATCCTAATCATGCAGCCTTCAATGTGACTCCCATTTTCTGTCACAATAGCTGATCACCACCCGCGGGCTCGCTGACACAGATGACAGGGACTGATAGGACTGACTGACAGGTGTCAAACGTGCTGACATGTAATGGCTAACAGAAAATGTATTGACTATCGGGCAGAGTTTCTGTTTCAACATTGAAGCACAACCAGCAGTGACCCAATACTCTCACCAGGGGCTCAGTTAATATTTCATGCCCACCGGGCTCCTTGCACAGAGCAGACACTTTTCTAATGGACATAATAGTGCTCTAAAGGGGCCACAGAGTGCACACGGGGATAGCATGACATATCAGCAATGATTTTACAAGCCAGCTAATTGCTGTGCATAGAAAATCAGGAGCGTCTTTGAAAACAGGCGGCTTGTAAGGGCCGGTACATTTTGACATCACTTCCTGAATCACACAAAACCAAACAATTCCCTTTAGTTAGCTTTTCTAGGTGCCAGGCCGTAGAGGGATTGTGGGTAATGTGGCTTGGTCCCTTTGACTGGCTGCCGCTCTAACATAAATAATACATGATGATGTAATCGTAATTTAAAACGCTATAAATATTGAAGAAGAATTAAAATAATTTATGGAACGCCGCTATGTAGCAGCATGTGTGTGAGTGTATGCGTGTGCGGGAGTGTTTTGTCTCCTTTCAATCCTCTCTCGCAGCGCATGGTGAAACGATGGGCAGCAGCGGTGCAAGCTGGGAATTCTGTAATTGCTTTTTCTGTCCCTGAAGCAGACCTTCCTGCTTTAAATCAAAAAAGGCAATCTCTGTCAGTAATGGCTCAATTAATAATTAAACACGTGTCTTATCTCCGCCGAGCTCCCCCTATTTATTTTCATCTCTCCGACAGGGATGGCTGCACAAACAGCATTAGCACTATCAATAAAGGGAGCATTAATATCAGCCCCTTTCTCCTAAAACAAATCATCCAGCTCATAAGCTGTCCTATGTCTGTGAACAGTAATAACCCAAAGATTAATAAAGAAACAAGCCCTATTCCTTGGTTTTCTCCAATTTCTCTCACCAAAGTATTTTCTCTCCCTGAACCGAGAGTGTTAGCTAACCAGTCTGCCTTCTGTGTTCTGCGAGGAGTGTGTACCTTTTTAATATTTAAATTAAATCAGGGGAACACACAAGCTGCTGTTCAAGCTCTGTAACAAGTGAGGTGGTGTTAGAAGCAAGAGGGGTGGGTTTCTTTTATGCATCCAAAACTACCAACCTCCAGCTCCCTTTTGCACATAGTGCGACTGTCACATACGAGCGCCCAAACCCCAAAACACCAGGGCTCGACCATAAGTGCTATGTCAATACAGGAACATTGGTCCTCTTGATAAGGAAAGCATGTCCTGCAAGCTGCCTGGACTCTGTCAAACAAATCACAGTGGGCACTGGAGGTGAGCTTCACCAGGCTTAGATTCCACAGCAGTGATGGCTGCTTCCAATTCCTGCGCTTGCTAATCTGGCTGCGTGAAGCCTCTGCAGCCCTTGTGTTTTTCCAACAACATGTCAGCCCTCCAGTCATCTAGCCAGCCAGCCAGCCAGCCAGTCACACTCTCCATCTACCTCCACTTTATCCTGATTCAACGGCGGCGGAAAGCTGATTTGTTGGTCAGAGGGTCAACCTCCATTCATTATTTAATGGGTGAGAGGCTGCAAACAGTCGGGCCGGCCGCCGAGGTTAGTGATACATTACACTGACCTGGCCAGAGGAGAGCTGCCCAGCCGAATACAAACATGCTCTCTCATCTACTTTGCTATGCCTGAGCTGCCCTCAATCCCCCCCGCCCCTGACCTTGCCGCTCCCTCTCCAATCACCATCCTTCCTCCCTTCTCTAAGCATTCAGAATCCAGAAGGTGAGACTGTGTTTCATTTTCATGAAGCCTGCACTGCAGGAGCGGGCCTGTAGCTATGGCTGGCCCATGTAACGGAAGAGGAGGAGGAGGAGGAGGAGGAGGAGGAGGAGGCCATAGCTCTTTTATTGACATGCAGCAAACAGCAGTGGCGGAACAAAGGCCACTCAGCACCTATTGAGAGAGCGGGCCTGCAGACAGGGTGGTTGATTAGCGATTCGACACGGGGACCCTGGATTGTGTAGCACATAATGAGAGCTTAGGGAGCAAGCCATGAGCCGATGGGGGAAGGAGGTACGGCGGAGGCGGGCTAAGGGTAGAAGAGGGAAGAGGTGGGGTTCTACCATAAGGAATTGATTTCCCACAATAGCAGATTGATATATGAGTAAAAGGGCTCTATATAAAAAAAACAAGGGTATGGGCAGATCCTAAATCCTTAAGCTACAGCATTGGTAATGTGTTTATATATAAACAGTTAGAGGATAAGCCCTAAATCCACTGCCAAGCTAAATGGTTTATGCATCTTTTTTGTTTGTTTACTTCTGTGTCAATTAAGCAAATTGGTCCGACATCCCTGACGAGCAAGAGATCTAAAGTGAGTGGATTTTGCATTCACGTCCAAAAAGCTTCCATCTCCCTGAACACCACAGTAACCCTGTCTTCACCTTTCATGTGGCCTCAGAGAGATGTTAACAGAGTCAGATGTGCATGATGGGAGTTGTGTGTGTATGCTCCCCCCCCCCCCCCCCCCCTCTTCTTCGTCTGCACGCTCTCTCCTTCCTTTGTTCCACTGGTCTAATCCAGTATGTGTGGGCCGGTAAGTTTAATGGAAACAATTTATTAAGTCCGGCTTAAAATGCCATCTGCAGCTAAGCCTCCAAAAGCCGCTAAGCTCCTGGTTTCGCCCCGGAGCTTGCTGTGTTCACGCTTACTGTAATGCTCTGTTTAAAATGAGCACAACGGGTCAAAATTAATCAGGATTACAAGGGCACAAATCCACTTCAGAAATGGGTTTTCTACCAATCTTTCTCCTGCTATCCCAAGATGCCCCAGGTTTGTCCGGTGGACCGCACACCACACGGGTTTACCCTTACGCCAGGTAGCACCTTGCTAGGACAACAGGACCTCAGAGAGCACATGGGGGCAGTAAAAGACGTTTACACAAATTTAACACAGTCACTGCAGATTCCTAAGTGTTCTTTTCAGATATTTCTAGCCAGTGACAGCTAGGTGATAACTCCCCACCACTTCCATAGGCGCAGCATTGTGAAACGTTATGAGAAGGCCTACCAGTGAAGTGTTTATCTGTGCTCTGTGGAGGTGCCCCGTACTTGCTCAGCAGCTACATTTAGCTTCTCATTCGCCTTCAAGCAAGTGACAACAGTCAACTCTGACCTGCAATTCAATAAGAGTAGCCCTGAGTGGAGCACAAGTCTTCATAGCGCTTTTACTTAAACACGCCATCCTCCAGGAAATCAATAATTTGCAGGAGGTTTAAGACAGGAAATAAACAAAAACCAATAACTGTTAGATAATGCTTGCCCTTTGCTGCACCTTCCTACCTCATAACCACCAACACAGACAGACGTTCAGCAGAACTTGTGCTAGCTCTTGGGTAACAACATCCAAAGAGAACTGCGCAGTGTGTGCTGTGGTATTACAGACACTATTGGCTTGAGCTATTATCAGTACTGTTATCTTGCATGTAGAGATGACAAAAAGTAAATATGAGAGAAAGAAGGTAAGGGTGTCTGGGTTGTGCCCGAAACCATGTTCATGTGTGCATAATTACACGATCTGCCTTTGCTGATTACAATGTTGCTCTTTCCTCTCCTCTATTAATCCTGAACCGTTTCATTAACATGACAGACTGTGGGCCTGTGTGCAATTTGGACTCAACCTCAACTGTTTGTACCCGTAACTGCTCACCAAAATAAAGTTCAGAGAGGAGCAAAATGTCGAAAAGCAAGGAAGAACACTCATTACCTAGAGAAATGTACAAGCCAAACATCGTTGCAGCGTTATATATTTATGTATGCCATAATGTGTGTGTGTGTGTGTGTGTGTGTGTGTGTGTGCGTGCATCTGTCTGGGTGTCTCCCAGCCAACAGCTCGACAGGCCTGGTGATCAGAGGAAAGCAGGCTTTTCATTGGTCCCACAGGACTGTGTGCGAGACCGGTAATGGGACACATACGCCGCATTCTAAACCAGAGGAAAACAGCCTGTGGGCTGCACTGTATTACACACACACACACACATTATACACACACAGAAAAACCAGTCTAGGCCAAAAACAAACACTGTCCTAGAATCCATTACAGCACAAACAACAACATTAGAATGGGAAAAGAGAGCTGGCTGGTGGCAGCTCTGCAATCGTAGCGTGATAACTTCTCCCTCATTGTCACCAAATCACTTCATCAAACTGCAGATTTCTTTGCTGCCTCACCCTTTCTAACCCCTAATTCTAATCTGGTGGCCTTCTTCTACATTACTGTTTCTTCCAAACAGGATCTGGTTGATCTGTGTGACAATCAGAAGAGACCCTGATTGGATTATCTGGATGTAATTCCACGGTCTTAATCCTCAGCCCTGTGTGCCCACATTAGCAAGATCCACAGAGGCCTTTGTTTGCCAGCTGACATGGAAGGGGTGTTTGAGTTTGTGGATGTGTGTAAAAGACAACAGCTATGTCTGTGCATGTGCCTACACTAGCAGTTCCCCACAGCAGAGTGTGTTTATGTGCAGCCATGCTCTGTACAGGCATGCTGGGAAAATAAGTCAACACCCTGACAGCTGACAACAGCAGTGGTCCAGCGGCCTGGTTGAGAATAGATGGACTCGGACGCGGTCTAGTTGTTTTCTAAACCATGCAAGTCTGGAAGTCATTGTCACTGTGAACGCTGGTTTCACGAGGCAGACGCTGGTCACAGGTCATCTACATCACACAGCCGGCAGGCCTGGTTTCTCTCCTCCTCGTCAGCCATGCTTTTCCACTCAGCAGTCAAAGCTACTGTGCTAAACCAAGCAACACATTCATATGTTGTGGAGAGGGAATCTAGCGTTCGCAGTGGGCGTTCTGATGCGGAGGTGAATAAAACAGAAGTTAACAAACGCCTCTAATTTGTGATGATCAAAAGGCGGGAGGTAGATTTACACCCAATGCTATAAATCTCTGCGCCATTCCTTTGCGGGTAAAAGTGGAACAAATGAAAAGGACAATGATCTCTACCCCTGCCGTGCTAATATATAATCTATGTATAGTTAGTTTGACCCTAAGTGCTATATTTTTACAATCTATGTGACATCCCAGTTTACACTAACATGGTGTCTATTATGATGACATTTTTTACAGTCCAGTTGAGGCAAGCTGATCCACTCATCCAGCCTGTCCTGCAAACCCTCCTCATATGGCCATAGTTTACACTATTCTGCACTTCCACCTCCTTCTCCCTCTGCTTGTGTTAATGGCCCTGCTTCCTGGTTCCTGCCCTCGGGGGACGTGGTCTGCATGCTGCTATCTGTCACTAGTAGGCTGATCGCGCCTCCCCTTCCCCGCCTCCCCGCATCAACAACTTGACACTTTTCTCTCTGCTCTGACGTGGCAGGCATCACTGCATTTGGTGAATGTACAGGTGCAGCCCATATTCTATGCCCATATGGTATACACCAACACACGTATGTGGTTGGACTCGGACACACGAAAGCACACAATCACGTGAAATCGTGCATGAACATACAAAAGCAAAGGCCTTATAATCCACATACGGTATGTGCATATGTGAACGCGCACACACACACACACACACACACACACACACACACACAGTTTGTGTTGTCTGGGGGGCTGACAAAGCTCTTTCTCTCTCTCTTTCCTTTGGCATCCATTATAGTCCAGGCCTGCTGTCAGAGAGCTTGTATTGCCTGAGGGAAGTTCCCATTTGTGGGAGCATGTGGCAGAGAGGCTCTAAATCCCCTCTAATGAACCAATATGTAGGAGGACTAAGCCTTTGGCGGGGTCGTCCAAGAAACGCCACTCCGCACCCAGGCAAAAATGTATGCATATGTAGTCACCAGACCTTGTTAATGTCTGCTGACATTTAAATCTGAATGGAAGCGGCAGGATTAGAGTGGAGGAGATTTGGACTAAATCACGAAACCCAGTTGTTGTCAAGAGTATGAATGAGGCAGAGGAGGACAGAAAACAGAGCGGGGTCTTACCTTTGGGTGTGGTAGGGGAAAAGAGCTTCTCCGATCCTACATCAGACACCTGGAAAAACAAGAAGGCAGACCTTTAGTGGATTTGTCCGATGAGCTGAATCAGTGGCAAACTTTGGTCAACGCTGTTTAAAAAAAATCGGGACTAATATAATCAAAACTAATGCAAGCACAGGCACACATTTTGTCTGCGCGGTAAAAGGCTTATTCAGACACAAATGTGGCCACAAGTCCAGCTGCCTCACACAGCCTCATACAGTCAATCAAAAGACAGCCAACGTGAAGAGCTCCCTCTGTACCTGATGGTCCCTGTCTGGCTTTCTCCCGTTGAGGTAACATTAGGTGGCACTGTTGTGCCACTTGAAAACCCTCAAAAGAAATGCTGTCAAAGACGGAGGAAGTCAGTAAGGTGGCTATGCAGCATTAGAGCACAAAGGCTCCTGCATACACGCCGCCGCTCAGAAATCACATTTTGTTCTGCAGTACTTTGAATGGAATACCATATCTCGTGCACAGAATGTGGTTCTGCTCTAAAAGCAATATCCTTATTTCACTAATTCAATATCAAAGGCGATATCAGCCCATACTGGAAGTAAACAGATGGTCCGTCAACAGCATGAGCGCTTATTGGGTCAAAAACTGTTGTTACTGATTTGGCTGAGGAGTCTGACGCTAAGCAGTGGAAACCTGGTGGACTAGTCAAATGGAGGCTGAGTCACTTGAGGGAGAAAGGCATGTCACTATGGAGGTGATAGTGGAGACTCCTAGACTAAACACTGCAAGGTATTTTCCTCTCCGCTTTAGATGGATATGTAGATTCTGGCAAGCACCACCCAAATCAAAACACATCATACATTTTCACAAAAACACATGTTCACAGGCCAGATGGGAGCATTTTAAACACTACGACTGAAAAGCAGTAAATCCACACAAAACCTGGTATTGTGCAAAATACCAAAGCGAAACGTCTGCATGCTTGGAAGATAATATTAACAATGGAAGTCCTCCTCAGCCTGTAATATCAGCCCATATAGGGGTTTTGTTTAAAGTCACGATTTCCCTTTGCTTTAGATCCTCTCGTCTGAGTTCTGCACACTGGTAAAAAGCTGCAAGAGCTGAACATATGTTCGTACCAAAGGGCCCAAGTGTCCTTAACTGCCATGCTTGTATTTTATGCGGCACAAAGGGAGCATATGTAAAGAATGAACAGTGAATCAGAGTGAGTGCAAGAGAGACAGAGACAAAAAGAGAAAGCAAATGATTTTGTAAACACAGATGGCTGTCCTTGGCATCCGTGTTAGTTCTTCACAAGTGTTTTGAGGACGTCCTCTTCTTTCCAAGACCTCCCAATTTCTCCTTCGCTGCCACTGTGTTACTGTTCTCCACAGTGTTTGCCTGTCTGTGCTTGATGTCTCGTCTCAGCGCTAACCACAATAGTGGCGAGGGAAAGCACGGATTCTCTCACACAATCTGCTTTATTCGTACGGCAGCCATACAAGACACAGGTAGAAACCATAACCACAGACAACAAAGCAGACGTAAACACTCGTGTCTACTAAAAACATGAAAACAAACCCCAAATGATCTGCTGATAATAATGGAGCGATAGGTCAAGTCAAATTCTACAGCAACTACGCTGCAAGGTAAATCAACAATGGTGAGAAATAACAAGTCAGCTTCTGATGATATGCTGCAACCATGTTAGCAAGGAGTTAAATGAACTACTATAAACTATTCATAGAAAGGCTGGTCAACCTGTGTGTGTGTGTGTGTGTGTGTGTTTAAGGTAGTTCAATAACCTGCTGCAAATGTAAGAAGAGGTCAATTACACCTCTTTAGTTTTGTCTTGGAGGGTGAACACTCAGCTGAAAGGAGATGTTTCCTGTTTCCTCTTACAGTAGACGCTGCACAAGACTATAAAGGAAAAGACAGAGTGTTGTGCATTGCCCTCTTTCAGTCTCCCAGAACCAGGGCGCCAGGCTGCAACACAGGCTCTTTGTTAGCTTTGGACGACATTAAACGCTCCAGTACCAAGCCTCAGCACTGCAGCAGCACAACCTCAGCCTTGAATCGCGGCCCCGGAGGCCCTGGAAGAAAAATATGGGCTCAGAATGAAATGAAGCTTGTCAAATGGACACGGGAGCTGGCTCAGGGACTTGCTCAGTGTGGCACGGGGTCACAAAAGCAAAAAAGACAGGGTAGGTCATGCCATAACTCACTATAACAGTTAAAACAATTGTTATGACCAGAGTGGTTATCCAGAGAGCGAGGCAGACATAACGTTCCTGAGAAAGAGAACAGAAAATGCTGTGTTTACCATGTGCCAAGACGACCTAGTTCTCCTTATTCCTATTCTGGCCATTTTGAGTGTGCAGTGAGCTGTTTTATATTCCAAGCGTATTCCAAGTAACATCAACAACCAATATTTAGGTTTTAATGCTGTGTTTTGCACCTGCCAAGTCTGCATGAGTCAGCTGTACAATCTACAATTACAAGGCCGGCTTACAAAAGCACTTCTTAAAAAGGCATGTCAAAGCAGAGCCCTGATTTGGCTAGCTGTTGTTTTTGTAGAACTTTCTGGGCTTCGCTGGTCAAGTTGACATTTTTTCACGGGGCTATGCTGCTGGCAGTCTGAGCTGCCTGCGGTTGTGGTGTGCAGAGGTCATGTATAACAAATTCTTCACACTCTCTTTGTTGAGGCAACCCTGGCTGCCATTAAAAACAGACAGGGAAAGACGAGACAGAGGGAAAATATATATAGAGAAAAAGAGACAGACAAAGAAAAAAAAAAAAAAAGAGGAGCAAAGGCCAGGTTTTCCAAAGGAAACAGGGAAATTTAACCATTTAAAAAAAATAATGGGGTAAATGCAAGCCATATTGCCTGAGAGCCAAAAGCCCTTGGAGCGGGCCGCAGGAAGCCTGACCTTTGAGGGGGCCGTCTGCTATCTGAGCCTGGGGCTTCAGGGGCCTGGCCTCCTCTCTGGAGGGCCGTCAGCAGGCCTCAGCTTTCCTTCCCTATTCTATTCATTAGCCATGCTTTATGATTCAGCTTCCTCTGAGCCACACAAGAGCTCCCTGAGGAAAGAGACTGCTGGAGAGAGGGAGAAAAAAGGGAGTGAGACTAAGGGAGGGGGAAAAAAGCAAGAAGGAGGTCATAGGGCCCAGCCGGGGCCCAGCTCTCAGCAGCTGTGAAATCCTTCCGTTTCCTCGGCAGGCGTAAAAGGAATGAGGGGGAGAAAGAAAAAGGAGGAGGCCAGGGAGGGAGCTGGGCCAGTAAACCCACCATCAGAGTGCTAACTCCCTAAAGAGCCACATGCAGAACCATAATTCCCAGATTTAGGGAATGCCAAATTACAAATTACACTGCTGTTTGTTTTAAAAAGTCCCCAACTTCCCTGAACACCAATGACTTATTGGCTGCATAAATCTCCAGATAATAGCAGAGCCGCAGAGGGAGAGCAGAGAGGCAGAAACCCTCTCTGGCAATAAGTGAGACATTTACTGCGAGGCGAAATGCATTTGCTGTCACGGCAAAGAAGCAAGGGGGGAAAAGTCTCTGTAAATTTTCCATGTCCTCATTGCTTTTACTTAACAACACAGCAAGCTAATTAATTTAGAAAATCTGAGACAAGCTTAATTGCACTTTTTTTTTTTTGAAAGTGTAAAACCGCTTCCCCCCCCCCGCTTGATTTAAGCACAATGGGCCAACTGAGCGAGGCGATGCAGGCAGCAAGGGAGGGCGGTATAATCAACTGAATGACCTTCAGGCATAAATTTATGAAAGGCATTGATCAGTTAAGGCTGTGATTTCACCGAGACAGGAAGGTCAGCAATTACCCAGATTCAATTAACCTCATTTAGTAAAGACTGCTGAGAGACCAATTTCTCTCCCAACAACCCCCCACCCACCAAACCCCCCTGCTTTATATCAAACGATCCCCAGGCCGTCCATCTACCTTTGATCTGAGAGCTCCTACTGCATGCCCCGCATTCCATGGAGCTGAGCAAATTATCTCCAAACAGGAAGAAATCTTGCGGCCAGAGGTAAGGGTAAATAAATAAAACAAAATTCCCAATACAGTCACCCCCCCCCCCATCCCAGCAAAGCAGCTAAAGCCCTTCCCTCCCTGGTAGAGATATAATTTTTACACAGGCTGGCAGCGCTATCACAACAGCTGTACGGTGAAAACAAAGAAACCTGTCAGTGGGCTTTGTTGTGGGCTCATGCCTGCAAAGACTATAATTACAATTTAGTTCTGAGTCATTTTGCACATGCTATGTTCTTGACAGACTGTTGTAGGACAAGTGATAAGGCGGCAAAATCTCAGCACTCATATACCACAAACCAAATACGAGCCAACACGTTTTCAAAATGACATTTCCCTCACTTGGCAAGGAAACTCTTGTAAAAGGATTGGCAGCTCAATATCAAAACCACTTTAATGGGCAGTACAAAAGACGATCGGTTCAATCAAAAACGGCACATACAGGCAGATGACAAGCAACTTAACAGCCAGCAGTTTAGCTAAAGCTACAAGCATGTTGTCCTACTGTGTAATCATGGCTAATAGAGCATAGGAGATAAACACAACACATTGTTGTGCATGCTTGATGGGGGGGGTCCAAATGTCTTGGCGTAGGCGAAGACACTTGACGGTCCTGTATAAGAGTAAAAAAAAAACGAGAGTGTAAGAAAGAAAAGACAGGAAACTGGCAAGAGGGCACATATCCTGGCATGGATGATCAGGCTCTCAACTACCCTGGCCGAACCGGTCTGTCCATGGACACAGAGCTACTCTCATCCAGCTCCAATGTGGCGAGGAGGACGCCGTTCGCTTTAGTGCGTAATTATTGTTGAACTGACCAGTGCTACAATGGTTGTCTTAAGGAAACCCTTGAATGGTTCTAATGTGATGTCCTGATTGGAATTGATTCAATATGTTTGTTTGCCGTGTATAAAAACACAGGTCACACAATGGTCTTGAACACTGACGTAGAAGAAGCTTATCAGTACTAATATAGTGAAAACACCTGTCAGTCAAACCCATTTTCTCTGTTCACGTGGGAGTAGCTCAGTGCTTTGATAAACACTTCCATCAGCACCCACTCAGGGCCCTCGACTACTGTCACCCTTTCAACCCAGACGTCGGCTAAAGCTACTTTAACAATAAATGCCGCATTAGCCATGCACAGCGGGCCTACAGCTCCCAGGCTGCAACGGGAGACACCAAATTAATTATCTCCCCTGCATTTGTCCTCGCACCGTTCCAGAAACTTAATGACCTCCCGAGCGGTCGTTTATTATAAGCCGCAGCAGTGCTACACATTCCCAGGGCAGGGAACAGGCACCATCTACCTTACCTCCAATTCCCGCCCCCACCGTCGCCGCCACCGCCTGCTTGTCAGAACAGGTGTGGGCCAGCAAGACTTGCAAACCCCCAGCGAGTGTGATGGGATGTACAGCATGAACGGAGGAGAGAGAGAGAAGAAACCTCCCACGCAACTGTCAACCAACAGATACTCGCCTCAACTGGAGCATCATTAAGATGATAATGAATTCCATAGTGACTGTGTAGAATGGAGTGGTCTCCCCTTGCACACACACACAAAACACACACAAACCTCTTTATACTTAGCCCCGAGTGCCATTTTCATAGCCACCAACGCATGCATGTGTATGTGCGTGTGTGTGTGTGTGTGTGTGTGTGTGTGTGTACGCCAGGGCTGACAACTCCTGCTCCCTCTCCCCCTAGCAACAGACGCAGGGAAATGAATGCCGAGAGAGGAGCAGGGGGGCTTGAGCTTTGTGTAAAATATTACCCTTCGTCTCGCTTACCGCACCCCACACCACCACTCCTCCCTTCCCTTCCCTTCCCTTCCCTCCCTCCCTTTGGCTGCGCAGCAGTTGCTAGCCCTTATCACGGCTGCCTGTCAGTTTAGTATACAAATTAGCAGTCTATCAGGGGAATGCAGGGGCCTGTTTCATCAGTAGGGAGAAGGGCAGAGGCATGCATTGCATTAAAGCCTCTCGCCGCCACAGACAGAGAGGGTCACAAATCAACGCCTCAGCAGGCCCACAGCCAGCACTAACCAGATAAGGAGAAATGAAGGAAAAAGGACAAGGCATATTTCACCGGAGAGGATCCAGACCTGCTCAAACTCCCTGCAAGGGCCCGGAATGAAGGATAGAGGTGGGCTGGTAGGAGGGGGGGGGGGGGGTCACAAATCACAATTTCAACCCCACAGATTACAGAGTAACAAAAAGGACACGAGAAACAGGTACGGAAAAAAAAAAAAGGTGAAGAAATCCAATTTATAAAGCGTAGATGACACAGTCAGAGGAAGTGCTTTCAGTTGATTATCAACTAAATTTTGCAGGAAATTAGGGCTAGCACATTCCCACTTTCTCCTGTGAAGTGAACCTGTGCATGTTAATACCAGCAGAGACAAAACGGCTGCGAAGGGCTCTCATTAAGTGGCATAATGCAATGAGGCACAGCCTAAATTGCAGCAATAAAAGCCGACAGACAAATCATCTCGACCATCGCAATCCATTTAACTCAATTAATGCAATACCAGATCTGAGCTCAGTGGTTTAAAAGCATGTGTGGCTCTCCTCCCTTGTCAGGCTTAGGGGAATGGGGGGTGGGGGCACCAGGAGAGGGAGTTAGTAGTATCTCTTTAAGGGTGAGATAAGGGTCAGTGTGGCACAGCCATTGTACTTTGATTAAGTCCTGCTTGAGTCCATGGAAATGGGGAAAGAGAGAGAAAGGCCGAGAGATAAAGGCAATGGGAGACGGAAAAAACAAAAGCAGGAGATTGCAGTAGCTCTGTTCGGCACAGCACAGCTGACTATGGAAAGGGCGTGGCCTCCTTTCCTTTTTAATGTCAAAATGTGCGCCAGCACCGATAAGAACCGCAAGTAATCTCCCGGTGGAATCAGGGGGCTGTTTGTCATTTCTCTCTGGCCCTGATATAGATCAGAGCACCGGTGGCTTCTCGTGGCTCTCCAGGCTTCTCGGCAGCTGAGATGGCAGATAGCCCTTTAAGACACGGCTCACTTCTCCTTGATTGGCTGGTCAACAGCCACAACCAAAGCCTGCCTCCCTCGGGGACCGCTGCGAGGAGGTATGATAGGACGGGTCACGGAAACGCACTGTCCCCACATCCGCATCATCCCTTTGTCATAAAGCCTTTACCCCATTGTCAGTGTGGGTGGTGGAAAGTAAAAAAAAAATGGATGTTATTGTCTGAGAGGCAGGATAACAGACAGGCGGATTATTTCAAAAACAGCTTTCTCCAGAGCTCTCACAATGCGGCACCGTTGTTGCTGTGGAGAGGATCCTGGAGGAGATAATAATAATATTCCTAGTCAGAGCCTTTGCTGCAGTAGAGCTGCCTTCTAACAGAGAGATACACATCATTCTGACTGGCCCGCCGTGACATAATCGCCCTGCAGAGAGCTGCAGGCAAGCTTGGTAGGCAAACCACCTCTCACTGCAGCTTGTTAAGAGAAAGGTGGCTTTAAGCACAGCTCAATAGAAACTCCTATTGAACTTGTTTTCTTTTCACTCCATCTGAACAATGTCTAGGTGAGTCATAGCCCACCTCAGGCTACACAACTTACATTCTTCCTTTCTTCCTCTCTCTTCAGATTGTACTGCGCTTTTTGACTTGGATGAATTTGCTAAGAGGGGTGGGGGCTGGGGGGGAAGAAAAAAAAAACAAACTCGACAGGATCTTAAATAATGCAGCGATAAAAAGAGCTGTGACCCTTTCCCTTGCCTCAACCCACACACAGCGAATTTCTTTCTGCAGCGAAAGACAGCGCACAAAGAGAAGAAAAGGCAGAGCTGGCACTACATGGAAATGTGTGGTAGGCATTGGTTTGCTCCTCTGGGCACGGACACCTTTAATGAGAGGAAAAAATGCACAGCAAGAGACAGATCTCACCCGTACTATGCCAGTGATTTTGAGTAATGTGAATCACCTCCCCTCTAACACAAATAAATATTGTTCTAATACCAGCGGGAGTTAAAGGCTGACAAGAGGAGGGGGGGGGGTTAGGGAAACTATAGGGGCTCCACACACCAGCCTCCACACCAGTTATTCTGTATCTCTCCGCCTCCTTAACCCTACACCATGCACGCACTAGATGCCCGTGATCCCTGACCTTTCAGCTTGGCTCTCTGCTGAGTGCACAGTTTGTCAGTGCGGATGGGGAGTGTGAAGTTGTTGATGCTGGTTTAGTAACCGCATCTCTTCTAAACTACAGCAGCAGCTGAAATGAGGCGAAGGGAATTCAGGGATTCACCTCGGCACGTCTATCTCCGCGTCTGATGCAACCATGAAAGTCGATCAGGCTCTCAGGATCGATACAGCCACTTGCCTTGCATTGGAATTTAAGGGGGAGTTGGGGAGGACATCGGGTGGCAGGTGGGGAAGTGGAAAACTGGAAATGGGGCAGGGAAGATTGGCATCCGTTGCCAAATGTCCCATCGGTCTCACACCATCATCCCCTTGCCACTTCAAGGCACACTATCCACCCTGCTAGCACAAACAAACATGGTATGCACTATATAAAGCAGTCTCAGACCTCCAAAGCCCCCCAGGTCATGTTGGAAAAGGATGTGGCATGTTAAGTGGAATTTACTTTTGATGCAGACATCGGGCCTCAGGTTTCTACCGGCTGTAACCCAAGCTTCTCCCTGAGGCCTCACTGCAGGGTTGGACAGGACACCCAACGCCCAGGCAGTCACCTTTAGAAATGCCTTCACCGCTCAGCTGCCCTTATAAAAGGGGGAGACTGGCCGTGGTGGCCACTGTTTCCAGCATAAGGTACTGTTTACAATGGACAGACTTTCATTTCATTACCAAACACAGAGAGGTGAGATTGCTATTGGAAGAAAAGAGGAGTTTTTTTTAGTTTTTTTATTTGCTGTATACAAGCAGCTGCTGAGGTCTGTTCCGTTAGCAGATTGAGCATGTTGGGTTCTGAGGTTACAGGAGGAATTTAATATAGAACGCGGACCCCAGCAGGCCACAGTCCGCCCACTACTTCGCCACCGCAAGGCATTCTTTAGACTTTGATGTTGTCTCTTCATTGACACTTTAATTTCTCCGAATACACGACAGGGTTTTGACTCTGCGCTACGTGAAATGGCCTGAGCTCTTCTGTCACTGACAGTCCAGATGTGTGACTTAATGCGGGGTGGGTGGGAGTATATATAACCCTGATGACATATCAGCGGGACCTGCCAAGAGCTTTGCTCTGTATGGGAGGGGGGTGATGAGCTAACCGTGTGCCTCCTGGGAGTCCAGCACAAGCTAGTTTAACGCCAACGCGACAACTGCAGAGACCTTGTGAGAGAGCTTATGGCTTTAGACTTCACACTTACTGTGTAACATCATTCTAGCACACCACACTGTGACCTGACCTTGACAATGGCCATGTTACTAGTGGCTTTCAATTACAGCCATCAGTCACTACTGCAGCTGTACGGGAAATAATTATGAATTGCATAGACTTATGTTAACTGTGGCCAATAGTGTCATGTACGGACTGATGACAGCCTATTGATACTTTACGAGAAGTCAGTTTTATTAAACTTAAGGCTAGTTCATCAGATCATTATTGAACCTACATTTCCAGTAACTGCACAATAATAACATCCTGATGTGCTGTAATGGTCTGTTCTGTGAGTTTAGCTTCTTTTATGGCTCCTGGTGAACTCTGTGTAAACCCGCCGGCTGTTATCTCTGATAATAACATAACACCTGTGGAGGAATTTGATCTGGCATCCATCTGAAGACAAATCCCTGGACAGCAGAGGAGGGCAGGGTGAGGAGGGTATATCTGATGTGTTTGCATTGCTAGATTTACGAGCAATCACTGCGGAGAGGTCTATTAAATGTTGTTGGCCATGCCAAGTGTATGCGGAGCATCATTTGCTCTGGATTAAAATATAATGAAGCAAGTGAATGCAACTTTGTCTTACATGCAGCTGCTTAAATTATTCAAGTGGAAAGAAAAAACAACAGGCAAAGAATATTCCCTGGAGCACTAATACCCCTTTCTGGGCTTGTACATGATGGCAACAGTGAATATCTTAGCGCTGGTTAAAAGCTTTGTTTTCCTTGGGAGTCTCTGCGTATGAGCAGACTAAATGAGAGAAAAAGGACGCCAAGTCACATGCAGAGGCCACTGTTTTTCACTTCCAGTACGTTGGCTCTGGTGACGTTATTGGAGTGTGTGTACATAATGCATTGGATTGATTTTTTTTTTGCAGTGGAGCAAGGTTAAACAGCTCATTACCGTAGCACTGGATCGCCTCAACAAACCAGTTTCCTGTCAATAAAACAAACCTGACAATTACACTCTTGCTGCCTCTTAAAGGTTGAGTTGTCTGCATTTTGAAAAGGGGGCCCGCTCCAGCCACTCACTCACTGCGCCATGCTGATAAGTGGTTTGATTAGCTGTGTCATTTCAAACATTTGGGCTTGGTTTTTCTATAGTTATTCTACGGCAACCTCTGCTCCCTTTACCTTCATTTCAACATCTGCACGTCCAGAAACACTCAGCCTCACTCAGGTGGCTCCTGTCTGTATTTGAATAAGAGATATGCAAACAAATGAAGTCAAGGCAGCAGCTTGTTTGCTCAAGCAGCCTTTTCTAACATTTGAGAGAATCCTTGGATTAGTTGGTCCAGGCTCCAGGGCCTTTATACTGTATGCTATTCATCCAGCAGAGAAGGAAAAAAGGGTGTTTGCATTTCATGTCTGTCAGTGGTAAAGATGTGTGTGGTTGGATAGTAGAGGCCAATGTAAACAGAGTCCCAAATGAAAAAGGTGAACATTATAGCCAGGAGAACCCAGGTGAACCATCATGTGGGCTCCACAGGAGAAACCCTCAGAGCAGCTTTCCCTTACATGTTTTCCTTCAGTACAATTAAGGACTTAGTTGAGTGTCAAGTGTTAAAAGCTGTGAGGCTGGGCACGGTAAGATGATGAAGGGTGAGGGGTGTTAGCTCAAGTCATGCCTTATTCATGCTGTTCTTATTACTCCGTAACACACTGTGCAGTCAGTGAAGGATCCACAGCCACTGCTGGAGGACCATCGGCTGGTGGAGACTAGCATATTTTACCAGCCCCCTTTTACTGTTTCTGCTGTTAATGTTTTTTAAACGTGCTCGGGTGCATCGCACCAGGGGCTGTCCAGCTGGCCTTGTGAACCTGTGTGGCATCCGACCCCGTGCCACCCACCAACGTGTAATTGGAGACCTAGTATGCTTTGCTGCACTCCTGTAACGGCTCTCTGAACGCTAAGATCCCCACCCAGTCCATCACCCACATCCAAGGTTGACAGGACCCTGGCGGGATGCCAGTGTGGGGAGGCAAGAACTTCTGGTACAGTGCCCTTGCACCCACCGTAGATCAATACCTCCATACGCAATTAGAGGAGCTGAAACAGATGTGCTAACAGGCTTCAGCGCTCTACCTACACTATCGACCACCGTGACACCCCCTGCTCCACATCACAGAAACACGTGCACACGCGCACACAGATGCACACTTGCGCGTTCACAAAAACTAGGCAAGCTGGGAATCTTTCAGTTCTCCCACTGGCTGTCCAGGCAAATTCGACTTTATTAGTTTGTGCTAGCGTAACAATGCTTCCACAGTTCTGGGTCACAGTAGGAGAATGCAGGGGGCATGTGTGGGCCTATGTGGTGTTGATGGGCCAGTGGAAACACTTCTCCCCTCTCCCTCCCCCTCCTGCTGGGAGCGACTTCAACCTGCTTCTTCTGACAGTTACACTTGTTCTGTCAGCTCAGCCCCCACCCTGTCACTAACAGGTGGCCTGTCCCTCACAGCAAAGTCATTTGCCTCGCACAGCAGTAGTCACGGGTAGCCCCAGCCAAGCTACATTCAGGTTTCCAGCATTACAGCTCAGGCCAAAGAGAGAGGCAGTGTCAGAATGCACAGGAAAGGGCTGGGGGGAGGGAAGGAAGAAAAACCTCCTCCGATCAAATAAATGCCACTGTAAGCACAAGTGACAAGTCTTGTTTGGGGTCGTCCCTGCTCAGGGCCTGAAAGGCCAGCACTGCCTCATCTCCTCAGCTATGTCTGCAAGCAACAGGGGTGGGTGAGAGAGGGAGGGAGGGAGGGAGAAATGTCTGATTGGTGCCATAGCCAAGAGTGAGAGCAGCCCAATTATATTTCCTATCCCTCAAGAGCCGGCCAGCCCCCTCTGGTAGAGCGAAGCCTCTGCCATCGCTCCTCTCCTCACCTCTCAAGACACTACAGATAGATAAATAAATGACAGCCCCGCTGGGGCTCGGCCCAGCCTCCCAGAATACATTGCGCAGGCTGGCTGCCTGCCTGTCCGTTTGCCTTCACCTGGCATTACTGCAGATAGACATTTTTCACATTATTATCGTCGCATCGTCTCCGTTGCCCTGTTCACTCACCGAGTTGTGGTTGATGATGGCGGCAGAGGACCTGAGGAGATTGGAAGGAAATGTCTCTTGTCAAAGTCAGCATAGCCTAGCTTAGCAGAAATTTAACAAGTTCCCTGGGCTCTCTCCATTCACTCTCTGACGGAGCACGGAGCCAGGACACAGCCTGCTGACAGCCCTGGGCATGTCACTGTCACTGACACTTGAAAGGCCAGAGAGAGGAGAGGCAACAGGGCTCAACCCTACAAGACTCACACTTAGCTACACAGCTCCATATTGCTACTTTGCTCTTGCCATAAAACCCCCCCCCCCCTACTGTTGGGAAATCTGACTTTATCCAACGTAACACAAATGTGAACTTAATCATACACGGGCAAGTTGCCGTCATTACTCTGCAAATGACTATCTTCGTCATTGTAAAACGTTCACAACCTGACAGAAAGCCAAATATCCCAGGATGTTTGTGTTTTTTTCAGTAATAATCAGGTAGAAGCCAAAAGAGAAATACTCTGCTTAAACTGCATGTGTACCAGCATTTTTCCCCCCACACTCTCACCACTCCTCGATGGTTAAACCCAAAACCAGATGTTGCGGATCAGCGGGGATAAAAAAACAAGGCGAATAAAAGTCGAGGACGGAATGGTACGCATTAACTATAATCAAAAAGAAACAAAAAGGAGACCAGGATGCTTTAATTACTTCTCACATATAATTTGGTTCTGTGGGGGCAGCCAAGAAAAGAAAGATGAAAAGCAACTTTAATTACATGGAGAGAAAGTGCAGAGGCTTTTTACACATGGTCCATCTATTCTCCGCAACTGTAGACAAGGCTGACGACTAGCCCCAAAACCTTGCAGTAAATTGTCCGTGGAAACAGAACTTAGATGCAGCCATGCTGGATCTGCGCGGCCATGACTTTAAGAAAGGTGTTGAAACATACTGACGGCAGACTGACCCAAAAAAAAAAAAAAAAAGTGTCTTCTATGGCACACACGGCCTGTAAGCATCCAAACTGTAATGATAGTTTTCTGTTGTATTCATCATCTAAAATTATCTTAAACAATGTGATTTTAATAATTTGACATGCCATTCTGCCAAGTAGCTGAGGATATGCATTATGTTTGGCCACTGGAGAGAGCTTGGATGAGGCCTGAGTGAGGTGCTCTATGAATCTACTTCATAGCCGTCCTCTGTTTGCAGAGTCTCTCTTGACTCGCTGGTGTTGCCACAGTGCTAAATTGCACAGCTGTTCCACAATCTGTGGCGGTGTTAATTACCCAAATGTGAGCGGCAGCTCGTCAGTTCCTCACTAACGAAGGGGCCTGCTTTCCAGCGAGGGTGCCGTATGTTTGGCATGTAGGCCCATTTCCACCCAACGCTCCCCAGGCTGTGCACGGACCACCCGACACATCCGAATCCTGGAGAAGACGCATCTAATTAAAGCTCCCGACTCAAATCTGCTTACTAAGGGGGAAAAACACGCGGGCTGGATTAAAAGATGGGGAGAGGAGTGGAGTGGGATGGGGGGGGGGGGGGGGGGACTTTAATACACTGCGAGTGAAAGGGCTTAGGAGGAAATATGAGAACTCTCAATAGTAAGATCCCAGTCAAGGCTGGAAGGAAACGCCGTGTGAATGTGAGCCGATCATTCAGCGTTTGTCAGTCTGATCCCTTAGCACTTCCAAAGCCCCCAGGCAGAGACAGACAGGCAGGCTGTTTTCTAGAAAAGTGGCTTCTTCTTTCTCCTGGTTGGCCCCTCTTCCAAGGACTTGTACATCAATTCTCAACTATTAGAACACGGACTGACAGAACTCAACAGCCTCTACTGAATGTGCAAAACACTTGATCTAACCAAAACTCAATGCAAATACTGACATGCAACTTTGGTGATGTTTAACAGCAGCTGCATATAAAGATTTGCCTTTCATCCCTCTCACGGTCTCACATGGTGACAGTACATAATGATGAAACCCTCTCCAGTCAGACACTGTAAACTGTTAATGCACTGTACAAAAGTACATCACCCCACTTCTTGCGTGCGATGTTCAAAACAAAGGTGCTAAGAACTCCCCTCATGAATCATACTTGCTGGCTAAAAGCCTAGCTGCAGTGTACCACCCACCTCCGGTTATACATGAACGCCACAGCCTGAAGTAGCACTGGGAGACTACATAATGAATGCATGAAGCTAGGTGTCATGGGGGCTCGTATGGTGCACAAAACGATGGGGCAATTAGGCCCACACGACACCTCGGGATGGCGTGATGAAGGACTCCTGGGCTCGTCTCCTCCGCCTCTGTTCCTCTATCATTAAGGATTGAGCAGCCACATCTGGCTAATGGCACGCCTGGGGTTCCTGCTCAAACACTGTGCCACGCCGTGCACATTTAATTACGCCTCATAAAGGTAACAAAAGACACGACCTGCTCTCGGGGAAGCACTGTTTGGAAATGTAGAGGGGAGACAGAGGGAAGGCGAGGAACTGGCCAGCTGCCAGAATTACAGGTTGACCTAGGTCGGCAGCTTCAAAAGAGGGGGAATTCACTCGAGTGTCTCCTCCTCTCCTTGAGATGGGTCCCAATGAGCAGGCTGATAGCGGGAGATGCTCAGTAGCTGAGAATCAAAGGACCTCTAGTTTGTCTCCCCTTCTTTTATTAGATCATGAACTGCACTAGGCACTGCTGTCAATGGCTAATTGCAGAAGGACTGGGGGGATTAAAGGGAGAGCTCTTTTGAAATATGTATGGGATTTAGCAGCTGTTTGAAGTGAAGGGGGACTTCTTTGTCAGCGGGGACAGAGGAAACAACAATAACAACATCACAGGAGAATGCCTGTAACAGCGCCGTGGCCTAGTGTTGTGACCCGCTCCACTTCCACCCAGCCTCTCAGGCACTGTGTTGCTCAGCAGCCGCTGCAAAGAGCTCACCACATTCAGCCAAGAGCATGAAACACACATTACCCACTGACTGAGTGACTGGCTGACCTGTGACTTCAGTAGTACCTGGGGGTATTCAAAAGACCTTGGATGGCTGCTTTGTGCAGCGCACAGTTGACATTTCGAGCTGAGAGAGAGAGAAAAAAAAATTAAAAAAGAGAGGAGAAAAAGCACGAGCAGAGACACATGCCCCAGGTCTCTCAGTGAGCAGATGCCCACATTTAGGAAATAACATCACATAGGAAGAGATGAGGGACAAAGAGCCGCGGCTCATTGTCGAAGCAGTCCATTGTCTGGCAGTTTGAGAGCTGGCTAACGCCACGGGAAAGGTCACTGGTCACTTCCATTTGGACCTGCACATAAATCCCCCGCTGTACGGCGCAGTTAATAACACAGCCGGCTCTCAAGGAACTGCCATGCAATAAAAAGGGGAGAGAATTTTTTTTATTTTGTTTTGACAACACCTCCCTGTCCCTTTACAGCCACCGGCCTTGTGCGGCCCTTTGCGTTATTTATAACTTAAATGTTAAAAACAGAGACATCTCTGCAGTGTGCATTAAAAGACATGCCTGCCAAATGCCTCGCTCCACAGCAGCTTCCTCCCCTGTTAAGACTCCCTCTGCTTTTGGTGTAGAGCGAGTGTTTTATGGCAAGTCCCTTGTCAGGATTAAGATGTAGATCCAAGTGCCACAGGGACAAGCATAAATTCTCCATCTCCCACTGTGGACCCACAAGTGGTGGAGCTCAGGGAGTGTCCTTGAAGTATGAATAACATCACATGCTATGTGTCATCTGTTACACAGTAATGACATGTCCTCAGAACAATCCACCTCTCCTGTGGCCCATAAGAACTACTTGCTTGTCTGACAGTGAATTTTGTGAAAGGCCACATATATTATAACAAATACGGTTCAAGTATCCTTTTAGTTTTAATGTGAACGCTGAATTTGCACCAACAGATTAATGCTAGATGTAACATGCACCATGGGTTACGCTGCGTCAGTGGATCTACAGAAATCACATTCAGCACCGGGGAAACATTCATCAGTTTTAATGCATTGGAGCCGCTAGAGTCAAGGACCAGCTATGAACCTGCCCTCTGTCCAGTAAATCAGGAGGGAACACCAGGCCAAGATGGGAAAACACTGTCTGAGTCCTGTTCTACTACTGCTGGCCTTAACTAGCCTGCAGAGTGAGAGGTACGTTGTTTTGCACAGCACAACTCACTTCCATATTTCTTGGAGTTTCTCACAGAGGGCAGCTTAAGTCTCAGAGTATAAGCCAATTTGGATTAGCTCCACATTTTAGACAGGTTCCAGTTGGGATTTACAATACTTTCAGAACACGTTCCTCCCTAAGCACAGCTTTAACCCTAAATACATCAACAACACATTTAACAGACTTTTCTTCTCTCCTGTTATTTCAACAATTGCTGCATATTCAAAGCAAGACAACGCTCCGTTCGAAACAGTTCAGCAGGCTGAAGCATTACTTTTAAAATACAGACTGATAGCGCTCTGAGGTTTTAGGCGCTGTCGTCACGACTGAGAACATGGTGTTTTGCGTCCAAACGCTTGGGCTATTTTCTTGAACGTCTCTTTAGCTCATTTTTCACTTCTGAGTTCATGCACAGATCCAGAATAAATCTCCATTTCTTCTTCTATCTCGTATCCAGGCTTCAGGGGGCACAAGGCATTAGTCTCATGATGCTGGGTTTGTCATGTCTTCCCCAGCTGTGATCTGCCTGAACTCCTACATTACAAATAGCTGGAGGATTTTTCACCCTCTTATCACATTTGCCAAGCAGGCCTGTCTCTTATCAGCTTTCCGCTAGAGATAAATGGGCCTTTGAAGATAGGAATAAGAGAGGTTTTTGCAAGCTAATTCCAGAGCCCCATCTGCAGTAGATTACAGATAGGTGCTGGGGGAGCGGAGAAAGATACATATTTTAATATGTAGGTGGCGGAAGTATCAGGTTGGAAAGTGATTGGTATTACAATGTCATATACTCTACAGCCCAAAGACATGCAGAACTAACTGGCAATAAGTAGAGATAATGGACTGGGAATATTTTATTGAGACTTCATCATTGGCCGCATCAGTTGCACTGGTGGTTTTCGCACCAGCCCTGATGAGAGCAAAATTACATCTCCAACACCTGCATCACAGCAGAAGACAGTGATTGGCAGGCACAACAATGGGTACAAAGGCACATGTCTCCGTGTGTCTTATCAGGGGAAAAGGTTGGGGACATTTAGCAAATAGAAACTAGGAATAATTCAAAAAATGATTCTGTCACATTTCCAACACAAATATAAGCCACTGTTGGAGAAAAGCGACCTCCGTCTGTCTCAGTGGCGATTCACATTTCAACCTAACAATTCATAACCTAAATATAACATATTCAACAAATGATTGACGTTATAAGTCGTTACCCCCCCCCAAAAAAACACAATTTTGTCAATGGAGCAAGAGACTATGACAAATACGCAATATTCTATCATATATACCAAAACATACGGTGTAATAACAGTTTGCTATTCCAATGCGGACGGATTTTCAAACAGAACCAGCACCTTCAACCGGCAAGGGCGCTTTAAAAAGTGTAAAACAGATGAGTTTTCACACAACTCAATGCAAATGCCACAGAGGAGTGATATCAGAAGAGACAGGAAATGCCACAGTGTCATATATTTATAGTAGTCACAGGCATGCTATTTACCACTGTGGGAATATTCAAGTGATACTGAAAGAGACTAAAATACAGCCCGGATCGACGGAGGACAGTGTCACTATCGAACAGCACACTAGCGGGTCCCTGTGGAAATATTATAGTAATACCCTGGGAGAGCCTAAAGTAGGGCAAATCACTAGAAGCTCACAATTGGGAAGCGGGTCTAAGCCCCCACAGGATTATTATGGGAATGTTATAGTGAATTCTTCTTAAAGGCACGGACTCATAAACAATAACACACTTTGATTTCTGCGGGAGCAGGACAGACTCGTGTCATAGAGGGGCCGGAGTGTTGTGAACTAATATTAAGAGGCGACATGTGATCCAGCCTGACCTTGATGGCTGAGATTCTTGGGCGCGATGAGGGGGGGGGGCGAAAACCTAATTAAACAGCTCCTCCCGTGGTTGTATAAGTCAGACACGGGACAGACTCGTATTGTGTTAATGTCCTGCGTGGTGGATCTAAGAGTGCGTGATAACAGCCCGCAATAACAAGACGCCGACCTACACAACAGCAAAGGATTTGAGTCTAAAAAAAAAAAAAAAAAAAGGACCGTACACAGCCAGTGATGCTGTGGTAAATAAAACAATTGTAAATAAAAATGCACCAGCCATTTCTTCTCATGTAACATCATTAAACCCCCACAGTACAGAACAAAAGGTTGGTCATATTTTCAGAAAATATCTATATCTATTCTTTAACTTAATCTGCTTCAGTGTGGAAGAAGTCCACACAGAATTACAGCGACCCCTGCAAACGTGACCGAAAAAAAAAGAAAAGAAAAGAAAAAAAGGCTATTTTGAAATAACAAAAATAAAATAAAAAACGGGTAAAGTAAGTTCGGATGTTATCCAAAGCTCCACTACATCTTCGCCCCACAACACGCCTCGGTGGAGGGGAAAACGCGCCTGCCACCGGCGGAGACGGGCTGCAGGAGGGGGGGAAAAATCCTAACAATGAACAGCTCATTCAAACATAACAGCGGTTCATTTCGACGGATGCTGTGCATATTATTATTATTATTATTATTATTATTATTATTTTCTTTTTATTTCTTCCAAATCGTCGTTGGTGAATCTTTCCCCTGAAAAAGCTAAACGACAGCAACAAAAGCATCGGTGGAATTTCATGAAATCTTACCGAGTCCAAATGCGCCGAGGTCGGTGGCGGAGGATATCCAAATCACCCAGACTGGAGCAAATAAGAACACGCGTTCATGAGGATGTTTAAGCGAGCCTTATTGCGGTTAAATCCAATTTGGGGGGGAAAAAAAAAATAAAAATATATATATATATTGTTCAACGGGTAGACGATGAGAAAACTCTCAACACAGAATAACCTGCCGGAACAATAAATCTTCACTGAAGGGATTCTTCCTCCGTCTCTCGAAAGGAAAAAGCGGCGAGTCCTTCAGGAAACGGGATCAAAATTCAGTTTCTTTTACTTCGCTAAAGTTCTGCAGGCAATTATTCTTGCTCCTCGAGAGAACACGGCGGATCTTTGTCGAGCCGGAGCGCCGCTCATTGGATTCCAAGTCTGGACGGCGAGAGCGCCGATGACAGATCGTCCACAATAGATTCCCCCAAAGTATTTGTCGATCTCAGGCAGAAAACGCGACGGAGTACATATCCAAGGGCCGTGGCGGGGTGCCTGGTCGTGCGTTACAGGTACCGTTCGACGGTTATCCACAAGATCCCGGCGCGTTTAGTACGACGAGAAGTCCCCGAAAAACGCAGTGCGCTCCGCTCCGCTCCGCTCCGACCTGCTCTCCGTGCGCAACAGAGAGAGAGGCTGGGCTGCTCTGCGCGTCAGCCAGGGTGCGTGTGTGTGTGTGTGTGTGTGGCAGCAGCTGTTGAAAACGAGGACAGGACGAGACCAGAGCAATCAATGTACGAGGGCTTGATCTGATTTGTTAACACGATTCCCAGGATTTTCTTCATCTATTTCGACCCTTTTGTTGTCTTTAATTGTTTTTTATTTTTTCCCCCCCGTGTTGAACCGGATTTGTTATACTCTTTATATATATATATATATATATATATATATATATATATATTCTCATTTTATATAGACTATAAATTACTTCAGCATGTAAACACATTGCACACTGCATGTATGCCTGCTGCATGTATGCATGTGGTATACTACTGGATGTTCAATAATGGAGCTGGCCATGTTTTTTTCCATTGCCTGATCGAGGCGATGTCATCAAACCTCTCAGAAAAAAATGTATTGTGCAATAGTTTTGACTGATCCTACTCATGGGCCAAATCCATAATCTCATTGGTAGTAAATTCAAATCAAACTCAGCGTATCAGGGGAGGATCTTTCAAAAATAAAAGAAAAATGTTTGAAACATTCATTTTTAGAACGATAATTCAAGGAGATGATCACCAACTGGATATAGTCATTTACACGCTTCGACCATGCATACAGAGACTTAAAGTGTGTGGGGGGGGGGAATCTAAAATTCCCCCCTATTGACCCCTCCAGTCTGCAAGGATTCCCTAAAACTCTCAGTAGCCTGGGGAGTATGGATTGGCATCAGTCCTGACCGAGCAAGGCTACCCATCTGCTCCTTTTCCACAGTGAAGATGTTATTCTTAAAATGTACTTTAGAGGAGAACTCTCAGAGGCTAAAGAGGAGGAGGATAGAGCTTTGACGTCTCCCATAAAGTTAGCCCTGTGGTTATCCTGTTCACTCTCATGACCTGCTTAACTTAGCCATGATTGAAGTCAGGTTGAAAGAGGCTTATGCTGCAAAAATGCCAAGGCAGAGTAAGGGGCTCCTTTGCAACTCCACCTCCCTGTGGAGTTTTCTGGAGACAAGTAGAAGATTGGTGTTTACTTTCTGCCATGCTGTGTTATACTCCACAGATACCCCTGAGAGAATGGCAGCTCTGTTATGTGAAACAAATCCTTTTCATAAAGAATGATGAATACTATTGCGGATGGATAAATGATGCACTGTGATGCCCACCCCGAACTGGGCATCCATACACTTTGCCTGTAGGTTGGGCTCGCATGCAACAATAATAAGAGTTGTGGCCTACTCTGCGGGTTAGTGTCAGGAATGCCAGACTTGTAATTATGTCCCAGCTGACTGTGATTAAGGGTCATCCCCAAGCCTAAAGACTTCCCTTAAAAACATAGGGCATTACACACACGCAAACATATCAATCCACCAACCCCTGCGTACACACAGGTCAGAGTCAAAAAGCACAGCAGGATTTGGAATTCGACAGGGAAAAGTTACACGCCACTAAATTGGACTTCGGTCAATCGAATGATTGGCTGCGATTTTGTTTATCCTAGAAAATAACAGCGTACAAAAAAGCAGCTGAAAAGACCCAGCCACCAAAAAAGGGAGAGCATACAGTAAATGATGCTAAACCTGGGAAACATTCCAGGACGACGTATGGAACAGAAAAGCAGATGTTGGACCAGCAGGGCATCCTGGGAAACTGGCCTCATAGACACTGGGAAGGGAAACAATAGATGTTAAAGCCACAGAGGCATCATCACCCCTAAGGGTCGTATTTTATCTGCTTTCCCCCCATCTCTCTTCCATTTGGTAAAGAAAAACTGGAGCAACCATTGGTTTTTATTGCACTGTTGTTATTTCCTAAAGACAGCATGCAGTCTTTTCCTTTACAGGAAAAATCCAACAATTTTTTTTTAGCAATCAAAAGAGATTATATGCCTTTTAATGGTCCCAAACGTTTCTTATTTTCAGGTTATTTCCTGTTAACTACAAAGCAGTCACCAATACATGATGATGAATGATTCACTGGTGGAAGACACCCTTGATGGAGAAAAATCACAAGAAGCGAAGAGTGCTCTTGAGACAGTTTAAATGGACACATGAGAGAAGCTCTAGTAGGATTCAGTTTTAAGCTAGCAAGGCCACATATAGTTCCCAAGGCAGGGGTCTAACCACTACATCACCTCTGGGAGAAAGGTTGGGTGCATTTTCTGTCCTTCAGCACTTTAACAGCCAGCTTTTCGGCTTCACGTCCATTCAGCGGTCGGCCACTAATGCTGCCAGCCTCAGCCAGAAGCACAGTTAATCTCAGGTAAGCCAGCGCTGACTGAGTAGATCTAGAGGCCTGGTCCAAATATCTGCCTTGTGGAAATAGCATCTGGCATACAATACCCCCCCCTCCTTAACAGCTTCCTAAAATAGGTGCGTGTACAGTAAAAGCTGTAAAGAGAGACGCCAGGAGTGTAGGCAGAAATATGTTGATTCCAGATCGGATGTTAACAGGAAGTGTTCATATCGACCACAATGAGCAAATTTAATACGAAGCTATTAGCCAAATATTTCTTGGAGGGTGGTATTTTGCTGCTAACACTTCATCACCCTGTTTTTGAAAAATTGAGACAAAGAGCAAATACACACCTGTAAAGTGAAACACACCAAAGCCTGAAGGCTTTTAATGTAGTTAAAATGATTGACCTCTTATTTACAGTATCTATGTTTATGTTTTGAAGGGATGCATGAAGGGATGAAGTATGGGACATTCGCTGAATTGACAAATGCCTCACGAGATACGACACCGATAGGCTCAGCAAATTCGAGTTCTCGAATAATTTCTAGTTTTTATTGTTCTGTTAAACAGCAGCACACTGTTACTCTAACTTGAGTTAGAAAACTACACTGTAAGTTTGAATCCCAGCAATGTCTACTTTGAATCCTCGCTATTACTAGTAATGATGGTGGAGAGGCACAACATAGGCTGTCACCACCAAAATGGAACACAGTCATGTTTTATTCCATTTTATTTCTGCAGCTGTACATTGTAATTTCTTTCTGGAGAGTGCCTTGCAGAATCCATGATTTATTCATTACGGGGGCTCGAGTAGCATAGACCAACGATGTGAGAATGAGCACCTTATTCAATGACTCCCATCTTTCAATATGGACAACATTTCTAGGTCATCCATTTGGAGCACCGGCGTACTCCAGAATACAAGTAGTGCTACTGAGAACAGAGGCCAGAGGAAGTCAGACTCTTTGAAGGACTCTCAGGAGACCCAACTAAAAGTAAAGGACTTTACAGTAATAGAGGAGCTCTAGAGATGTACAAGCGACTGAATAAGATACAGAAGCAAAATACACCATAGGATTACATGTAGAAATGAATCCCGGTACTGGCAATGTATTTTCACTTATCTGCAAAATCATATTTCTGAATCTACTGCATGAAAAGGACTCGTCAGGCAGCTCGTTTCTAACCGCCTTGAAAGTTGTGCTCATCAAGCCCTCGTGGCAAATGTTTCTGGAGGTTCCTGTTCGACATGAAAAGTCGTCCTGATTGATCGCGGCGATGTAGAACAAAAAGCGCCCTCCGCCAGGCACATTAAAAATGAATTTTCTCTGGGATTCAAAGGGCTGCGCTGCTAGGGCAGAGGGAGATGAGAGCTGGTAACTCTGCTAGTTTGCCTCGGGAGCCCCTCTAGCAGCTAGTCCCAGCTGATCCATCCATCAGCCTTCAAGCCCACAGAGGTGAGTGACTGTTTGAAGGCTCCGCCGGCTACCTTATCCTGAGGCTTAACAATCCAATATTGGTTGTTGCCGAAGATAATTACTCTCCATTGATGGTAGAATACCCAGGGCTAGCTGCAGCCATTTGCATTGCCCAACACCACCGATCGATCAGCAAGGAAAAGCAGTTGGGAGCTGATAACAGTGTTGCGTTGGACTTGCGTTTCTAGGAGGGATGTTATGCTCTCTGGCTTTTATTCTCCTACACCCCCACCCTCTCATGGCCTTCCTCCCCCCACTCCCTCCTCTTTCAATGAACAAGGTAAAGAATGGCTCCCACTGATAGAATCAGCAAGGACATTGCAGTCTTTATTCTCCTTCCAAAAGCATGCACATGTCACCTTGACATTCTTTATCTTCTTCACAGTGTTGGCAGGAGAAAATGTGCAAACTAGATCCTGGATTTGATGCACGACTGTTTATGGACCCACAGCTTTCATTTTCCATCCTCCTGAGCTGTTTGGAAGATTGACAGAAGCAAAAACTACACTTTGCTGCTCTTGTCTAGAAAACATGAAAACAGGAGGCACAGCCTTGTGTGGTCTTGTTGCTGATTTGTCTCCACCAGGGTATAATTTACACTAAGAAAAAAAGATGGAAATTGGAGAAGTGAGATTAGCAAGTAATTTATGGGCACTTAGCAGGGAGCCTGCAATAACAACCTCTGATATGCTCCACTGCAGCGTTGCATTCTGAGAGGACAGCCGTGTCACTTGCTCCAGAGTTATAGAGCCGACATGCAGCACAACCAAACCCCACCAAATTATGCGTGAGCACTGAAAGTCTTCGCAATAATCAGAGCTATCTCAGGTCTAACCCGCAGCTTGGGATGTGAAACGGAAAATTAAAAACAAGTAGTGTTATTTTCCCTTGTAATACGATTTCCATTCCTTTAACGAGATAAAAGTGAATTCTGCTCCGACTCAGAAAGTGTGAAAGACGTTTGGAGATGAATTTTTCATGCACATTGATAATTTAATACAGTCTGGTACCAGTTTATTAACATGCTATGACTTCTCTTGCTCTCTGAGAATAATAACCATATCATCTGGGGCACTATGGGGGGGAACCACCATTACCGCCTGATCAGGTGGTCAAAGGCTGTTGCTGTTAAATAAAATATTAAAACTTTGAAGGCAACGCTGGAAAAAGAAAAGAAAGAAAAAGGTTTGACTACATTGTCTGACCTCCCATTACGGAATATTACCAAGCTCTTGACCACATGGCAACGCGCAACCAATTACTAATAAGTAGACAAGGAGCAGTTGGGGAAAATGGATAATGTCTGAGCCAACAGAGCACTCTTAAAAGGAGATAAGGCAGCGCAAGGTGAGTAATGGCGTCCAGGTGCTGGCTAGGAACAACCCGCACAGCCAGACAAGCTGTTTTTTAATGCACGTCTGACATTCACGGCCAAGTCGCACAGATAACACGCACTCTCAAAGATAAGTATTTTACTCTCCATCCCTCTCGCATTAGAAGACAACAGATAATTGAGAGCAAACACAGACTCTGCAGTAGTTCAGGTGCAACGATGGTTAAAGACATAAAGAGGAGAAAATGACAGAACGCTGAGAAACACAGAGTTGCCGGCAGAGACTGGAGTGAGATTAAATATAGGGTTACCACAGCAAAGACCTAATCCATTCAGAGACAAATGCAGGGTCTCTGTAGCACATTTGTTGTGCGGCCCGAGGTTTAACAACTGGCATTATAACTCCATTTCTCATCATTACCTCCCTGTACTATGGCACTGCAGAGATGGGGTCAGCCAGGGAAAAGAGCAGCGAGAGTGGGAGCAAGAGTGCTGAAGGAAACCCCAGACGATATATACAGTGCATATTGTATAAATTCCTGTATACGTTTCCTGCAAATTCCAATTTCGGTTTTGACCGCGTGCGTGCAACTTTGTGAATGTCCTCATGTGAAAATGAGGATGTGTGTGCGTATGATTGGCTATGGTTGTGCATGATTGCGCATGTTGGAGCACAGTTGTGCACATGCGACGTCTCCACGGTCACCATATGCCGCCGCATTTCTCGGTGGAGGATTGAATGTGGGCACAAGTGCTCCCAGCAGTAAGTCAGCGTAGTGTCAGATATGGAAATCCACCAGCATTCATGAATGATACAAGGCCTGCTCTTTAGCCTCACACGTCAAAGGATTTGCCAGGGTGGATGAGGCAGATGCTTTGACAGATTTAAGGGAGCTGGGGGAGGGTCTTTTGGCTTCCCACTGCGCTGCACACTAACTCTCTAGTGTTACAGAAGTGTATAATAAGACCCCTTGAGGAAAAGTGTTAGGGAAAAAAGAAGCACACAGGCTTAAAAAAAAGACAAAAACAACAAAATCTGATTGCATTCAAGGCCTTATTAACATATCCTTTCACCAGCAGAGGATGCCACTGGTTTTAATTCAGTAAGACACAGCTGCTGGGGCCCCGCAATTTCTATTTTGACTCTATGATTTAATCAATTATGGCTCTAAAACTATGGCTTAATTAACTCCATGCACAGGCGGCTGCTTTTCACAGGAGCCATTCAGGAAAACAGGAAAACAAAATGGCTGCCGGCTTCCCTCATGTTCAAAATAGAGGCTAAGATGGTGGAGGGTAGATTAACTATGCCCTGTGCAGTTTTATTGATTCACAGTTTTGTCTCATAGGGGATGTGGAACAAGAACATCATGCTCTTCTTTCTGTGTGTATAGCCTATTCCTTCCTCAAAAAAAAAAAGACATGCTGCAGCTTTCTCTGGATAGCTGTGACCTTGGCCCATTTTCCAGAGGAGTGTTTCTAATACAGGAGCTCAAAGACAAGGACGGTTGATAAAGTTAACAAGTCTTATAAACTGATTACAAAATGTTGTTTCCAACTTATTATAGTGTGTATGGACTGTTGCCCAATAATACTGTTTCAATGACTTCCTCATGATGGAATCCGTGAAGCTGTCTGGTTTCTGAATGTGGCATAGACAACGCAAAGAGACGCTGAGTAATCTAATATTAACTTAAGTTAGGGCAGGAAACGAGCCTCCATCAAATAGGAAAATTATCAAAAAAAGTCCCCCTTGCAAAATACAAATCAACAGCAAGTGAATGAGTTTCAATTCAGTTAGCAATATCACATTATCATCCAAAATAAAATTTCCAACGGTAGATGTCTAATTTGATTATGGAATAAGAGGCCAGCTGTTTACACTGATCTTTTTACTGAACTGGAGGCAGACTTCATAGCTGCTCAAAACTCCAGTCTACGTGGAAAACTAAAAGGTAAATAAACCGCATGGCAGCTTATTGCAGTCAGGTGAACTAAGGATCCCAACACCGTCAAACCAGGAGCCGACGACGGAACCAACGGCAAAACTTCGAAGAGGCTGGGCTGGACTACTGCGGCCATTTCACAAACAACAAGTGTCTGACGCGACACACACATGAATGTTTTTCACTCCAATCAACCAACAAATCAAGCTTGTGAATCCCTCTTTTCATCATGCCACTCTTCATACACTAACCTTGTTGTGCTCTTGTTTGGCATTTCGCTGGAGAATACCACCTTTATACTGGAAGCATGAGGAGGCTAATGACAAATTAATGATGAAGAGACCAATGCAATTACTGAAATTAGATTTCAACCGTTTACAGCACATCGACAGAAAAATCGTCTTTATTCAATCACATCTCCTTATTACATAAGGTACAGTCCAACTGTGGCCATGTTATTACTCAGTGTTGAGTTTGTATGTGAGGACTTCGGGAAGTAACGAGTCGAGAAACACACTCTGCTGCTAGCCTGGTTATCAAACCTCAGAAGAGCCACCACAAATAAAACATTAACACCGGTCAGATGGTTTCCATTTTAGCCCATAATTGTGTGTGTCGGTACCCTAAATCCCATATTCTTAGCCAGAAGACCCTTGCCCTCCAAACTAATGGCTTCCACATCAGAGGTTAAGGTTCTCAACCTGAATATCTTAACCTATAAAGAACCTTAGACGGAAACGTCTTCTCAGCAGTTCTGGGTAAAAGCCCATTTTCTCTCTAGACTCCCCCAAATTGATAAGTTTTAATTCATTTTGATGAAGATGTCTGCTAATCTGCAGGGCCTTTGTGCATGTAATATGGATTAGGCACTTTAGCTCGGGGAGCTCAGTCATGATGCCAGAAAAGCCTCTTTGCATCACAGCTCCCTCGTTCATCTGGACACAGGCCTGCCATGGCTTCTAACCCTGTCCTCCCCCGGGACATACCCCGCACGACCACGTCTTCCATTCCCCCCAAGTGAGCTGCCCTGGCCCTCCTCATGCCAGACCCCAGCGGGGATGGGGGGGGGGGGGTTGATAGAAGACTGGTGCAAGGGCAAGGGCCTTCCTCGCTAATTACACGAATACAGCTCCAGAGACAGAAGCCGAGAGCCTTTGACATCAGTTTCATATTGGTCTTTTGTTCCTTTGTTCCATTGCGCCTTTGTAGACACGCTGCGGGGGTGTCGATCATAACTTCCTGCTTGCCCGAGCTTCGTTTCATGCACTGAAAAGTGGCTGGACGCATTAAAGCCCAGCATTTTCAATCTCAAAGAATTCCACCGTGTTTGGTGTTCAAACACGAAATGAGTGCAATTTATTTGAGCTTATTATTTCCTTTCCCTCGCACATAGGCGGAACACGATAACACTGCTCTGTCCAGTAAGACTTTCCACTTAACAGGTTATCTAAATTCAATAACACAGAAATCCCCAAACTAAGTGCCTGCATGCTGCTCTGCATTAGAGTGAAGTGACGTACACAGAAGGGGAGAAAAATACAAAAGCATCTTACTGAGCAGCTCAAGAAAAAAAAAAAAATCTTTGGTCCAATAAAAAATAGATCATTAAAATCACTTTTAACAAATTAAATAAAGAAATCCAACCACTGTAACTGCATTAAAAGTACAAAATCTTCAGCTGGACTTGGTGTTGGAGTATTTAAGTGCCAGCTGGGATCTACTCCCCCCCCCCAACTTAAAGCTCTTTACTATACTCTGCCTGAAAGCCCGTTTAATTTGAGAAAAAGCTTTTAAATTCCTGGGATTCCTGAAATGGCTTGATTCATTAAACAAAACCGTCAAACATCAGGATGTCTCATGGCTCATCATGAGACCTCTATTCGCAAATGTATTCTGATTGGCAAAATCACTTCAACAGTACAGTGTACTTTTTTTATAGCCTGCAGATGTTCACAGAAGTAAGCTGTTTACTACCTCAAAAGTCTACAAAATATGGACTTCCTCCCCTCTAACAGTATGTATTTCAGCAATAAAAAAGGTTGTTTATATAGCAATCAAGCCACGAGCTGGAAAGCAGGGGAAAGATTGTAGAAGGGGGAGAGAAAAAAAAAACTCAACACAAAACCACTCGCTGCTTTAATAGAAAGCAGAGCAATGGCAGCTGACTGGGGTTCCATCGTAAAGGCAAACAAGCATTAACTGGGATGTTTTAAAGGCAACAACAGAGGGTTTTTATTTAATGTCTTAAAGCTTTAATTGGCGCCTCTGTTATTTCCTCTTCAAGGGACCGAGGGTAACAGTAAACCCAGTGTCAAGGAGGAGGGCCTCACTGACTGCGGCGACCCAGCAACTGGCTGCCCTCATTGGGCCTCTACATCTGTGATCTTTACCAATTGAGCTCAAGAGGCTATGCTCCCCTGGCCCCCAGCTGCCAACAAGGCAGGCCTCTCAGCTAGGACCTGGGAGCCTAATCGGCCTGGAAGGGCCCTGTCAACCACTCACCCTCGGGGTCACATATGGAAGTGACTAGAGCTGTTCTAAGTCACCTGGGGATTTTCATAAATCTCCAGACTGTTTCCTTAAGCTAATAATTGAGGAGAGCCACGTCTCCCCATGACTTGTGTCTGGCGATATCATGGCACCAATTTTGCACTTTCCACTTGCTGTCTCTCTCTCTCTCCGCCAAACAGGAAGTAAATATCTATGGTAATAGCGGTAACTAAATTGCTCTCTAAACAGCCCCAGGTTTAGGTCCCCTGGAGATTTCAATTTAGAGCTGTAAGGGAAAGCTAGCTATTGAGTTCCAGAAAATAAAGACCACCAGCTCATGCAGAGGTTCAAAGATGGATGTCAAAGCTAAGCTCCTGGGCTCTGACTTGATACATGACGAAAACATTTCAGTCAATGAACTTTATGTACACTAACTGTGTGTCTCTCTCTCTCTCTCTCTCGCATGTCTTCCCTGTGTTAATGTGCTGAGGGTGGAATCCAGTAGACAGACTGTGGAGCCAGTAAATCTGATACTCTCCTCGAGGAGAACAAGTGCTCCTTTATGCAAACGGTTTACAGCTTCATATGTATTTTCGATTCAGATTTATTTAGCGAGGGGCTCGGTAAGACCCCCTGAGGGATCCATAAGCCTCAGTGCTCGATCTCCACCTCTCTTGTTAGATTTACGTCCTACAACAACACAAACAAAACTCTCGTTTCTCCCCCAGGAGCCCAGCTGTGAATCACAGCAGCTCCTATCTGAGCTCAACACGCAAAACAGGAAGAGTGGAGAGAAAGAGAAAAACTTCACCGTCTAGGTCAAACAAAGTAGGAGGGGGTACAACAGTTGGTGGTTGGCGGTGGGAATCGCTGCAAAATGCGTCGATAGTTTTATGGTGGTGACACATGCAAGCCAGTCCATAATAATTTCGAGAGGAGACACAATTGAGGATGTTCGGCCAAGTGAGGCTAAGTGGGATTGATGGAGCAAAGCTTAGGCACTTGCCCAGACTGAAGACACATTGAGGTCTACGGTGAATACTGAGCTCCAGCCTGGGCTCACATACAACATGATCTGGGCTTTACACAGTCAAAGCCCTCCATCCTTCCTTGCATTGTCTTGTCTGACATGTTGAAGGATGTGAGGGAGTCGGGTGCAGACAAAGGCCTCTCCCCGCTGGCCCATTAGCTGGAGAGAGCAATGTCCAGAGCATTGGAGCATGTCCCCTGTTCTCGGGTGGGGGCTGTTTTATTAATGAGCCAATCGAATGAGTGCAGGCTGGGGGCTGGTCATTGCTGACTGTAGGAAGCACCTTGGGCGGCCAGCCTGGTGAGTGAGTGTGGCTGGGAGTCAGAGGACCAATCCCTGCAGGGGCCCCGGCCAATAATGTACTCCCTGGCGGGCCTCGGTGGAGGCACATTTGACAAATGGACTCCTTTAGCAGAGCTGTGCCGGGGGGGATCTGGGCTCTGGTGTTGGCTCATGGCTGGTTTACCTGCCCACCGCCATGCTCGCTTCTTCATCTGCACTGCCTCCCCTGAGCTCAGACAGCTACTGACTGATAATGAGGCCATGTACACATGAATGGATGGGCCAGGCTACCAAAGACACACAAATGTGCGAGCACACACACACACACACACACACACACTGGGCCTGACTGTGCTGAGATAGGCAGGGCTGGCAGGCTTTTGTTGTTAGTAGCATGGGATTGTGTAGTTGAACTGCTACTATGATGTCTGTGATGGACTACAGTGGAAAACTGGCAAAGAAAACTGTGCACTACCTCTGGAAAAATAGGGTAACAAAATGGAGCTTAACGTAATATGTAGTGATTATCATTGGTCAATATTTGGATAAATCTTTCATTTAGCCAAATACCGCACAATAGGAACAATTCACAAAGATTTGATTTGGCTTTTGGAAAAATTAAGATTTTAAGATTTTTTGGTTTTGTTGGACACGTTAATATACTCCTGAATTCCGCGTGTCATGTCTACATCAGACAGAGACAGGAGTTCGGTGGTTTGGCATTTGCAGCACACTCCCTTTCCACAGATTAAACTTTTGTTGACATTTATCTAGCACAAAAAAAAAAAAAATCTGATCTTTAATGGACTTTCTTTCTTTTCTTTTTTTTTTTTTTTTTGGGCAAACAATCTCCTGTTTTCTGGTGTGGTGGCAGATGCTGAGGTGGGAGACAAGCGTTGCGACAGATCTGGATGTGTGTAAACAAGGAGCTGAGTGCATTTGTGTTTTCCGGCGTGTGGTGCAGGATTGTGACAAATTCCAGAGCAAGTCTCTAGCGAGTCGCACTGCTTTGGTGTCAGCACCGAACGGCTGTCTGCGCGTGATGGAGCCGAGAAGCGCTGAGCACCGCGGCCTCCCATGGGATGCGTGCCGAACAAGATGTCGCCTGTCAAGCGAGGAACATTTGAAAATAAATAACATCAATGATGATTTCAGTTTACTTGTCACGAGCGTGTGCGCTTTTTAGAAGTGATGCCATCACTCTGCTGGGGATGCAATCGCTCCTCTCTCTCCCCCCCCCCCCTCTTCTGAGACAGGCCTCGGCTGCTAGACGCACTCCATTTCCTATTCAGATTCAACATCAATCTGTTGGAGGCTCCAGATATCAGTCTTAACAAGCTGCTGGGAGAGACATGTGCAGTGATCATTCATTAGAGCCACCGTGAAAACAATGGATTTCTCAGTAGTCCAGCTCTAAATCATTGAACATATACTACTTTCAATGGGCAAAGAGGGTTACTTACATTGCCCTGCATAACCTGAGTGCATATGATGAAATTATGATCATATGTGTCCTATTACACATAATTAGAATAAAACATTTGTCATTATTTGGAGCAACACAAATGATCTTATGCATTTTGGACTTTTGTATCCCTCTAATCTCTGTTATATTGAATTATATTGAGCAAAAGGAACATTCATCGTTCCAATATAGCCATCTAAAATGTCAAATGACAAGACCAATAATTACAGTCTGATTCAACAACCGAGTACAATTGATTAGCCTTGACTGGAACTTTGTTTGTTCAATAACTCAGAGCGAGAAGACAGGTGAGACCATTTATAAGATACCCACGTGTGTGTGTGTGTGTGTGTGTGTGTATGTGTGTGTGTGTGCATGCCTATGCACTCATTTGGCCTCAGCACATTGGAACGAAGCCCATCCGGGGAGCCTGAACCGATTGGAGTCTCAAAAAAGACCAAAGAGCACTTGTAACACAAAGAGTTTCATCTCAGCTCCTTAAGGAGAACCATCTGTTGTAAGGCAGCCTTTCTCTCGCTCTCTCTCCGCAGCTCTACAGTCGATCATAGGTCAAGAGCAGGAAAACAAATGTGCACTGTGCACATGTGTCTGTCTGTCTGCCATTCCTCCAGCCAGAGATTACATATCAGAATGTTCTTTTGGCAGCGCCGCAAAAGAGAGAGGGGGAGAAAAGCAAAACGGTCCCCAAGGTACTGAGGAAAGATCTGACTTCCTTAGAAAGGCATCATAAATTGTTTGCAGTGTGTTCATCTCTTAAAGACTGGGGCTCATCTCAAGTGGATGGAGACTGTGAGGAGGGGAGGTGTTGGAGAAGATGCAGCGGGACTGGATGAGGTGAAGGAAAATGTGGGGAACTGAAGGATGGGGAGTTTAAGCATCTGGGTTTGGTGGTCGTGCAGAGCCTCCTTCTTGTTGTTCGGGTCAAGGCCGGAAATCCCACCTGCCCATGACCACTCTGCCAACACACACACACACCGGACAGGAGGAGCTGAGGGAGGACAGGGAGTACAGACATGCATTTCTACCCGTCAGCATCTAAGCGTATGCCATGGTCTTTCATCACCCCGCGTCCCCCTCCGCGGCGTCCTTTTCCTTAGCTGGCCTGCACAAAGTGAATCAACCTCTTGCTGTGCACCTCAGAGCCACAGGCCTCTAATGCCTCCATGTGTTTCCCTCTCACTCAGCACATACAGTATCTGCCTTTGATTTGAGGCTGGTCTGAGGGCCGATCGATCACAGTTTAAAGGCCCCTAATCAGGAACAGGAAGGAGGGATGAATAAAATCATACATCATGGCTCTCTGGCTGCTTTTCTCCTCCTGCTGTTCTCCCTGTCATGCTTTCTCTCTCTTTCCCATCTCACTCTCGTGGCTGTGTTTGATGTCTAGAAACAACTAGGAGCGCTTAGAGCAACTCTTTGCATTGAGGGAGAAGAGGTAGGGTGTCAAAAACGAAGCACCCAGGACCCACCAAAAAACCCAAGGCACAAGAGAAGAGGCAAGAAAGACGAGATGAAAGAAAATCTTCTCATGCAAATGACGTTCAAGAGCAGTCTGTAACACATACGTCACCTTGTTTTGACCTATTATAGTGCCATCTTGGGGAGAACCAGTGTACTTTTCAGGATACTTTGAAAACAGTAGTTTTCTCACTTATATAAGTCGAAATGAAAGAGCCAATGGAGAAACACTGTAGCTCTCCTCATAATTAAACAACCAATGAATGAAACATAACTTGTGCGGTGGACCCAACTTCCCCCAAGGTAGCTCACCTTGGAGAGATGGAGCGCAATCCATGACAAGCAGAGGGGCTTTGGTGACCAAGAAAAGAAAGATATACACACAGGGAGATAGAGAGTGAGAGGAGTGAAAGAAAAGAGACTAGTAGTGAGTATATGGAGCAGAAACCCAAAAGTCATTTGTGGCCTGGCTGAGCCTTTTATCTATGCCTTCTCAGACGGAGTCATGTCGAGAGCGGAGATCGGGAGGGAGGGCTAATGAGCGGCATTGACTACTATCAGCCTCAACAGTGCCCAGACCCCTGGCCTTCATAAAAGAATCATATCCTTTCACCCTAATTAAAAGGCAATGCTTTTACCTGGAGGGTGACCCTTCTGAACCTGCTTCCTCTCTCTCTCTTTAACAACCAATCCCCTCTCTCATCCCCGTGCATCTGGTGATTTCTTTTCCTCTCATGCCAGATCCCGAGAGAACGGTGAGCTGGAAACTGGTGAAATGTATATTTCCCCACCAAAAATTAAGAAAGAACGTTGGCTGCAAAGAACATGCTTTAATAGTCACAGGGATATTGAATAGATGGAGCCTTTGGATACGTCTAGCTCATCCCCTCCCTTCCCCTCCTCCCTCCCAAATTCCTCCCCCCCGTTAGATCGTTCTCACCGGTTGTGGAATTAATTGTCTCTGTTCTGTGGTATTGGGGACTCAATGCTATTTTGGAAGGCCGTCCTATTGGATTACCAAAGAGAGCAGAGAAGAGAGGCCCTGTATCCCTGAATTCCTCTCCATCGTGCTCCATCTCTCTGCCTCTCCTCCCTTCAAAGTACGATGCAACAAAATAGCCACAGCAGGCATTATTAATGAACTAGAATGGGCGAGGAGGGAGGAGCTCATTTCTTATTTATAAGACACTAACCAACTGGCAACCTCCCTGACAGTCCTATTAATGATCTTTAGTGGCCCTCAGGCCATTCCATCTCCCTCTCTCTTTACCAGTACCTGTCTCCCTCCCCTGCTCACGTCCTGCCAATCCGCCTCCCTCTCTTTGCGAACCCCCCATTCTGGCCTTCGTCTCTTAACATGGCAGGAATGAAGTGGGGAGGGGAGTGGAGGGGTGGGGATGGGAGGTGGTGCAGGCCTGTAATTTGTGCAGGGGATTTAGACATTACAGGGGGAAAAAGGGCTCTCTTGGGACCAGGCAGTTGATCAGCCGTGGCCCTGGTGGAGCAAGCCAGACAAATAACAAATGACAGCTCTGTGATTAAATCAAACCTTCTACTTTAAGTGTTGAAGTATCTGCCTGTCACTAACAATCTAGGGCTTGTTAAAGCTCCCATCCCCTCCTCCCCCACTTAAGAGCCCTGCCTCCCTCCTGCCGCGGAGTCCCATCAAGCTCCCATCCCCTCCTCATCCTCAAAACGACCCCCCCCCGACACACACACACACACCTTCCTCTACCCCCAAAACACATCAATCAAACAGCTCCCTCTGGACACCCTCCCACCTCCTCCCTCCATACTCCTGGCTAGCCATCTAGTCTCAGGAGAATGTATAAAGTGACACACACACACACACACACACACACTCTTGTATGTGAAAAAATCTCCACATACCGATAAAAGAAGGGGGTTTAGCATAACATTAAGAAATTCATGGATATGATGGCTAATGCAATGGGATAAAATAATGAAATTATCACTATATATTTGAATCCACAGTCGAGCTTTATAGCACCACTGAGAGCCATACAACGTGAACCAATATAGTATGGTTATAGCTCAACAGCAGCGTCTTATACTAGCTCATAATGGCTTTTTTATTGACAAACCAACGTGAACATACATCGGTCTAAGTGCTCATTAGGGACAACCAGTAAAACAATCCTTGATTCTAAATATTTTCCCATAATTATGGGGGTAGACTTCTGCATTCTCTAATGATGTTATACTGATGAGCTGCTGGCCTTGAACCGAGCCGCGTCCCTGACAACATTTCAGTGTGGAGAATTGGTTAATTCTCTGTTTCTTAATCTTTGAAATGTCCAGAAATAGTTGAGTATCAATGTTGGAAATGACACCAAAAAGACAACTCTACTGGACGTGTTTCTGGAAAACAAGGTTATGCTGTTGTATTGATTTGCTGATTTGGATACCATTCACCTTTTATTGAATACCGAATTGCCACATCATCCACCTGATGACAGATAATAAACTGTCCTTATGTATTTGAAAATTCTACACTGTCTATGGAAAACATTTAACATTTTAAATGGATTCTGGCATTGATTTTAATGTATTATTCTTGTTTTTTGATTTAGTCTCCAAGGGATGGCAAAATATTACACTTTACAAAAATATCGATATCCTGACCTTCATACACCCATATCAAATGAACCTTGATGGCAACAGACTAGCTACCATTTTCAGTTCACTTTGGTTTCCAGTCTAATTGAAACCTAAAAAATAAGAGAAATGCTAAAGTCAGGGTAAATGCAGAGTGACCACCAGGTCATGTTGTTTTACTGCACAACCTTTTTTTTTTTGGGGGGGGGGGGTGGGGGGGGTGAGTCAAAACAGTCTCTGATGACATTAAAACACTACATGATGCTCTGCTCTCCTACCTATCTCTGTAGCCTTTTCGCACAACATTAACATCATTACGCCTTGCCGCCACAAAAGCTGCGTACACCAGGGACCAACAAGGTGGGAGTCAAACTGGGGCCACTGGGGGGAGGGGTTGGGGCAGCACAACATTTATGATTTTCATCAGACCCAGCTTTGCCATCACTGCGGGCCTGACTCTATTAGCAGATTTTACTGTCTGCTAGGGTAAATGGAGACGGCATTAACCCCTGTGGTGGGCTCATATATCCTTAACAGTGAAGCCAACAGTCCCTGGAATAGCAAACATTTACAACAAGTGCCATAACTGGCTAGAACGAATGAGGAACAGGAAGAGCTTGGCTAGGGAAGTTAGCTGACCTTATAAAATGTCTGGCTGCTTAGCTTCTCTGCTGCCTGTTGGGCAGGCTGGTGATGTCTAAACGGTGACATGATTTAAGGCTAAATTAGTATTCATCACACCAGTCAAAAGCCATTAATCTAATATCCCCAACATGAAATGATATGCAAATTGTGGCCCATTGTAATGCGGCACCATGCACCAGTGCTTCAAAATGGCCACTGCTGCATCTGCATCACAAGTTCTGCACGATGAAAAAATATAGGTGCACTACCTTGCCTCCGTATAAAATGCAGCTGATCTCAATATTGCCGGGACTGCATATGAAGGTTGCAGCTGCCTAGAAGCAATTGTGAACTAATGTCATTTACAAAGGTGTGGGGTGGAAAATATCTACATACACAAACCGATACCGTGTTTTAGTGTCAGACACTGCAGATATGAAGGATGTCCGTGTAATGGTTTGTACTTTGCTCAGAACAGTGACCGTGTTCAGCTTGACTTCAATTTGTTACAATGACTCTTAACCATATTTTCAGCATTGACCATGATTTTAAGTAACGCAGTCGCAAAGTTGCTACTTTGGGCCCCACTGGGCCTATTACATTTTCTAAAAAGGGAACATTTGTTTTTCTTAAAATCCCTGACCTTCATTCAGCATATTTTCTTGCTAGATGCCTAGTTGTTCCATAAGTGTAAATCAAATTCAAAGCTTGCTTTTCTTGCTTCAAAAGATGTATAACCCATGGCCTGTCTACTGTATGAATGGGGCCATACCTTTATTGTACACAGCAAACTGTATGTTGATGATTAATGGCCATTCAGAGAAAAAAATACTTCCGATAGACTTGGTTTATCCAAAGAATTTCAGAAAGTACTAGCAGCTGTTTGTGTGATTCGCGTGGCTGGTTTTTCAAACTGTTTTACTCGCTTAACGAACAGAAACTGAACAATGGGACCTTTTCAGATGAAACTGGACCACAAGATGTCAATCATTCACACGTGCTCCACAGTCCTGATACCTGTGCAAATTGCAGCGCCCGGGTGCACAGAGCAGCCTCTCGCCAACCACTGTCTCTCTCGCTCTCTTTGTCTCACTTTAAATCAGCCTCGCTGACATAACAGCACAGAAACCTATTTGCCAAAAGTACATCATTTCATCATGTTGTAGACGTTGTCAGACGAACGGCAATGATTAAACACGTAAAGACTTGATGATGTGATTTTTCAAATCAGGTGAATTCAGATGGACTTTAGTGTTCCATTTCAGTAAGACTAAGACTGCACCACAAAGTCTTAGTCCTTACACACTATCAGTACTGGTGCAGGATTCAAACTAGTACAGTGTATGTATGACATTCCAATAATTCTAGCTCTACTGATATATTTCCCTGCCATAGGTTGGTATTTGCTGCTCTCACAAGTTTCTGGATTCTGGATACAGCTTTTACAAATTCTCACTTTCAGCTACTTCAGAAGAAGAATCACACATTTGATCAAATTTAAATGTTACTAGTGGTATTCTTCCTTGTGACTCCATATTCTCACTGCATTCACTGACCAAGTAATTCTTGCATGTTTTTTTTATTGACATTCATATTGATTTGGCAGAACACAGAGCACTGATGTGCTTAAGATGAGCGCACATGCCTGCGGGTGAAATCATAAAACAATGCATGGTCTCCAGAGGTTACCAATGAAGTCAATATAGACTTTAATAATGATTAGGTATGGACCGTGTAACACTGTTGTCTAATTAAGTTTAGACTATCTGGGTATGAGCTCTTCATCTGCACATTATCTACATCATCTACCCAGATGTAAATCTGCCAAAACAAACAATATACCGAGACAATGTTTTTTTTCAGTAGTAAAAGGACACCAGAGGACAATTGTTTCTGGCGGTGTGCCCGGCTTTGAGGCCGAGGCCAGGGTCTGAGCTGTGTCGGGGAATATGCCTGGTGACAGATGCTCGGGAGACACGGGCCACGGCGGAGGTCCAGGGAGAGCAATTAGCACAAACGAAGCGGCTACGTCGTTAGCTGGTCTTTATTAGCCTCAGTGATCAGTTCAGAGGCCATTAGTCTCCTGTGATCAGAGACTTCCCCCGGTCGGCTCGGCCCATTACTGGGGTTTGTGATTGCGCATGTACGCTGTTTCAAGGTGGTGAGGCCCGTGTATTTCTTACCGGTCATTAAAATCAGCTAGTTACTGACACTCATTTCTGATATTATCCTTGTGATGCAGTATGGTGGGAAAAAAACAATACTGGGTGACATTGGAGAATTGGAAACAAATCACTTCAGTGTTTGTATTCTTAGCAGTTGCTGTTCTTTGAAAGATTTAATGAAAACAGTCAAATCAGCGAAAACAAATTTCTATCAGCAGCTTTCATCATTGTTTTTAAGTTCATCCTCCAGAAGGTCAAGGGTGATGTCTGTGCGTCTAGAGAGAGAAATGACTTTTGGCCCAACTGAGTGCTCTCTCTCTCTGTCGAATATCCGCTGAGTTAACTGGCTTACTGCTCAGGTTGTTGCTCTGTCCAACACACATTTTATAATAAAGCAGATCATTAAAAAAAAAAACGTTGTGGAAAGAGTCATAATGAATATCATAATGTGAATGACTGCTAGTAACCAGCAGTCACTGCCGTCTGCTCATTTGGTTCTGCTTTGTGTTATTCATTTTCACAACTGTTTGAAGTACCTTGTCTACTCAAACGTGCCTAACGTGGTGGGAATCGTAATACAGAGCGTCTTGCTCTGTGCCTCGTGTGATATCACTGGCTGGTGGGGGGCTCCGGGACATTTTCATGTACACCTCTCTTCTCTGTCCCGTGTTGCATGCTGGGAAAGAACCGCCCTGCGTGTTGTTCCTCTCCTTTGTCCGGGCCCTGAGAGACTTCCCTGCTAATGTTCCCCTCCTGTTTTACAGCAGTACTTCCTGGAACAGCCCCCCTGCTAGTCATCAGATGCTACATTAAGGGAGCACTCTGAAGTCTTCCTCCACCACTAAGGGCCCCTGATAAATAACTTATGGGGGAGAGGATTCAAAACATCTCTCCTATTACTAGCCTCGATTCATTTTTTACAGTCCCTCGAGCCTCCCATCTGTCCTGCACTTCAAACGCATCTGAATGCTCTGAGATACTCTCCTTATTCTATCCTATGGGATCCACGTGAAGGTAGAGACTGAGGGGAGGTGGGGATGTGAGGGGGGGCTGGGTAGAAAGAAAAGGAATATGACAGAGCCAGGAGCTTTGAGCAGCAGAATGTGCCGAAAGCATCTCTCCCATAACCTTCCTTTCTGACTATTCTCCACGGAGGGGAAGAAAGAAAGCATTTGAAGGAGAGGAAGGAGGAGAGATGTGTGTGTGTGTGTGTGTGTGTGTGGGGGGGGGGGGTGAATTGTGGTTGAGGCGTCATTGTCCAGCTCAGAGCTGCCACTCTCTGTCAAATTATAACACGTCCAACAACTCAGCTTTTTCTCATTCGCAATTACAAATTAGTCCATTAGGCTGTCGGCTGCCTGTCCCTTCTCTTGTCTGTGTTGGAAGGGTGTGTGTGTGTGTGTGTGTGTGTGTGTGTGTGTGTGTGTCCCAATAAGGGTGGGCAGATGGGAGGGGACTTTTCCCTGGGTGGGAGACGGCAGTTTTAAGTCACGTAACGAGACATACAAGCAAACAAACAGTTGTAAGTTGATGTGATGTCGACAGTAATTGTCTTTGATGTGCTGGGGTGGAATGGGGGCGTGGCGGGTTGGCCTTGAAGTGGTAGTTATGGAACATAAATTGGGGCTGCCATTTTTCTTCGCGTTTTAGTCAACCACCCTATCAGCTTAAATGGATTTCAAATTAGCAGTGAGAGCATGGCTAACAACACACCCCGGCTGAAAGCAGAGGAACGCGAACATGTGACATGTAAGGGTTTTGATGTCATGACGGCTTTCACTGATCCCTGATTATTGCGGCCGTGATTATTTCCCCCCAGTTTTTGAATCAGGCCTATTCACGTTTCAAGCAAATTCAATTTGAAGCCCCATACCAAAGATGTGCATGAGAGCAGTCCAGTGTGAGGTCACATTAACTGGTGGACACTTATTCAAAAGCTAACAATCTGATTCGAGCAATATCCCTACAAATCCCATGAAGATGTGATTATTATGCATGACTCACATTCAACATGTGCATTTATAAAGCCTCAAACCCTTGTCTTTCCACTTCTTCTATTACAGCGTATTCTGATGCATATTACTATTCATGCAGTTTAGGCTTTAACTTAGTAGTCGGTTCACACACCCAAGTCCAACTGTTTCTCCCTTCTGGCCGCTATCGCAGCCAGTTACTAAATGTCAATGCCCAGATGACTATTACTGCCTTGAACAGTACCCTGTGGATCTAGGTGGAAAGCACAACCGCAGTGTATTGAATTCATAAGGCCGGCCCGCATTTTGATCACTAGGAGAGTAAAGCTAATGAAATCATGCAGGAATTAAGTTGTTTAAGGGCTAAACTCTGGTTCTTGGCGGACGATAATGAGCATGCTATGTGGGAACCCCCCCTCCAACCTCCTCGGTCTATGTTGAGCTACTAACATCGCTTTCATCATCCAGCTGGTCAGAAAAAAAAAAGAAAAGAAGAACACAAGCAAGTCTTTCAAAGGACAAATACGGTGTGGGGGATTTTGGGGAGCCAGGGTGAACTTAACAAGCAGGGATCTTACAGATTTAAAGGTACTGCTAAAAATTTATGGAGGCATGTTTGGACGGGGGCCACGGTGAACAGCTTGGCCAGCTGAGCAACATCACAGCGGGACGGCTAATAAGCTCTGCGCAATTTTTCACCCCATATTTTATCAATAAAAAAGCAGTTTAAACAGCCTCCCCCTGAACCGCAGCCGCTGCACTGCCTGCCATCTGGAGCCCTCTTTCATTTTATAATCCAACTGTCATTAAAATGCTTCTTGGCAGTTTACAGCTCGTTCCCCCTGTGCAGATGTGGAAGCGATCTTCAGAAGGGGCCCTCTGATCAAAGTGTTCGCTGCTGTCAGACATAACACTTACCACCCTCAGGCTACCTTCCAGTCCAATCCGGACTTAATGCCTCCCATTATTTATTTATTTCCACACTTCTGTATTTATCAGGTGCACCATTCCCAGCAGAGCCGCGCGAGCTCCAGACGCTGGCAGCGGTGGCCTCGAGGTTACAGAGGGGGGCTTGGGACAGGGAGGTCGCAGGTAAGAAACGCTGTTAAGCAAAGCGTGCGACCTCGCTAAACAAAGTGGCGGAGTTCACGTTAGCAGAAAGTGAACGGCTAAAAAGGAAAGGATAGCCAGAAAGCCGCCAAGCCGCTCAATCGGAACCTCCCCTGCTGGAGGGGGTATTCATTTCGGTGGCTGGATGCAACTGGGCTGAGAAGATTTTAAGATCCAGAAACAACAACACAGATCAAGATCAACTTTCAACTCAAAAGCAGATATCTATTTTCAATATGTGCTCCACTAGCTCAACAAGAAATATATTTCACTCTCAATCATACAAAGAAGTCACCTACAGTGCACGATGAAATGGCACGACTTTTTGTCTACAAATGTGCTCATTGGAACCAGATCAAAACAACGAGCTGCTTCCCTGTCTGCAGGCTTTCAGTCCTGCCTGTGATTTAATTGATTTCACTTCCACCAGCGGAGCACCAACATAATACACACTGTCGGACTGTAAATAAGTCAAGTGTGGAACAATCGCTTCTCATGCCAGCAAATATGACTTGCTTCAAAATTGCTGTGTCATATATCATTGCTAAAAGTCACTCGCCGGAGATAAATGTGAGCATTGTAACCTAATAACATGAGCGTTTCTGGCAGCAGACACAAAGGTGATGGCAGTAGGTCAACCCGTTGGCAGTGTCTCTGTATCATATCACGCTGCCACATACACTGTGTGCACACGCATGACTTGCAGGCTGCCCGGCGACCCGCAGCCCCCTCGCTGATGTGGCGCAGCGCGCATGGCGTTAATGCTCCGACCGGGTGTTGATTGAGCTCCCCTAAAGCCGGTGACGCATGTTGCCTTTGTTTGGCAGCCGTCCCGGTGTAAGAACTGGGGCCATATTCCGCCTGTCAGTGCCATGTGTTCGCTCTCCTCAGAGCACAGCGGCTGATGCCACTCAACCACCAACCCCCTACCTCCCACCCCCTGGCATCTCTATGGGCACCCCAGGCCTAGCAGGTCTGCACTAATGAAGTCAAATTAATTTAATGGATGCCCATGCCGCCTGCGTCTGTGGTGCTTGGCAGGGGGACAGTTTTAATGCTGGTCTCTGTCTGTGGCTCTAAAGCTCATACATATCCAGGAGCTGCTGAAGCTCTTTGCCCAAAGTGACAAGCATATCGGCTTCAGTTGCGCCCTGCGTGACTCAGAATTGATCTTCAGTGCACATAAAAACCAAAGGGGCAGGGAGAGTTCTGCAGTTAACTTCGGAGAGAGAGACCAGGTGTGTCCACTAATTAAAGCTCACTGAAATGGCAAAGGGAAAATAACTGGCAAATGAACATGAGTGACAGCCATCGTTAATACCTGCTTCCCGCTGCCCCCTGAGCCTAAAAATCCCCCCCGTTAACTTTTATGGAGCACCCTTTGATACAATTTTTTTCCCCCCCTGTAATCTTTCAAGCCCTGTACCTTCTCCCCTGACTGGCGCAGATCAAAGCAGGCTGGTTTTGTGCATAAGGGACTGCAGTGGCTGGGGTTTCTGGCTTAATTGAAGGCAGCTGGCCCCTGTGTGTGTTTGGGCCTGATCTCAGCGGGCTCTCCGGGGTTCTCGGCTTTCCACATCACACACACATTCGCCCACGGAAAGTTCCCTCCAGAGCCTGAGTGACGCGAGGGCCTGCAGGGCTTGAGGTCTGGCAGTCGCCAGCCCGTCCACAGGCATCTGAGTGTTTAGATTGACTTGGAGATGCTCAAGTGGTTAGCAAAAGAAAGACGGAATATGTTTCTCTCAGTGGGTGGGAGAGAGGCTCAGGCTCAGCGCTCACTTCCTTTACTGTCCATCATCACCATTATGAGGGCTGCAGACGATCCTCCCCACAAAGACACAAGGTCGTGAATCTTGGCTTCGGCAGGAAATATTTGGTAAAAGGAGACAAAATACCTCAAGAAATAACAATGACTTTGTGATTAATGTGTGTTGATTTTCAACAAAAAAAATATGACCAACGCACTACTTTGCTAGCTGGCCTCTTTGTCTGAGAAGGGAATTGAGGCTCTCTAAACATTCTTTTCACAGCCACAGTAGACCTAAGCTCCATTAACTGATGTATTCCTGGCCTAAGAGGAAGCAGTGCTTCTTTAGGGAAACATTATCCCCGATGGCACTGATTCCTAATAACAACAGGGAATTCTATATTCATCCCTGATTGCATATGCCATTTGTTGTGGAGGAAAAGCAAGTCCTCTTGCATTAGAAAGTCTCGTGCAGACAAGCCAAGGCTGGGACAGACATGAGTCTTGGTGCGCCAGCTCTAAACGCACACAAAGTCTGTCTTGCATTTCCAGCCAGAACAAATGTGTAAGCAATTACAGTCCAACCATGTTTATTGAATAAAAACCCACTTAGACGTTATGTTTATGCACGATCAGAAACACTCAAATCTTACATCCACGTACACAAAAACATTTGTGCCTTTTTTCTCTTTCCACCGAACATCTGCACCCAATATGGAGTCAATTTTGCTTTTATTACTCATGTGGAAAAATGTATATAGTGCTTGGATTGTTATTCAAACACAGGCCAGGCTTGAAAAACAATGAATTCTGTGCCACGCTGCTTCGGAGCAAAGTGGACACACTGAACGCAAGGTTAGTCAGTCTATTGCCTGTTTAAGTTTGTGCCCAGCAACTGCATCGAGATTACTCCCTGGGCTTTAAGTGGACGTGCATTACCTGCCATAAGAGTGCATCATTCAAAACATATTACACACAAAGTGACTTCAGGTTAATTACATTAATTTATGTTCATATTATGTTTTGCAATCAAATTATTTTCAAAGGTAGATGAAGTTGTGCAACCAATAAGGGCTGCGGCCATCTTAGCATAACGCAGTCATTTTATTTAAAAAAAGAAAAAAAAGAGGAAATATTGGCAAATGGCAGTTTTATAGAAAGCAGCTGAAAATCATTTGTTAACAGCTGGGCCATCAAACAAATTTGTTGTCTGAAAATAATGCGATGTGCAATTCTTTTCCACTGTGCTAACAATGTTCCACAGATACACACACAGTACCAGTCAGATGTAATGTGGCACCACAGCTGGTGTAATACTTCACCACTTGTCTTGTCTGATACGGCGTGCCAGGCTTTCTCTATCACTGTATCATTGAACTGACGAGATCTCGAGCAGAAAATTGTGCAATCGAGCGTTTCACCTGGCCGCTGCTGAAAACTCTCGTATTACAGAGCCGGGGCTCTCAGGTGGGAACACAGTGTTTGAGGAAAACCACCTCTAAAAATGGATCAGGCTGAGGTGGAGGAAAAACACATACCAAAACCTGATGTTCATCGAGGCAACAATAACTCCCCTCAATAACAATGATCACAAGGCTGTTGAACATGGCTGAGTGGTGACAGGATTTTCTCGAAGAGTTAGCAGAGCACCGGCGTGTCACAGACAGAGGGGTAGGGTGTGTGTTATGATTTTAACAGAACAAAAGGGATTTGTTCTATTAACGCTCTCTGCCAACACAAACAGCCTCACTGAGAAGAGGCAGCGAGTGAAGGAAGATTACAGTCTTGATGCCTTGCTGTGTTTTCACACCTCCCCTGTTCGGAGTGGTTGGCGTGGTTTTGCTTGCCACAACCCTTCTATTTTCATCTGCAATGCCAACATCAGCGCTAACCTTTAAGGAAGAATTTGGACCGGGCTATTGGGTGCCACATCAATGACGCCACAGCCATGTTGACTGTCCCTGCGCTGCTGTATGACATGCATTGCTAGTGACAAGCCGTCTTTGCTGATGTCAGTTGGCCGTGTCTGCTGGCTGGCCCCGCAGAAGCTCCAAGTTTCTCTCTGTCATCACTCCTCTTCTTCCCAACATGCACTGGGGCTGGTTTTCACCGCTGAGGGTGCCCTTACACTCACTTCCAAACACACACACACACACACACACACACATCACATACGGCTAAGACTAAGGGCGCCCTTCTTCACTTCAGAGACAAATCCAAATGTGCTCCTTGATCACCACATACTTGTGCACTAAATGCACAACAGATGTATCGCTTGACAACCACGAAAAAGAAAAGAAAAAAAAAAAACAACAAAAAAACAAAAACATTAGCCTGCAGAGCATACATGATGTGGAGAAAAGCATGTTGCAAACAGCTCAATAGAAATTAAAGAGATAAATGTTTCCAGGTTCATGGTAATAGCGAGATGTGAGGAACATCATGAGATGTTTATTTCTGGCCGTTCTACAAAGCTAGAAGCATTATTTTCTCCTAGAAAGTTGATGACGGCATAACTCTCATCCTAACCTTAACCCTTACACTTGCTGGAGGCCTTCCATCCAAACATTACAGAAATTAGGTTGGAATAGTTGTATGATGTTTCTTCTTATGCCCCCCCCCCCCCCCCCACCCCCTTTTCTGTTTTGTTTCACTTTCAGGCTTCGCCAGGAAGTGAGAACCGTAGTGAACAGAGGAAGGAACTGAGTAAGAGAAAAAAAAAAGGGAGCGAATGAGGGAGGGAGAGCGAAAGACAAAAGCGAGAGGAGAAAAATGACATCTCCATATTAAGGCCTGTGTTGCCGGTGTCAGTTCTAATTTCACAGTGCCTGTGGGGAGCTGAACGCAACCAGTCAGCTCTGGTCTCATCTCGTTCCTCCTCCATTTTGAATCAGGGCCGGCGAATCCCAAGCTGGGGGGGGAAGGAATATTACTGGCAAATTGGTTTTAGATTAAAGGAGGTGGCGAGGCATTCTGCTTTCTCAGCTCTTTCCCAGGTGCACTTGATCTAATTTCATTAAAGAGATGAGGACGGATGATCACTTGTGTCGAAACATTAAGCCGGTCCATTTTTCCCCTCCATAAAAAAAACAAAAACGTTAAGGTTGTCAGCGGCATGGTGGGTGGCCTGTTTGTTATTGAATATGATGACTCTTGGAGACCAATCTGGATCTTGCAAAGCAGCGGGGGGCTTGGGAGGGGGGAACATACCTATATGAATATATATTACCATTGCCTTTTTCCTCTTCAAAAGATGGCAGCAGAGGGGAAGAGCTAGAAACTGATAGAGAACAAGCAAAAAGGAGGAAATACCAGTGAAAGAAGCGGAGAGGTGAGGTGAGTGTTAACGGATATGTTTGAAATCCCCACAGCACGCTTGTTTTTCGTTGCACTGCTAGCTTCACAGGGCGTACCCCCCCAATACATCAGCTGGGAGGATACCATTAGCTGACGAGCCATTACTGATAAGCCGGTAGAGACGCTTCGACGCGGTGATATGGCATTCATTCTGCGCACAGCAGGAAGATAAGGGGGTAGAGGAGGAATTAATGTGTCAATCAGAGCCTGCGCGCTGCCCTGGCAGATGAGTACACCGGAGCCATAAAAGAGCTCATAGACAGGATGTGGTAATGGTCCTCGGAGACTCCCCCGGAGACAGACACACTTTCTGCTGAGTGACTGCTCGGCAAATAGGACCAAATAGAATTAGCCGACCTGGGTGTCCTCCACTGTGGCTATGGTGATGCGGCGGCGGCGGCGGCGGTAACGCACCTGACACGGGGGCCACTGTGTTAAGGGCCGCACAGAATGTAAGCGGCTCATGCTAACGATTTGCACACAGACAGACAGCCACTGTATTATTTGCACAGGGGAAAGAATACATAGGAAATTGGAGGAGCCGGCGAGGATGGCAAAGTGGGGCCTAACGGAGATAGGATGACACTTCAGCAGAGTGCATGAACAAACTGAGAAGGGATAAATCCCACTCTATTTCTTTCTCTGCCTCTCCAGTGACAGAAAATGACCGTCTTGACTTGGAGTATCTCAGACATGTCAGAGGTTGACAGGATTGGCTGGCTGATAGATTACAGGTGCAGGGGAGGGGAGGGGAGGGGAGGGGCGAGAGCGGATTTTCAGCATTTAGCTGAAAAGCTGAAAGGACACTTTGAATAATACCTGCTGTTATGAAACGGATTTTAAAAACAAACAAAGCGAGTTAAACATGACGCACGGCACCAAATTGCTTAAATAACGCATCTCATTCACAGTGATGTTGAATACTGTCCTTGTTATCACAGTAACACAAGCACAACCGCTCATTCGACACGTTTTTTGCGAAGCATTAAACAGCTAACACGTGTTCCGGGGCATGTAAGTACACTTTAATCAGTCACACTGAGACATTAAGTGGCTCAAAGTATTTGGATCAAAAATACAGAATGAACGAAGAACCCAGTTCCATAGCATGACCTCAAACACACACAGTCCCTGTATTGCCAAGCGATTTGCCCAACATGTGGTTAGTTCCTTCATGAGCATCTAGCGATGGCGAGTGTTGCTTTAGTAACAGTAAAGAAACGGCGAAAGCATAATTCTCCATAAGGAATCCTTAATCATGTGGGTTTTCCTCCAGGGCGCACACATAAGCCAGGCAATTCAAGGTCAAGGCTGTTATTCTGCTTAAAACGAACACTGAATACTCGTCATTGTCAAATCTCGGACATCAGACGTCAGGCCTCCCAAGAAGAAATGGCAGCGATGAGAACGACAATACCCGCATTCTGATTGCTTGTTTCCTCAAGGCAGGGCCAATCACACATAAAGATCCCCCCCCTCACAGCAGCCTCACACTGAACTGGAGGTGACCTGGCAATCTCCGAAGAATGCAAGTTCTGGGAGCACGTCACCGCACGCCGGCTCGAGCGCTGCTTTGATGCAGGCGAGAGCGTCACAGAGGTGCAGCAATCTCGACTGGCTCTGCTGTGGCAGCAACTCGTCAGTTTTAGTCAAATACGGCGCAACTGATTGCACCCCGGGGGCACACCTGGAAGCAATATTCTAATTAAGTTAATCTGTGAAATCCTGACAATGCGGGTGTTCAGGTGGCTGGTAATCTGATGTGAAAGGAGTCTTTGTTTTCGTTGGAAAGATACGGGAGGAGCTGGCACCTGTTTCAGCAAAACGTTGCAGAAAATTATCGCTGTCGAGTTATCCTGAGTGCGGGCAATTACAAATGACAGTGTTTGTCTTTCTCCTCATGGTACCCAATTTTGCACCATCGTTTTTTTCCCCTGCTTTTGGCGATGGCCTGTCAGAGTTCCCCCCCCCCCCCACACCCCCGGTCTTCATCTTTCCTCAGCAATTTGCTACGGATGATTCGCAACTCTCATCAACTTGATTATGATAATATGTGTTTCTGAGGAAATGAAAAGGTCAGCCCTGCGTTAGCCTTTATCCAGATGTTCTTTTCCTCTTGCACTCCTGGCAAATGCATTTACATCAACAGAGCATTTCCAAAGTGTCCACAACAGTGAAACTTGTTATGGAATTATTCTGTTGTTTACATTTCCTGTTGGCCACAAATGAAAGCTTTTCTTTGTTCAGTACCTCCTCTGCTGGGAATAGAACGTTACCATCTTTAGAAAAATGGAAAATATCGATGCTTACCTTTGGGTTTTTATTCTTACTTCGATAATAGGCTTTCAAATAGGGCGTTCACACTGTGTGTGACTGTGTTGGCCGTGGCGCAGGTCCTTATTGCTCTGTGCAATGGAAAGTTTGAAATATTTCCTGCTTTGCTCTTGCCTTTCAGAACGGAAGGTCGTTAGGAGTTAGAGGATGGGTTGAAGTCTGCTCTGATTGTACACTCATTGTCCGTGTGTGTATGTAAGATTCTTGTGTTCCAACATGGCCGGTCCATCACATGCTAATGTTAGCTAGCAGCAATATATTTAGGAATATATATATATATATATATATTTCTTCTCTTTGTTAGCAATGTTACACATATTATGAAAGCAAGTCCTGTTTGAGATCCGTTACAGACCTGTATTTCGTTACTTCTTCTTACTTCTACCTCTCCTTTAAGCACCAGGCCAAAAAAAAGACCAAGAGTTAGAACTTCAGAAGTGAGAATGAAAACCAAGAACTGAAACCAAAGCTGGAAGAGACACAGAAAAAAGCATGTAAAGGATCTCGGAGCGAAAATACATCGTTTTACACATCATAACTGATTACTGCAGCCTTGGTTACAACTTTCTTGCTAACGATTTTTTATTTAGCCTATAGGAGTCACGTTAATGGTGTAGGTATCGTAGAATAACAAATAGTGTTTTTCACAATCGGTCCACTGTGTATGTTTCTCAGTGTGAGTGCATAGTAACTTGTAATAAAAGGGACATTAGTAAAATTATAGTAGTATTTGTCATAGATTGCATTCAGTATTGAACCAGTAATACATTTAAAAAATTGTGTTTCACGAGCTAAAGCACCACTTCATGACACACTGATGACAGGTGTATGAGAACGGAAAAGCCTGAGCAGGCCAAGATGCAGTCTGGCACTTGACAGCGGACTGTGTAATAATTGGTGCAAAATTCAACAATCAGACAGCTGAAAACTTGGCAGCCATGTCTAATAGTCCACCATGCCTTGAACTGTATCCCAGTCCACCTAAACTGGCTGACATAACTGGTGCCAAATGCCAAATATGGAGCTGTTTTACTGAACAGACGGAGGCTGACACCGAACCAACGCCGCCGCTGAGTTTCGACAAAACCGCCGAGGCATTGCTTGTTTTTTTTCTCTCCTCTTTCTTTGTGTGGTGTTGTTTAGTATCGTCGAATCAAACTTTTATATATTAAATGTCAAAATGTGTGACACTATATAGAACTGTTACAAGTCTCAAGTAACTGATAGAGCAGGAAGGAAAACAAAACCCTGAAAAGGAAACACTCTGAGAGCTTCCCTCCTACTTTACTTCCCTCTCTACCCCCCACAGTGATGCCAGGGAGCCGTATGGAGACTGACAGGCCTGCTACGTCTCTCTGTCGTGTCAACTAGCTAGCGCCCTCGGTTCCTTCTCGCTTCAATGAAGAGATAAAAGCCTATTGACTTGCCAGGCTACAGTTAATGCAAATTGGGCCTGCTATCAATGTATTATTTATAGGGAGAGCTGCAGACATTTCCACAGAACTGGGAGCTAAGCTTACAGGAGATTAGGCGTGCTATCTCATTCATTTACCAGGGAGTAATTGCTAAACTGTGAAGGAATTAGAATGTGTGAGGTTCCCCCGAAGGCGATTCATCTTGTAACCAGGTGGCTGCCATCAGACAACCACTTCCAAGTCTGGGATAAACAAATACACAGAAGTGAAACTGATAGACTACATCTGTCGAATGGGTAAAACTGGATGACATCACCGCTCAACTAGTACGCAATTCTTTAAGCATACCAAGCTGCTGACGAGGCTAGCTCCAGCTTTCGTTTTCCATGTTTTTAAACCTCAAAGACTCTCTCGCTTCTCCATTGCTTCACCCGAGCAACACTGTAAAACTCTCAAATGTCAAGCTGAAATGATTACATAACAGGCACACAGCGGATCTATGATATTGCCATCCAGTGCATTAGAAAAGCAAGCAGATAGAGGTGATATATGTGATAAGATGAAATGCACACACTTACAAAGCTTATTGTGTGTAGCATCCGCTATGATCTAGGCTAGAAGGCGTATCTAAGACATATTCAGGCATAATATGCTCCAAAAATAATAGATGCCATATCTTTTTATACTGCAAAACACAAAACTAACACTGAAAACACTTCCTTTCAACAGTGGTTGGGCCGGCAGAGTGTCTTTTACCCCTCGTCTGTTTTTGCTAACAACGCCACGACTGTCTGCCTCCTTTAGCTGAGAGAGAGAAATTTGTTATTCACAACTCTCAGCCACTTCATGTGGTGGGTGAATAAACACAGGAAAAGCAGTCTTACCTTGTCGTCAATGTCACTCTCGCTGTCACACTGTAACAGAAAAGAGACAGACACAGAAAATATAAGGAATTATTCATTTGGCTCCCCCCCAGTAGCCCATAATCAGTGCAGATGTTATTTTTGTGTGCAACCTCTCATTCGCTGACTGTTTTCAGTGCAAACGGCAGAGGATGAATAGGGAAAGGAGAGCGTGGTAGTTTGAAAGAGTTGTTTCAAAAGACGAAATGCTGGTGTTTCTGTTGCAAATTCAATTCTGTAAATTTACAAAAGATGAAAAAATGAATAATACTATACACTGGGTTCTATTATAAAGAGCCTGTTCAATGACTTTGCATTCAGCTGCAGCTTGTCATTTAGCCTTTTAAGAGCGCTTTAAAATTGGACGATAGTATCTCAAGGACACAGAGAGCTTAGGCTCTCTGAATACTCAAACACAGTGCCTATTAAGTGTGGTATTTCAAATTCGCCTTGTGACAAACCACTCTTTAATTTGTATGTCAGGCTTCTACGGGGATAAAGGAAATAAATAACAAGAGAGGTTGAAACATGCCTTGTCTAGCACGGCCAAAGGCCAAATCACCTTCCGTTCAGTCAAGACGTGAAATGGGTTTTTCTTTTACACTTCACATTTCATTTCAAGTAATTTCCCCTTTAAAATGGGAAGTGATCAGGCTCAAATATCTTGAGAAGAGGTCCGCGGCCTGATGCGTTCACAGGCAGAAAACTCTTTTAAGTGAATAATAAAAAAAAAAAGAGAAAAAAGATTCGACTCAGAGTAATACTGGAAATTGTATTCACCTTTAGTAAAGAATATGTGAAGTTAAAGTAAAGCCAATAACCCTGGCTTGATTTTTTCCCCCCAAATGGTTTATTCAGTACATATAATTCACACCCCATCCTGACAGTTTGATAATTTAAATCATTTTTATGGTAAACATAACCACATTCCTCAGCTTAAATCCAACCCACAAGATCCTTGCTTTGGTTTCTCACATTCATTTGTTGCTAAATGCTCTTGGCGGGGAACTCTCTCCCCCAAGACAATAGAGAGTGAAGTTGTGGAAACAGGAGTGGTCGAGCTGCAGGCCAGTCCCACTGGACCTCACAGCGGGACGCATGAGGAGCAATTCAAGCGAAGAGCCACATAGAGAAGGAGAGGGCCCCCAGTGAAAAACTGCCATCAATCTGTCAATTAAGTCCCTGTGGCAACATATTTAAGTGGACCCTCTTTATTTTGTTTGACTCCCTTTCAGAGCCGGGCACAATGAGGAGGGAGCTGGGTCAATGGAGGCACAGCGGCCCTTTGTTGCGAGTGTGGTGGGTCCAAATGTATAATTAAGTAACGAGAGTAATCAGTGCGAGGGCTCAGTGGCCAAGATCTCTCAGGAGAGGAGAGTGTGTGTGTGTGTGTGTGTCTGTGTGTGTGTGGGGGGGGGGGGCTTCCGTGCCCCGTGATTCATTCTACTCTGCAAAGACAAGGGATACAGCAGGAGTCCTTGCTGGAAGAAGCTTTAAGTGAAAAACATTGTGGCTCAACCCCTTATTCATTGTTGTGTTTGCATCTCTATCTGCAGAATTAGAACTCCAAGAAATGCCTGAGCTCCTGTTGTTGTTGGAGGTTAAATACAGTCAAAGGATAGGTTCAGTGTGGGGCTTTCTACTCGTTGAAGTGATTGTTGTTCGTCATTCCAGAGCCTGTCACTGGCCATCAAGCAAATGCGTGTGAAAGCAAAGGAAGAATGCATCACAACGCTGTAAGAATATGTCCCTGAGAACATGGCCTGACAATTATTATCATTCAAGTAGTGTGCTTGTGTAAGTGTGGTGGACAGTGTGGCTGCTTATATTAGATAAATATTGCAAATGCCATAGAAGAACATTTTAATGTGTTTTCTTTGTTCAACATTAATGAAACAATTTTGATTACTTGCTCTGAAATGAAGGGAAACCTAAACTGAAATAGGTAATGACCACTAATAATAAAATGAGAAAATAAAAGTCTTTAGTGTCACCCTCTTTTCACTTGGGGAACGTTTGCAAACCCTCATTTCTGGGCTTTTGCTTGTCAAGAGACCTTCATTACATAGTGCAGGGCATTAAAAAGAGAAAGTGGCTTAGGCTTCCTGTCAGTCAATTCCACATTCAGACTACGGATTGGGGACAAATTAATTGTCAGCCATTTCTGTTGGGGGCACACCACAACCTGTAATCACCACCCATTTGTTCCCTCACCACTCTGGCATTTTATCTGAACGGAGACACATTCAAAACAATGTTTCTCTCCATCTTGATCCATCTACGAATGACAAAAAAAAAGAAGCAAAATTGATCCAATCTCCAACTACCCCTACCCCCAGGAAACCGGTGTAAATGTATTCTTAGCATGCAGCTGAACAGATGACTTCCATCTCACAGCGGTTGCGAGTTCCTCTATTACCGGGGACGAGTTTAAACCCTAGGTGACGGAGATGAGCAACTGGCTCTGTCTATTCCCTGGGTGCATGCTTGGCCTTGTTGTTGCAGCGGTAGCCATGACACTAGAGATGAGGCCTCACAAGGCTGGAGCTGGCGAGGAGGAAAAATAATATCAAAAGAGCACAGCGTGGTGCTTATCCTTTTACAAGAAGCATGCACTGCAGCAGAGCGTAAAGAGGAATACTAGCTACGGCTCAGACAGAGGCAGAGAGAGACACAACACAGCAGGGGAGAGAGAGGCAGGTGGAAAGGGGGAACAAAACAACAGTAAGAACAGGCAGGGGGGATGCTATAGAAATGAAGGGATGGATGGATGGAGGTAGTGTTAGAGCAGTTTTTTTAAGTACTGTACGTGATTGCCCTGTTGGGCTATTGCAAATGGTCGAGTCAAAGAAAAGAATACAATGAACCTATAAAAGTACAAGATTGAAGCTCACATTTGTGAATGCGTGGGTGTGAGAAGAGGATCACGTCATTTAGCACCCTATGGTTCTTTGAATATCTACACTGGGTAAAACATTTCCAGCAAGGCAATACAAGAAAACCAAATGATGAAAATGCAAATCCACAAACCCCAAACAGAAACCTCCCTAAACAGCACGTCTGGTGGTCAGAGGGGACATTGTTAAAATCGGAGAGATATGCAGCTCACTAAGCTGCCTGACAGGAGCCAAGCCCCTAGTGGTTTGTGTCTCTCATAGATGTTCACAAACCAAACAAACCAAAAAAAAACAAAAAAAAAACCCAGAAAAAAAACAGAAAAAAAAAAACCTGGCTGGCTCTTCAGAGGCAGGGAGCAAGCAGCAACATCTGCACCTGGCAACCGCCAGCTACGAAGGGTAACGGGGGACCAGCTTCAGCGGATGGCTCATCCACAACCCTCCCTCCCAGCATCCCACCTTCTCTCCAACCCTCCCTCCCCTCCGCCAGCACATCAGACGGATGCGTTTGACATTTACACAGCTTTCAACACTTCAGAGACAGGAGATTTATTCCGCCAGCGGCCCTGGCTGGAGCCAGGCCTCGACCTGGGCTGGCCCCCATGACGACCCTGTAGCTCAGCCCTGAAATGAGGCAGGGATGAGGAGAGAGGAGCAAGAGGGAAAAAACAGAGGGAGGGAGGGAGGGAGGGATGGATGTCTCGACTCTCCTGGACATTTTCTCTGGCAGATTCCGATAGACGTGCAAGGGGAAGACAATAAGCGTCGCGCATCCCGGAGCACATTAAAATGACTGGCCAAATTAATCACACAGTTCCACTTGTCACACTCGGAGGACAGTCTGCCATGAATTCTGCCTCAGAGATAGAGAGAGGAACAGAGGGGGAACTTGCCCGGCTACGCAAATGCTGGCACAGCGTCAACGACTGTCTGCCTGAATACTGATCGCAACCCTGTACTTGCTGCAAGAAATCAAGAAAAAAAAATAGGCAAAACAAGAGCTGCCTGTGCTGCTGGCATTTAAGTGTCACTGTCGGTTCCTATTCAAAATACATCAAGTAATAAATAAAACGTATAACAACAATTTGTGACAAAATCTTCTGTTTTATCAAAGTCATTATGACAAGTGTTGCCAGTTGATTTCACACTGTTCACAAGTCTCCAGCTGTTTTCCATTCATGGCACTCTAAAACAATGCTGCACCGACTTTGACACTGACTTGATCCGTTTGGGATGAGGCTACTACATCTTGATCCCTGAAAATATTTACATTGCTTTGTACCAGTGATTGAATGTGTTAAATCAAAAACTGGATAAGCGAGAAGAAAAAGAAAAACCTGACACTTGTTCCCCCCGTCCAAGTGAATAAGGTGACAAGACATCAATGCAAAAAACGTAGACGTCTTCATACTGACGAGAGAAATGGCTTCAATTTAGAAGACATCCCTCCAGGGACATGTACTGAGATACCCCCTGATTGTAAGGGAGAGAGCGCTGACAAACCCACATCTCCTAGAGTGAGAGCACACAGAGGGGGTAATGGTCCATTTAGATAGTCGAGGACCAAAGCAGTGTTGGATACTGGTGGAACAACACCAATTTCCACCCGCAATTTCCCTCCTGCAGATGCTGGGATGAGGTGTGGGGGACGTCGGCGCCGTGGCCACTCTGATGGGGCGTGGAAGCAGAGCCTCCGGTCTGCTGGGGGACCTCCTGCCAGGCCGGAAACGTCAGCGGGATATCTGAAGGTCTCTTTGGCCTTGTGGTGAAGCCTTACTTCAAACTCAAGCTTTCATGATTCATCAGCAGGACGTTTGTTTTGATGCATGCTCTTATGTTCTCATCCTCGCCGAAGCAAACTCAGAAAGCTGCGAGTCACTACAAAGCTGAAATGATGTTAAAGTAGAAAATAGTCGTATAAAGACATAAACATCTTTGGATGCTTCAGATAACAATTTCATGGCTACTGTGCACCTAAACAGGGCAAAAACTAAAACCAGCTTTGGGAACTTGGTGCTGTATCAATATTAGGGTTTACATGGCTCACGTAGCACCACTGCATTTAACTCTCTCAACCACGGAGCGAGAGGAAAAACAAGTGATTGCTCTTGACCCCACTAGCTGCGTCTGAAAGCACCACCTAGCAAAGTGATTTGATCGCAGGATCAAATCTATACAGCCATTTGACCCTTGACCTCCCCAGCAGGCAGCATGGGAAGTCAGCTGATTACCCTGGGTCAGCCTAGGAGCTCTGGATTAGGAAAGTATTGATCCCGGTGAAGATGTAGGCTCCAGAGGGAATGAGATTGAGAGAAAAAGCTCTGCCGGGTAGAAATGATATCGACCAGCAGAAGACGCCTAGACAGGCTCTCACGTAAAACCATATTTGAGCTTGGGACCTTGGAGTTGGCTGTGCAAACAGAGAGACGGCTTCAGCAAAAGCTCCTTTCACAGAGGCCCATTGAAAGAGGAGAGAGAGAGAGAGAGAGAGAGAGAATGAGAGTGAAGGAGGACTGAAGAAGACAAGCCCAGAGAAATGCTCTTTGCATTAGCCAGACACACACAAAGGCCTCTGGTTCAGCCCTGACACACTTAAAGAAAGTCAGCGGGGGCCATGTAAATCAAGCCGTGGTGAGGAAAGATATAGTCCTGACCTGGGGCCAAACTAAGCAGACTTTAACATTACCCAGAGTCCATGTAAACAGCACAGAGACCTGGCAGCGCTCCGTTTCACTTCCATGCAAAGTATGTGGTGAGGTCGAGGAGGAAGAAGGGGAGGGGATGCACGGACAGATTGATGGTGATAGTGGTGGGGGTAAACTTGAAGAGCTGTCCCCCTTCTTCACTGAATTAGAGGACTGCCTTGTCCTTTCCAACGAGAAATCCCTCAACCTTTGCTTTCAGCACTCGCTGGGGGAGTGACAGAGCCGGCTGGGCTGCTGGTGTGATCCTTGGAGTAGTCTGCCGAGGAAAAGCAGACAGTAATGGCAGATGTACGAGAGGACGGGGAGCATTTATTCAGCTCAGAGAGAGGGAAGAAAACTGCCAGAAACCTGAAGGGACAGGGAGTACACAACTGTGTTATGAATATAGTCGTGGAAGAAAAATGGGAACATAGGTAAGAGAGAATGAGAGAATGAGAGAACCCCCCCCCCCCCCCACACACACACTCACGCACACACACTGATTTATGTTTTTTTTTCGCACCTCGTCTTTCATAGGGCTCCCCTCGGCTTCTTCTTGTCACTGCTGACCGGGTGACTGTAACTAGCTCGCTATCTCGCCTTCAGAGGTGAATGCACACACACACACACACACACACACACGAGCATGTACAACCCTCAGCACCTCCCAGTGTTTTGACATGGCCCCGGGCCCGGTGCTGCTGAGCTGCAGCGGCAGACACTGGGCATTGGAAATTTAAGTCGGGCGTAGGAGAAATTAGGCGAGGAGGCAAGGAAATGGGATGTTGACTTGAACTGGCCCCGGGGGCAGCTGAGAGTCTCCCTGTGCAGCTCCGCTGGCTGCCTGACAGTTTGATGGAGCGAGTGGAGGCTTCCCCGCGGCCCAAGCCGCCGTCTCTAACACTGATGTAGCTCAGTGAGGAACAGATTGAGCCTCCAGGCATCGCTCTGTACTGCTACTCTCCTCCTCTCTCACTCTCTCTCTCTCTCTCACTCTCTCTCCGTACTGCTACTACTAGCTCTCTCGCTCTCTCTCTCTCTCTCCTCCTGTCAAGCCAACACACAGAAACATGTTCAGTATATACATACTATACGAATTCACACCAAATCTCATACTGTATGCACACATGAACACGCTCCGATACACAGAAATAACAGCGACACCCACAGAGAGCTTGGCTCCCTCCTTCCCTCTCTTCCCTAAAACAGTAATGTGATGAGCACTACAGATGCTGTTTACTGAGCTCTGGCCGATGCACAGGGGGAAGGAGGAGGAGGAGGAGGGTGGGGTGGAGGGAGAGGCAGAAGGAGGTAGAGTAAGGGGGCTGGCAGGCCACAGCCATAATGAAAAGAATCTGGCTGTGGCCCACTGTGTGCTGGTCATGAGAAGCATGTGCCGCCGGGGGGCTCTACTGCTAATTTCAGGGGGCAGCCAAGCGTTTCACGCTAGACTTGTCATCGGGCCAGAGGGGGCATTCATACTGGGTGACAGCAATTGCGAGAGGGCGGGTAGGGGGTTTGGGGGGGGGTGTAGAAAGCTTCAGCTCCTCTCCCCCTTGGAAATGATCAAACGTTATTGTAGGCAGGGTACAGAATTACAAATGAGTGTCCTGTGGAAATGGCTGGAACTGGATTCAACTGCTCTCTCCTCAGGTGTCCATGAGGGGCACACCTCATCCTCCCACCCCTGCTGTCCAAACAGGATTTATTACTCGCATCTTCCTATTAACATGACTATAATAATCTGTTACAAGGGAGGTGCAGGTGGCTTACAAGTCCTCACATTCAGACACAGAGGTACTGCATGTGTGTTTGGCTACGCCGCACCTCGGGGGTGGACTCCATTACTGTAAATGTCATTTTATATCACTCTATCAATGTATAATTGTGAAACAACTTACGGATAAAAAAACAAAACAGCCAGGAATGCCCATTTCTGATAAAATAAAAGCACTTCCTCTGCCCGCTCGCTGATTTGCAACATTGCCTGCAATAGTCTGATGCTCCCACAAACAATAAAGGGATAGATACCTCAGTAAAAACAGTATGACCAAATCTCTGATGGCTGATAAAGTCCTTGGTTTCTAGCAGCACAGGACTGGCAGTCTGTTAAAGGTGAAATGACTGACAGGCACATCTTTAATCAGTGCCTTCGACTGGCCTGAGGATTTGGTGCGCACTCAGGGTTTATCTCTCAACTCGGCTAGATAAAATGAGCACAAAGTCAGTGGAAATCATTAAAGAGTTGAGAGAGGAGAAAAAAAAAGAAACAGAGGGGAAAAAACACTCAGCCCAACCGCTACGTCGTGGATCTTATGAAATGAGAGAGAGCGAGGGAGGTAGAGAGGCGCAGGGGGGAGAGCAGGAGCTACCGAGGAGTTGATGCTAACAGCTGGCAGCCTCTCCCTTAAAAAAGAAGCGGACGGCTCTCGTCTGGCAGCCAGGAGAAGCAAGCGAGGGACGAGCGGGGATGAAAGAAGGAGTGTGAGAGATGGAGTCAGCGATGAAAGGTGGGTGGTAGATGGTAGATGAGTGGATGGGGGATGGGATGGGGGTGGTGTGTGTGTGTGTGTGGGGGGGGGATTAACCAGCTTGCAAGGAGAAACTTCTGTTCATTGCCTCTGAAACAAGCCGTCACATGAGAAAAAAAAAAAGGAAAAGGAAGGGATGGGAAACAGAGGAAGAGAGACAGAGAGCAGTGTGGAGTGAAGGAGGAGAGAGGAAGGGAGGAGGCAGCCACATCTTCAGGCTGTGAATAATTTAGAGGAGCACTGGGGAGACGAGACGAAGATGAACACAAAACACTGGCAGCGTTTGACCTAGAGCTGCAGCTACATCAGTGCACATCACAGAGCGGAGCTCTCTCTCTCTCTCTCTCTCTCTCTCGTCCTCCCTCCCTCTTTCGCTCTTTTCTCTCTTTTGCTCTTCATCTGCCTCCCTCTGTGTCAGGGAGGAAACAGCTGTACGCTATTCTTGTTTCGCCTCACATTCTATGAAACTCAACAGAATGTCTGACAACTCCGTTTCATGAGGATCTCTCGCCCGCCCCCCGCCCCCCCCCCCGCTCTGGGCACGTCAGAAGAGTCAGAAGAGCCTCGCACAAAACGGACACGTGTACATCCAGGCCAGGCGGGGACGTCGAATCTCTTTTGGTTTTGGACTGTTGGCGGGGCGGAAAAACAAAACATAAAGACGTCATTTTAGGTTTAAGAGATCGTGATGGACATTTTTGGACAATTTATTTTGTGGAAAATATAAAAAAGTAATCATTAGCTGCATAACTTGGGGATCATAAAATACCGAATTCTTACTTAACCATTGTGCCCATTTTGATTTTAAGAGCTGTGATCTTAAAACTACTTACAAGCTATAAATGATTCACTTCATTAATCCAATTATAAATGAACATACAATTAATATAATATATACCACCCATGAAGACGTTTCCAGTGAATCATTTCTTGCCCACATCGACGGCCTATGTCATAAGACATGATGCAGTGTAGGGGAGGGACAGCGGGCAACCAAGCAGTGCAAACTGTGGACAGCAGCAGTAAATAACAGCTGCCCTGTGATTAGGCATAGAAGAGGTTAAACAGAGCTCGTTCACGCCGCCTTTGTCAAGGTGCCATGAATCACCTCACCTGCTGAAGTGTGTGTCAGTGTGTGCGATGAAAGGACCACTGGGCATCTGTGGTGGGAGTGACAGTTGGGCGGACAGAGGGCGGTCTGATCAACCCAGAAAGGAGGGGCCATTTATTACTGTAATTAAGGAACCGTGGGAGTAGAGGTTGTAAATGCATACCGATATGCATCTCGAGTAAATCTCTTAATTTGGTCGAAATTATAGTATGAGGCAAGCGGATAAATAGCAAAAAAAAGAAAGAAAGAAAGAAAAAAGAGGACTAAAGATGGCAAACAAACAAAACATGAGGTAATTTTCTCACCCCCCCTCCTTCCCTCCGACACCCTCTCACTCCCTCTCCCACTGTCTCCTGCTCGGTCTGCGTGGCTGATATTAATGGGACGTCCCTTGTTTGTAAATGTGCCAAGTTGTGTGCACCGCTGCGGGCTGTCTATTATAGCAGGCCTCTGGGGCAGCTTTTCCATATGGCGTCACATATGGCACTCAGCAGCATCAATTAATGTTGTTATAATACTGATTTTTATGAGCTCGGGTTTCACTCCTTCCCTTCCCTCTACTCTCTACCCCTCCAACTCCTCCCCTTCCTTCTCCCACCGCTGATTCTTTGATTCTTCAAACTGCCTCTCTTCGATTCCTCAAACCTTCGACAACCTGGCTTCTGAACAGTAGAGGATCCGAAAAGTTTTCCGTGCCAAAATTCTGAAAGCTCCTACCAGCTGTACTGAATGCTGCTCAAAGACCTTGAACATGACTTTGTTCCTGCTATACTGCAGAAGAAGGGTAACACTATTGCCAATGTGTCAGAATCTTTGCATCTTCTCTGAAGCTGGGAGACTTCGATCAATGAAATATGAAAAGAACATGAGAGCGATGAAGACAGCAATTACACAGACAGAAAACGACATTAGATAACATCACGTATCTGTAACCAAACACTGCATTTACAGCACCTATTGTAGTCTTGGTCACACTAGGCCAGCATCAGGGCCTATTAGAGTGTTAAATTAAGCCTGTATTTATGCACAAAGCAATAGGCAGATGGATGTAAGAACAGAATCTGAGGGGCCTTTTTGTTCCCTGGTGCCTTTGGTGGTGGATCTGACAGGAAGGGAACAAGAGTGTAGCAAAAAGCCCCGCTTAAAAAGCTCCCAGCCACACCAGCCTTGTCAGGGACGCCACAATTAGAGACTAGATCACTGGCGCTTCCCAGCGAGAAACATCTCACTACCACTCCTCAATGGAACTCTTTCGTTTGAGGAACACACTCAAAGCGGGGTTTTAAAACGTTTCGGATGGCTAATCACTCTCAGGATGAAAGACCCTGGCGTGTTCGTTTGTCTCAGCGTGGGGAGCTTCCCTTGCCGTTTCTCTGTCTCTGATTCTGATTGTTTTTGTTCGTTTCTTTTTCAGCAGGCAGGCGAGGCAGGCGAGCTGGCAGGCAGCGCTGTTTGAAGGTGCAGTCAGACCCGAGTGCAGGCCTGATGCTTTGTAGTGATATTTCCAGCAGCACAATCTCATTACTTTTTGACGTGGGAGATGCGTGCAGGGGCGGATTGTCATTTCACGCTGTCAAAAGTTCCGTGAGGAAACGGAGACGGGTATGGAACTTCAATGACCTGCATGCCTCTGGCTCATCAAGACTGAATATATTAAACCAAATAACACAGATAAAATCCAATGAACCAGATCCTTGAAAATGCTTGTAAACTTAATGTCCAGTCCTCAGGGGTGTTGAAAGAATCTCGCTCCTTATCTGGGATCTTTGTAATTGGATCTATTTCACAGCCTCCTAAACCTGCCACTATCCCCTGAACCTAATTAACCTACATACAGCGCTGCCTATACACTCCGGCAGCACATATACATATGTAGCTAAGACAAACAGGTCTTTGTGTCTTGAGAGGAAAAGTCCTGGGGGCAGCATCCCACACCTCTCAGAGATGGTGAGAGCTCCTGGACGTTTTCACATGGACAATCATTGGCAGCCCCCCGCCCCCCCCCCTCCCCTTTAAACGGGGGGATGTCCCTCGAAGTTGATTTCACACGGAGTTCTTTCAATACAGAGAAAAACTTTGCTCTGTTTAAGAAGCTGCCAGGCACTGATTGAAGCGCCTGGTTACTATGCGCACCCCAGCCTGTTGCTGGGGTGACTGTCCCAAAGTGCTTCCTGGGTAATTTTCGAGGTCACTGGTTTGTGCACGCCTATGTGGTGCAGATGGGCCCACCCTCATTCAGGGCCCAGCAGGAACTCTTTCATTAGGCCCAGTGAATGGCCTCATTCATCCCCTTCACCTCAATTGGTCACGCTGCGTCTCTGCTGAGGGCCCAGGACAAACTTTTCTCTCTTTCCACTCGCTGATCTTCCACGCACCACCCACCTTAGTCATGCTTCACTTTTGTTCGGGAGCATGTGGTGGCCGGAGCTTCGGGGCTCGTCTTTGGCTGCAAACTACCTTAGACCGCCTAATAGGTGGAACTTAACAAACCACTCACATTGCCGTCTTTGTTTATCTTGATGAATGTTTGAAATAAGGCCACGCATGACACATTATTTACCAGTAGATCAAGATGAATATAGACATTTTTTTCATAGTTGGTGAAAATGTGATTTTTAGCATTAGAATCTGGCAACATTGATCTAACACATGAACATAAAAGATTTCATAAAAAGGTGCAGAATTTTGTACAGATCTTTATATCAGTGCATTAGTCCATACTCCTATTTCTATCTCAGTGTTATACAAAAGGCCCCAAGGACCCGTTCCAGCAGAACTCAGAGCCATTTCATCCTCTCTCTCTCTCTCTCTCTCTCCACTGATTCACTCCTGTAACTGCAGTGCTTAGCCATGCTAGTGGGTCTGCAACTCCCTGCCTCTTTTTGGCCCTCAAGTGAGTCTCAGGTCTGGCCTAGTGAGAAGTGACTAATTGTCTTGAGTTATTAGTGTGCCTGGAATGAGATCCACTTCAATTGGCGACAGGGTGCACAATAATTTTGTTTCTCCCTTCCACCTCCCCTCTCTCTCTTCCTCCCTCTTGCAGCAGATTTACCCCCTCTGCTTCTCAAGCTACTGAGCTGTAAAATTGAGTGGACGGCAGGCAGGATAAAGAATGAGACCTGGCATCGTGGACGCACTAACCTTGAGGAGGGCCACTGCTGCTGGCTGCACCTAAAGAGATGGAGACAGAACGTCAGCCATATTGGACTGAGGAAGGTTAAAATGAGGAAGGAGGAAAGACCAAAAGGTAGAGAGAAAGGTGGAGACCCTCGCTGAAGAAACAATATGACAGCTTGGCAAAGCAGATCTAAATCAGCACGAGGATGGACACGCGCACTACAAATAGACAGAAAAAGGAGAAAGTCTAGTGTGTGAATGTCTGGCCCAATTAATCCCTCAGCTACTGCAGAGCACATGTGCTGCTGGTGTACCTATCAACCTTTGCAATTTGACAAATGATACTGAAAACTTTAAATGTACAGATCTTGTGAAAACAGTGTATCATGAAAACGACCCGGAGCACGTTTCCTGGCAGTTCTAACATAACTGTCCTTCATAATGAAATCAACTTGTATGGCTACTCTTGGAACGAATGTGAGCAATCAATTACCATGAATCACAAATACACTAGCTGTGGTTTAGATGTGAACAAATGGAGCCTCAGTCGCTTACAGATGATATTAGTGCTCTGAGCTGCTCTCTCTCCACGAGAGATTAAGCAGGTTTGTACTCTCCCAGACGGGCAGCGCTCCCCCCTCCAGGGTGCTGCGCTATCATTTGCAGGAAAATTACTTCAGTAATGAAGAATCCAGGCCCATAAATCCTCATGGCCTCACCTTCCTTCGCCTCCCAAGTCTCGCTGAACAGCTAGTAAAAATTCCCTTTAAAAAATTCATAGCGCAATTTTGCTCAAATCCCTCCCAGCAAGCACAATTATGGAACTTTCATCTCAATTGATTTATGTCCTGGGCTAAAGGGGGGGGGGCTGGGTTGTAGCGGGGTGTGGGGGTTGTGGAGGGGGCGAAAAAAAAACAAGTGGTAAATCATTGTTTTTAAAAGGGAAGGCGTACGGCCTTGTGTCACTTTCACTGCATGTGTGTTGCAGGCGATGGAGAGGTGCAGGGATGAGGGGAGGAGGAAGAGGGAAGGGAATGTCTGAAGGGTTTGAAAGCAGGAGTGAAATGGCAAAAAGGAGGAGGGGAGGGAGATGGGGGTGAAAGGAGCGCTATTCCACTTGATTAATAACACTAATCAAATTATACAGTGTTCCACTGTGCCCTGAAATCTGGGGCCATAATGTCTTCTAATGGCGAGGTTCATGGAGCTAAACTTCAGAGGGAAAACACGGTGCTGACTGCTGCATGCCTTAATGAAGGCAGTAAAACATCCATTTCCAGAAGCCATGAAATGAAAGGCAAGATTGTAGATGTGCACCCAGTGGCTCTCCCACTGCAAAAAAAAAAAAAGAAAAAGGAAGGCTGTTAACACAAAAGACAGTGTTGGGGGGGGGGGGAGAGAGAGAGAGAGAGAGAAGGACAGAGGACCTTAAGAAGAGAAATGAGGAGAGAATAACACAAGTGAAAAGATTTAAAGGGCAGGAACACCAAGAGTAAGGGGATATAAAAAGAAAAGGGATGATGAAGTGAGGATGGAAAGACAGATTGGTAGATGCTCTCAGTGCTTTATTTCCAGAGAAGTTCTCTTCTGTCTGCTGATTATGGATGAGCCAGGCTGCTTTACTATGTCTGTTATACTTAGAGCTGCTGACAGCAGCCACAATTCATCTCTATTTAGTTGCTGATGCACCTAACCACAGCATCCTCCCCCTCATCTATCTCAATACCTCTCCATTAGAGTATTCCCTCTGTCCATCCAGGCATGCATTCTGTTGATCCATCTATCCATCCGTCCATCCATCCATGTGTACATTCATCCTTCCATCCAACCATCTGTACATCCATTCATATATCCATCCATCCATCCATCCAATCCTGTGTAAATACAATTCTGCTGTGAAAGATCGGACACATACAACACTATTGCTCTGACCTTAGCTGTCAGCTAGTTGCTGCAGGTAAGAGGTTAGCTTGTTTATTTCTAGGCATTTTGCCAAAAGACAGTATGACTTCTGGTAGCGGTGGGACACTTTATGTCCGACATCTGACAAAATCTAAGTATCTATGTAAAGATCTTTATGGCTCTAGTCACAAAGTGTAGTCCTGCACTAAAACAAACTGAGACACTTAAATGTATACAAAAAGCATTATGGTATGCATCTCCTAAATTGCACGTGCTACAAACAATCAAATCAGCCTTTGCGTCTTGAGTAAAGCAAATGTTATTCGTAGTCCTTGGGGCAAAATTTCATCTGGAGAGAAAGGGGGGAAAAAAACCCCCAAACAAACAACAAAGCTGAGAAAACACAGATTGCTTTTGTTATTATTATCATAATTATAGTTGTGCTTATCATGCAAGCAGCCTCAATCAGGATAGAAATACGGTTTCATTTGATGAAGCTTCCTGTTTTGACTGGCTTGAGTTTGGGAACCACACACTTGGCTGGCGTGCCAAAAACTCAATCAGGCGCAATTACATAGCCATCAGATAGAAATGTAATTGATTTGAAAGCTGACATGAGATATAACTACATTACAGTGGAGGCACAGTGGGGAGGCTCCTTGGGGACAGGGCCTACGGGGAGCTCATTACCGCCAAGCTTTAAATTATTGAGCGCTAAGGCAGTGACATTGAGGAATAGAGGCGGGCGATTGGCTGTTACAACTCGGCAAGTGTTTATCTCAACTTACAGCAACCTAAGACATCTGAAGGAGTGATCTGCCCGTGCATTAATATTGCAAGGGGAGAAGTTGTAATGGTTCATAATTGAAAGGGTTCAGGCCGAGGTGGAGTCCGCGGGTGCACACCATGCCTACCATTTCCACATGTAGCATTTGTAACGAGTTAAACTGAGGCTAAATGCAATATCATGTCCTGCCTGTTGGTCGTTTACCTGGTAACAATATACGATAAACATATTTAGAGCGTCACATGTCATGACCACTGAGAGCCGTGCTGAGAGCATGGTGCTTTCCACAGTTTTACTTTCACTTAAGCGGAATCTGCTTGGTTGTTTTTTGTGTTGTCTGAGTTTGGTTGTTGCTGAGCTCGCTGGCCAGCATCATAGTGAAAGAAACTGTCCGTGCGTTTATATGTCTGTGTCTTACTTCTCTTTATTTTACCAATACTTCGATTATTATTATACGAATACATCGTCAGTGTTTCCACTTCTTAGCTTTACAGACACAAAGAGCTTAAATTAGGTGACAGCCTCCCTTGGGCTGGGGGGGGGGGGGGGGGGGGGGGTGAAGAAGCACATCTGCTTGACCCTGACCACCAACCTATGGGTCTTATCTGAAATGCTGAGGGGTGACTGTTGAGAGGATAAAGATATAAGTCATTGCAGAGGGGCCTCACCGTCCCCCAGGAAACTGGTGGCTGCCTACCTCTGGGAGAGCTATGCCCCCTAGGCTTCTGCCACTGATCTCTCTCTCTCTGTCTCTCCCATTCTCTCTCTCTCTCTCTCTCTCTCTCTCTCTCTCTCCTCACACAGCTCTCTCGTGAGCTTTCTCACAAAAATGAGAACTCAATTAATTCAGGCGAAATGAGGACGAGGGAGGAGGAGGAGGAGGCCTGGGGGAGCCCAGAGAGACAGAGAACAAGCAAGTGAGGGAAGCCTAACAGAGCTGCTTGTCGATCTGCGGCCTGGAAACAGCAAACAGAGCATGGGGTGACCGTGCATGTGCATTGAGTCTTTGGCCAAGTTAATCCTGTCTGCAGTTTAAACATGGATGATGGACGAACGAGGGGGATGCCGGGTAAACAGACGGGTCAGAGGGAGGCTGACAAAGAGAAAAGAGCAAAGCCTGAAAGAGATGAAGATGGAGCAGACACGATTAAAGGCATGCTGACACTCGGCACCCCCTGCATGCTGTTTATTTACGTCTCACAGGTCGACCTTTTATTACAGTTCAGAGATCGCTTACACTGTTCTAGCTGTTATGACACAGCGGTGACAGACACTGTAGAGGTAAAGTTACAGCTCTATGTGGTTGCACTACATCCCCTTACCATAACCTACATAGCACTATTACTTAGCCTCTGTTTAACCTATGGGATCGAACAAAAGGCTACATGTATGTCAGTTTCTGAATGTGACCCGTGACACATGACCTTGACGACAAGGACCTCGTGCTAAAGATGCAAAGTGCAGCGGGAGAGACAGCAGTCATCAATCTTGAGTGCGCCTGGTCACCGAGCTTAACGCTATGTTAGGGTGCTACAAGCCACCGCACAGCTCAGCTAATTTTCTCATAGCCTTGCAGAAAAACTGGCAGAAAACCAGCTGTTAGCAGGGGCTGTTGCCAGGTTTGAGGTCACTACACACACACACACACACACACACACACACACTCACAGATATTCTACACACACACACAAAAGGTGTGATATGAGGTGACACACTGCAGTCCAGCAGCTACATATGCTAAACAGGCTAAAAATAAATGGACTCTGCAAACACTTTTTTCACCTCGATTGTTGCAGTATACAGTATACAACTGTTTTCTGTGTGTGTCACTGAGAACTAAAAAAAAACAAAAAAACCAAATAAAATCAAATGACCCATTTTTACCGTGAGACGACTTGGAAGCTGGGAGATGTTATCTCCAGTGCGATGGTGTTATAAAAGTAACCACTTCCCTATGACAGAGCGTAAATCTCACGGTATTCTGGGATATTTTTATGTTCAATTTTGACAGCAGAACATATATTACAATGTTTTACCAGCCCCAGCTCTAGGACAAGCCTAGTAAAATAGGCGAGTCAGATAGTTCCAAATTTTTATATGATAAATACCTTGCATGTAAGGAGCCAGGGGGGATTGTGGCAAATGTGTTTCCAAGAAAATCAGCGTGCCACTAGTACTTAGAGTGATTGAATAGCCTGTAAACAGAAGCAGCAGACTTGCTTGACACTCTCTGGGAGATACTAATATAGTTGTGCTTCCAGGAGCTGAAGGAAAGGAAGGAGGTGGGGTGCTGAAGTTCATGAACTAAACAGCGAGTGCAGGAGCTTTTAAAATTACCCTGTCTCTGCACTTGGCCTGGTCACTGAACTGAAACTGCAGAGTAAAAGCACAAGACTGTTGAGCGAAGCACGTCAAGTCAGTCATAAGACACCCTTGGTCAATGGCGGATAGTGTTCCTCGCATTAGCTCAAATTAAAATTAGATCTATCTTTAACAATCTCATTCTAAAAAAGCCATATGATGACACTCTCCTTCATTTATGCTTCCCATCTTCTCTTCTGCAAACCCCTGAGGAGAATAAATTCTCCTTTGTTCGTGGTGCTCGTAAAAAGGAGCTTTTTTGCTAGCCTGCCAGCATCTTTCCCATCTATAAAATTCATCACAGTCAGAGTCAAATTCTTTCCAGATCTTTGTCCAATCAAGAAAGTGTGGAGACTGCAGATAGTCTTGTTGATGTTGCAGGTCGAATTAGAGGCAATGTGAGCATGAAAATGAATTAAGCACACATTTTAGCACTTTAGTTGAAGGGCCGTCTTTGTGTCTTCACCACACATCAGCTGACATAGATAATATATTGGGCCTAAGGATATTACACTTATAACAACCTAAAAAGAAGGCTTCTAATGAACAGAGGCGTGGAGCTTAATAATTATAATTTATTATTTGGTCAAAAATATATTCAGTGTTCCAGAGTCTGCAAAAGGAGTGCCAACAAAACCAACATGTGCGAGACATATTTTTTAAAAGTTGTTCCACGTTCTTGATATCAACTCTCTGGTGAATAATTCAGATTTTTTGAGACAGTGTTAATTTCTACAGAACTATAACAGGAAGGAGGAGAGGCAGTGAGAGTTCAAACTCTGCAGCTACAGCAGTTTCGTTGGTGGTGAGCTGTTGGGAGAATGTGAGAAAAACCACAGCCTATGTTCTTATTGTGCATACATGTAAAACCACAAAGGGGGCTGTGAGTTGCTAAAAGAGCAGGTTATCTATATATAGGGGGTTAAGCCACAACCCAACACAAACTGAAGCTTAGTCCTGTCAAATAAACACTCGAGTTTAGTTTTCTAGCTTCTGACACACACAGCAGAGAAACCTGATAAATGAGCGGTGAAACATAATGAATGCAGACGCTCCCATAGAGGGCACGAGGGGTCGCTAAACGGTTTGAGTATAAATATTATGAAAATGAACCAAGTCTCAACCAAACTGAATCATTTGTCAAGGAGCATTGATGCTGTCGTAGGCGCTTGTGGTGGCACAACATCTTACAAAGACACATTAAAAAAAAAAAAAAAAAAAAAAGCTCCTTCAGGAAAAAAAATCTGAGAGACAATAGACATGTTCATCATGTGTCGGACAATAAAGCTCCCAGCCCACGCCGGAGACACACACCTGAATCCCCAGACACCTGCACCACAACTCCTCTGACCCGAACACGAAACCAGGACAAGAAACACTATGCAACCGTTTGGTTTTGTTTGTCCTCCCGGGGCCGTCTTGGCTCTCGGAAACCCTACCCTGGCATTCCCTCTAATCCCTAGAGAATGAAATGCCGGGCCAGCGGCGCGCAGATAAAGCACCAGGTGATTGCATATCTGTGACAGACCACCGTAGGAGTCTCCGAACGGGGTCCCTGTGATACTGCTAATTTAACGGCCCTTCTCCTGTTCCGCACTTGGCCTCAAGGGCAGCCCTCGTATCAACTTACACCTAGCCGTTTACCTTCGAATAACGAGAGCTGCATCAACTTAAACTGATTAAATTGAGCAGAATTGCACACAGTTCATTGGCTTTTGGCTGGCGCTGGCCGAGTGGATGACAGTGGTGTGTGGAGCCAGAGAGTATCAGTTGACCCAGACTAATTATTCATAAGGCCTTGTTGTGATGGTTACTGCTCCGGTGAGGTCATGCAGGAGCAGCTAAGGGGAAAACAAAAACATTTCCTACTAAAATGGAGTTGACACCGCTGGGCATCTACAGGAAACTCTGAAAGAAAATATCCCTCAGAGTAGCGAGCGCTCTCCGTGTGTCATTGTATGTTGATGGCAGCATAACAGCTACACATTCCCAACTGGAGGTTGTGTTGGAGGATATGATTTAAGAGGGAGGGGCGCACATGCATGGCTGAAAGGAGAATGGTGCAGCTCCCTAAATAATACCACACTCTGTGTCCTCACTACCGCAGGCAGGCATTGCCTTGAAATTTGTAATTACAGTAATTGTGATTTCGACAAATGGGCCTCCAATACGCTCTTCAACGGTAAAAACACAGGTTGCGTTACCCATGAGGAGTCTACTAAAAGCATCCGCCGACAAAGCTTTAATTTACCAGCCCTCGGATAGACGGCATTTAAAATGTCCACTTAAAATGCCTGCAAAGATATTCTGAAAAATACTGTTTCGGTGAGTCTTTGACTGATGCAAAAACTCAGCGACTCCCGCAAAGGAAACTGAGAGAACGCTCTTAACCTGTGAGCTCGGAGGAACTGCTTTCGCACCTCTATTTACCATCAAAATGAACCACAGAAATGTGTACCCACAAATACACGCACAAAAGGCCCACTTATGAGCAAGCACAATAGTGTGGCAATTAGCGGCTAGAGAGGAAGAATGCTGGATCGGTTACAGTTGTTGAATGTTAATTACAGCGTTTTACGGCGTTGAGGAGATAACGAGTTAGCGCCTGGTGACAGCAGCGACACGTCCTTTAACGAGAGCCGTGGAAATTTATGAAACTTGAGATCAGGGACAATGAGGCGTTACTGGCTTGTCAGACGCTCTCCCGCTCACCCTCCCTTTGTCCTAATGAAGGCAGACACTCGTTTCTTTCTCTTCTCGGCTGGCCCCAGCGCTGTTAGCCTGGAATGATTATTGTTCATTGAGGAAAGGTAAAAATCAGCGGATTGGGATTCTGTCCTTGTCCACTCTAAATACCTTATCATCTCACATCACTGCTGCCATTTCCTAATCAGCTTGTGTTGTAGTTATAGGGCAGGAAAGAATAACCAGAAAACATGTGGACACATAAAGGCCAAAGATAAACATCGGGTCATATTACAGATAATTCCCTGTCTGGGGCAGGAAACATAGCCGGTAGCCAGACAAATGTGTGACCATTCATTCCCATCTATCTAAATACCGAGGGATCAAGAGCTTGGTGAAATCCGAGGGGTTAATATGGTCATGTTGTGAAGCCTGGTTTGGAATTTAGGTTAATGGAATCATTGATAGGGCTCAGCTCTAATGCCAGCGACGCTTAAGAGGATCCATACCTCATGATTTAGACAAATCCTGGGACATTCTTCAAAAGTTTCCCCCCACTGAACCTGGTGAGACTTTTTTGAAACAGACACACAATGAAGTCAGAGGATTTCTCTGAATCTACACAGCCACTGCTAACCTAAATGGTTTTTATAGAATATTACATCAGTTACACTGGGGTAAATGTGGGCCCCAATGGAAATATTAGGCCTAATAAACAGATAAAGACAGTCTGTGTTCTTTTTTCCCTGGCAAATTACTCTGAAACATGTGAGCAAGAATGTAAAGCATTCTTGAAATTGCAGCTCATGTCGAGACTCGGAACTGGCAAAAAGAAATTACATCGCTCAGTTCAGTAGGTCTAGCTGTAAACAAGTGATTTATATCTGCGTCAAAGTATCTCGACTTACCACTAACGAAGCCATATTACAAATGGGTTTGCAACAAGAATTAGTGAGAATGAAGGAGCTGTGAAGCTGCTGACCCTCTATCAATACTTGTGGTGGGAAAAACAGTCGTTTACGTGGGCTGCAGCCTAGATGAAGAGGAGTGACTAGCCTACTGGAGAGAGCAAGAGGATATCTTTTAAAACCGCGGAAGACGAGGCGCCTGGGATGGTGTTCGGATGTCAATAAAAACAGGTGTTAACCAGCTTAGCTAAGATGTTAAGAGCTTGGATAATCCCAGCCTGGATCCAAGAGGAATCCAGCTCTGGAATACTAATGCTTAGGATGCACCGTTAAATCACACAGAGTTGATTAGGATGTTGGGTTAGCATGGCACTGCTGCTACAGGCTGTCAAAGCTCAATCCGAATCTGCCGGTAATTACCACGGATTGAAGAATGAGGGAGGTTCACGTATAGAGATGACTTGGTTGTGAGAGGGGTCATCCAGGTTTACAACCCACTTTTCTGCTGCACCTTCAGATATATGATCGGAGATGTAGGGTTGCCATGCTAAGAAATGAATCCTCGTAGTTTAAGTGACATTTCATTTAAGCGGCAAATGCATGTTTGCAGGTTAGCGGGTGTAGAAATCGTCTGACAAAGACTGAACAACTCCCACTCCTGGAGAATCTGCTAGCCTGCTAAGCATGAATGAGTGAGTCTGTGAGACAGTACGTTACAAGGCGTTTCCATCAGGTGCTTCACATACAACGAATCTGTTTTCGACACAAGCAACACTATTATCGCTTTCGTGATAATAGTGATAATAGTGTTCTCTAAAAGTTAAGAATGATTTCAAAGAACTACAGCTCTAAACACTAATATGCCGTAATAGTAACATGGTGTCAGGATTCAAGAAAGTGTAAGTTATAATTCACTGAGCGGCAGAAAGACACATCAAAGTACTGAAGGAGTGAATGTGCTAATTTTCTGCTAAACTTATCTCAACACAAACAGATAGCACTCGAAGCGAATGTGCAATCGCACCTAAAACACATGGAGGGATGTGCCCCAAGAAGAATCGACAACAAACATGGTCTCAACTTGCAAATATAACTCCACAGTGAGCAAACACACCCCTGAAACCACTCCCAAGCAGTGAAAAGCCTCGTCAGTCTCAAAGGTGGCACATTTGGACAAAAATATAAATAAATACATGCGACACTCTCTCTCTGTTTCACTTAATCGACTTGGAGTGTAGCACCTCCCCTGCTCCATACATTCATACGCTCTCTTACACGTCGCCCCATAATCAAATCAGCATCTGGTGTCAGGGCGGCTTGCGGTTCGGGGTGTTCTCATTTGTAAACACCACCTGCCAGCTCTCACTCCTCTTCGCTCACTGGGTGACATTAGCGCAAGCGTGAAATGTGATTTTGCGTTGAGCAAACCTCTGCAACGAGCACATCTGAGGCTGCCCACCTGGAAAGCAGGCATGAATAATCTACGGTCACCGAAGTCAGAGGGAGTTATCATGCCTAAGACACTCGCCCGACAGTGGCAGCAACACAGTCCTGCAGGATAAACTGCGTTAAGTCCGTTTGATTTCATCCGGGGCTGATGTAAGGGAATGATTTTGTCACGTTAAATCCGTGTTATTGCCTAACCCTTTAATTCAGTGTACTTCCTGTCACTCTCAGCCAAGTGAACTATTATGCTGGTGACGTATTATATGCAGTTATAGAGCGGTAACACAAGCTTATAAAATGCAATAAAAACACTAGGTGTTGCCTGATCGACAAACAAAGAAAAACAATGCAGGCCTTTTCTTTTGATGTAACTGTATGACGGAAATGAGTACAATGTTTACTGCGTGTGTCCCCCTGTCTTCCTTAAAACCAGGATAGAGCTGCATTCCTTCGTTTCCCCCCCGCTGACCATTTTAGTTGCTCCACCACAAAGCTGTGACAAGGCCCTTGTTAATCACACACATTCAGCCGTTGATGCGAAGTCTTTAAGCGCCACACAATCCGAGAAGATCAATCATAAGACAATTTGCGCTCGTTGGTCAGGTTTGGTTAATGCGACGCCGCACACGCCTTCTACACGATCACACATAATGCAATCAGATTTCCATTGACAGAGCACCTAAGCTGTGATTAGATTTAGGAAAAAAGACACACATAGTCACTGTTCAGCACTCTACATCTGCGTTACAGCCGGGACACTGATGTAGTGTGTGCCCGGTGCACTGCAACACGGAAGACCAGACACATCACCTTTAAATTGCCAGCGTCTTGCCTTTTGATGAATGTCAACAAAGCAGTTAGCAGGGAGGAAATGAGAAAAAGAGAGAGAGGCCAAGAGAGGAGAGAGAGGGGTGGGGGGGGGGGTGGGGGTGGAGAACACACAATTATAAAAGCTTCATTTCTTCAGAGAACCATAAAGTCTCGTCCCAGAAGGGCAGCTGAGCACAAATCAATTTCTTTCAGTCGATTACAAGCACTGAGGTTCTAACCTTCATTTGTGAGTCTAATACTCCAACAGTTATGTAGAACACATACCAATTAAGCAATTCTGCTGGAATAAGAGGGCCGTGAACTGACGCGATTATGGAGGCCGGGCCCCTGGGGAGGTCGGGTTATCGGCACAGGAGCAGGGAAGACGAGGGGAGCAGGGCAGGAGAGGAATCGGGGGAGAAAGATGGCGGAGGGAGACGGGGGAGAGAGAGATGGAAGCCGAGGAAAAAGTCATTTATTAAGTCTAATACTCTGTGAAACGTTCCAACGGTAATAAGGCGGGGAGATTGCGTTAATATCAGGGAGCCATGCAGAAAAGGTCACTCGATATCTGCACCGCCCACCGGGGTCGTGCTGATGGGAGCTGCTCAAACACATCTGATAATGCTCTCAGCGTCGTCGCTCTGGCACCAGAGGTCGAGAGGATGGAAGCCTGGGAAAAGATGCCATTTGTGGAAATTGCACTGATGTACCGCTGTGCTCTGACACAATTCTCACTGCTGGCTTTTTTTTATTTATTTTTTTTTATGTGCAGACAGCTGTACGACGAGTGAATGGAACAAGCATGATGACACCCAGTCAAAGATTATCAGGCATAAACGTATAGCTCCGCGGCGCATTATGCTTTCCGCTAAGTTTTGATTTTGCAATCATTCATCATCTTCCACGACGACATGAATGTACAGGAAAAAGGCGGCCAGCATCCTCCTTCTGATTTTCAATGTGTTTGCACACAGGCTCGTGAAAGGAAACGCATTAGAGGCACTCTCCGTCTTTCTATTGTCACAAGCTAAATCTGATGCCATTTTCCTCTTGATTTAAAGAGCCTGGATGCATCTCTCCAGATATGTGGAGATCAACACATTGTCATTCACTGCTGAGGCGCACCTTAACCACCGCCCTCGCTGCCAGAAGATTTATGGTAATTGATAGCATGTGATAGGATGCAGCCCATAAACCCATGTGAGGTATGTGTTTCTATGGTAACCCTTCCCTCTATTCGCTAGCCCGATGCGCCTTGGTGTTTTACTTCTTTCCCTGCATTGTAGGCGCTGTCTGTTTGGATGCCAGTGGTAGGAATGAGATGCAGATTTGTGGCAAAGCAGAGACACAGATGTTTCCTCATTGCCTTTTAATCTCCTATTCCCTCAGCGCCTGGCGAGAAACACTCCCCCTTTAGAATGGTAATTGGACGAGATGAATAATAAACAAAACGAAAACAGACCGATGTTTATAAGGAGCATTTTAACCCTTTGGAATGATCATACTTTGAGGCTATTATTAGCGCAGAGACAAAAGCATGAGAGCAAGCGCTGCTTCTTCTGGGAATAATAAAGGACTGAGCTTTAACTTATCTAATCAGTGGGGGACCTATCAGGGTCTGGTAGAGGACGACAATGCTTTGCTCATTAAGGCAGAACGGTTCAGCCGACCACTAAATTTCTCTCTGCACTGATTTCCCTCCTGTTCCCTGAAGTCTGCGCTTATACAACACACCAGCCGTCTGAAAATAACACAAAAGCATCCATACTCTTTACATTCCCTAAAGCTAATTCATCATTTTATGTTTCTTCACATCTTCCCCTCTCTCTAATTGTCTGGCTTCCATGTGTATACCACATGCACAATAAAACCGCACTGAACTCACACTGCAGCCTGGCAGATTCATTGCTTGTAAATTTAAGATAATGATTTCATTAAGTGCTGCCTGGCCCGATGTCATATGGCGAACACTTTTTCTACCGTCTCCCATCTAGCCAAACATCAACCTCCATATCAGTAGGTGCTCTGTGTGTTAGTTGACAGCACTGAGATAAATGTGGATATTTCGACACTGTGTGATATCAGAAAACCGGCTATTTGCATGAAAAGCCTGTCCCTCTTTCTCCCCGGAGAGCTTTATTACAGGAGGATATTTCAAATGCTATCAAATGTGCCAAACATTTACTTTGATAACTCCATCAGATGGCTCCCTGGGTTTAATGGTAGCAATCTGAGAGTGCTGAGGCACACGCCTAAAGCACAGGCAATAATGGTGGGGAGAAATACGAGGAAGGGATGAATAAAATCTCTTTAAAAAGTTCATAAATAATGCACCTTGCGCACTAGAGAGTTGTTGCCTATTTAACTATGCATGCCTCTTCCTGGTTTCTGTGCTGGCGGAGACACAAACACAGCGTGTATTGTGGGTCAACATGACAGCACAGGAGGAGGACAACCTAGGGCTCCATCAATCCTCTCAGCCTTGGCCTCCCACCCACGTGGAGCAACCCCTCCCCGCTGCAAACCACCAGCCACAGGATGACTGCACCACCTACAGTATGTCCTCGCTGCGCTGAAAAACATAATGACCAAAAGGGAAATCTAGCGAATGACCGCTTGCCAAAACGAGGGAGAAGATTTGAGAAAATGGGAGAAAAACAAAGTGCAGGACTAATTATCCAATTAATGTGCAATTAAGCCCATGCGGCCTAATGGTCTGTGTTGGATTTGGTAATAGCTCTACCAGACTGAGGAGCCTATTAAACTCACTGTAGGCTGTTGCACAGAGCAGGCAGACTCCAACACTGTCTCAGAGAAGGGGCTCGATGGCAGAATGTTACAATTACAGCAGCTGTCTCCATTATAAGTCAAAAAAAAAAAAAAAAGTACATATATTGTATTTTGGGCTACGGCATGAAGACTGCAAATGTAAGAGAAAAAAACAGAAAAAAAAAATCAAACCCCCCCCCCCCCCCCCCGACACAAAATTCAACAAAGCATTTCATTAAGATTTTCATTATCTGCCATAGCAGGGTTTGCTAATAAATGCTAATTATATTCAAGCTAATATTTAATCACACACAATTTCTCCAGTCAACTCAGTTTGAGGAAATACTAATTCTAATGAACGCATTCACAGTGCAGTTTATGAACTTCAGCACTGGCAAAATGAGAGAGGAAACGTGGATGATGTTTAAAAATGCTTTTTCAACTATGAGCGTTATTTGCTTTGACTAATTTCCTACCCTAATGAGATCCTCTTGGAGGGATATTTTGGTGCAATTAATAATGCACATAGAATAATTAGAAGCATAAATATTTATCATGTTGTGTTTCTGTCTAGTATAGGGTGTGGTGAGTACATAGCTGGTGTATGAACGCTGGATTATATGCTTGCTATCATTACACTGCAGTACATGCATTATATCAAAATGAGGCCCACATTTGAGCTCACTTAAGGGAATTTCTTTAGATACTCTGTTACAATTCAATCTCAATGTAGAGGAGAAATTGAAATCTGAAAATCAGAGAGTGAAGCAACAGTTGAATCCAATTTATCAGTCGGCACTGAATAAATACAGTGTACTCGGTGTATTTCTCCATCCAAAGAAAGCAGTAATTTGAAACATGAGACAGACTCCTAAATAGCTGTTGGCGAGCTGGACACAAGTTGTTGCTGGCTTTTTTCTTTTTCATACCTTTGGCGATCTTTTTTTGCGATAAAGCGTCATGGTACTGAGAGGATAAGCCACGAACACATTACATGATTTAAAGCCTGATTATAACCCCCCCCGAGGGAATTTCAGATCCAATCTCTCATCTCCGAATTCATCCTCAGGAGAGTCCGAGCTGTCACGATTACAGTTTAATTAATCAATTGGAACTTTGACAAATATAAACATGATCCGGTTGTTTTAACTCGTGATCGGAAATCGGAAACCAGCGTGCTTGTGAGAGACGCCACATTACAGCAGTACTATTGATTAGGATAGCCTTGTTTATATAGCTTTTGTCCACCAGTGGCAGCGATGAACACGTCTACTGAGCAGAACTCAGAAGGAATCCTGCGCCATCATTGATTTGGCATGGTCAATGTTGACCTTAATGAAAGTCATTTCCTGTTTTTGTTACTTTACATCTGCCCATCAATGATTATAATCTTCCCTACGAAGATTCCCTTCCATCTGGCGAGTTAATATTTTCAATGTTCTTCCCATAACAAATTGCGTAAATGCCTAAGTGAAATTCCCAGATGTTCCCTGGCACAGCCATCTGGAACATGGTTCTACATCGGCGTTAGTCAACAACCGTAACCGGCACCAAGTCCTCCAATGTGAGATGACCAAACCTCTCACTGCCTGTTGGGGCAGAAGTGATCTCAAAGTGCAACGCTGCTTAATGCAGCTGTAACCTCACTGAGACAGAACTCATCACAGAGGCGGTTCTTATGTAAGTGGACATCCCGTCCCTGCCGGTTCCCCTTTCTACGCAGACCAAACGACAATAATTAGGTGGCTTCCTTGTCATGCCGCAATCAAAAACATCCCTTCAGTTAAGAGCTTCGGATACTGGATATCAACTTGGCACACTTCTACATGCAGCTCAAATGCTGGCCATCGCTCAGGTGAAACAGTACAAGGTACAACAGAGACAAGGGTGAACTCTCTTTGCCCTTGAACAACCAACACAAAAGGTAAATACTGCTAGAACACACACTCCAACATGAAAATGTAAACACACAAGGGTATAATGTGTAGCTGAACCCAGATAAGACGCTCATATAAGCAAAACGTTACCCAACATACCTGAGCTGATTATGAGCCTTCGCAATTTTTTATCACTGCACTGAGACAACTGTGCAAATACACTTCAGAGCGGCTGGAGATCTCTCAGGATTTGGTGCAATCATCTACCCCTTAGCTGACTTGTGGCTCACTCGGGCTAATCCTCCAGGACCCAGCGGGCCGGGCTGTGACTCAGCAAGACCCATCGGGTAGGGCGGCCTCCTCGGCCCGGGGAGGCCAATGTCAACAGGATGGAGTAGAGGTGGAAAGACAATCAGGGTTGGGATGGGATTTAATCCAGGTTCAGAGCCAGAGTAATGGAGTGTCTATGTCTGGGTGAGCGATGGATTGCGAGGCAGTGGTGTCCCCTGAGCCCCAAGCCCTCTGACTGCAGCCATTTGGAGTTGATCTCTATCTTGTTCACCTCAAACCAGACATAAAATGGCAGTCATTTCTCTCTCTCTCTCTTCCCCTCTCTCCCTCCCAGTCCCAGGTATGTAAACAATCAGACACACTTTGTCTGGCCATGTTTCATTGATTTCTTGTCTCGCTGCCTCTAATCAGCCCTTCACTGGTTTAATTATCTGTAACTCGTGGTATTTGGCCTGCTTGGATTACACTCCCACAGGTCAAGGCAGTCTCCTGCAGGGCATTTTTTTTTTTTTTTTTTTATCTTTAAGTTGCGTTTAACCAAACATCAATACATCGAAAGTGGACTTTTATCCAAAGTGTACTGCGAATCCTCAACTTGTGGTTGTCAAACTGGAGTGAGTTAATGGTGCGTTTAAGTGCCCCAAAAGGAGGAACCCGTAGCGGAAAGGGAGGTGAAAGACCTCTGAACCCATTCTGACAGACAGATTTCTCGTAATAATGTTCCCTGAGGTTAAATGGGAGCTGCTTCGACATAACTGAGCTCTGCTGGAGCAGGGCTAGACCAATAAAAGGTGAGTGGGTCAAAAAATGCCCCCGCAAAAGCCGACAGCTTGTGTTAGTTATCAGACTGTTTTAAATACCTCTCTCAATGTGAATCCAATTACCGGCAGCCTTTGTTTGTTCAGACAAAAGCAGCTATGTTCAAGGCCTGTCTCTCTCTGATTTTAATCAATTCTCTGGGGAAGTGTGTGCGGCAGATACAGATCAGGACTTGCCATACGTCAGTGAAAGATGTGTGTGTGTGTGTGTGTGTGTGTGTGTGTGTTGGACGCTTGCGCACAGAGTTGTTTGTGAGAATGTCAGAATAACTGAATGATAGAAACTGTCAAAGAATGAGAAAGCATTAAAAAGCTTTTTGTCACAGCATTCATCTCGAAAGAAATCCGATTCCCCGCCAAAGTCCTTAACTTTTTAATTCCTCAAAAGCTAAAGTTCCTCCTAGTTTTTACTGCAACTCGGAGCTCTAGTTAGGAGCAAAGTCTGCAGGCAGACAACATTTATATTAGATAATTATGACAGATCATATTGTCATCATAATTCCAACGTCTGTTTCTCATACCTAGAGGAGTTTAGCGTGTTACTTGACTACTTGGCAGATGCTCTCATATGCTGCAGCATTAGTGCAGCGGGGGACAATCCACCTGCTCCATATGGGAACTTTGCAGCTAGCAGGTCTGCGGATGAGAGCTGTCTTCACGTCAACATCCGCAGGAAAAATTAAGGGAGGACGACATTGGAGTAAAATAACAAAGTCAGAAGGTCGGACTCATTTCTTTCCATTCCCTTTCAGAGAGAGAATTTGCAAGAAATGAGAACTCCCCCAGCCCCCTTCAACAATGCGCCTTCATTTTTTGTTGTTGTTGTTGTTCCAAGGGGCCGTGTCAACCCTAATGAATTCCAAAATGTTAAGATTTGCATTTCAATTTGGTAACCTCCCTCTCAAAGGCGATAAAGTCCCCCGCTCCAACCCCGGCTCTAAATCACATTAAGCATACAGCTATCTTTTGTAAGGCCCTGCAACAATGTCACTGTGGTTCTGCCTCTCCATCACTATGCCTGCTGCTTTTTGTCGGCCTGTTCACAAGCTAAATAAATAGCTTCACAAAACATCTGGAGCCACAAAAGAGACGTTGAGTGGGGCTCTTAAAAAGAACCGCCAAGGCGGACTCAGGCCAGCTTTAACCCTTCTTGTCAAACTTTAACCGCCGCGACTTCAGAGAAAACAAAACTTTGATTGTCTCTTTGGTTTTGTTTGCAATTTGTGCATTTAAGAGAAACGCAGCCTAAAAGGAACAAATGTTTTGGGTTTTTTTTGTCACTTATTTTGCATGTGTCATGATTTAACAAAGAAGTAAATCATATTCTGGCTTTGTGCAAACATGTTGTAACAGGCTGTGTATGTCTTTACATTTACTACACTCCATCTGGTCACAAAGTGGATAGTCAGTCTTCACATCAACAGTGTGCGATGAGTGTCTATGAGAACTTGGTATACTCTGTTTTGCTATTACTGGGGAAATGTCAAACAAATTGTTGAGAAGTTATTTACCGCTACTTCACACCCTCACTTTTCATACTCTACTAATTTGCTCTGTATATCTCAGCTGTGAGCCAGTAGTAGATTTTTTTTTCCCCTTTCAGGACTCTAAAACAACCGTGCTCAACGATTAAATTCACATCTCTCCCGTCAGTGGTGCAGGTCATCGATTTGGTGACGAAGGTGCCACTGCTTCTGACTACACACAGTTTGAGCGTTGAAACCTAATCCTGATGGTGTCTGTGAGCTTAATGATGCGTGGCCCACTATGCCTCCTCATCCTGGAGGTCAAGCGCACTTTATGAGGTCACCGTTCGCAGATTTACAACCTAAATTTCCCATGACAGTGGCCGTTACTTTGTGCATCCAAACAGGGGGCCTCGGAGAAATGTGTTCTTATGGTTTGGTGGGATTGTGACCTGGAAATCTCTCTTAGGGAATAGAGCCAAGGAGGAGGCAGAGAGGAATATGGGTTGCGTAAACAGGCCGCCAGCTCCAAGGGCACGCGGCACAATAACTTATGGAATGTCTCGCATCTCCATCTACACAGGAGGATAAGTCATGTTGAGAAGGGGTGCTGGTGTAATTTGTTATGGGTGTACTGCTTGCGTAAGCTGGGCTTCACGTGGAAGATTCAGCCCAGCAGCAGGGCAGTAAACCAGCAGTGATCGAGCAAGAAAAACACGTCATCCAGCAGACTGATCTGTGTTGTTGGCCATGATTCAGTGCTTTCTCTGAAGACATGATCTGAAGTTCTGAATTAGGACAACAAAGGCAATCTGTAGTAGATTATCAAAGAGCACGGCTGTTAATGTCTGTCCTCCTTTTTTTTTGCTGCACAACATTAAATGAGTGGGAAGCAGAAAACAAGAAGCGCAGAAAAGTTCAACCCTTCTACAAAAGCTTGCGTCTAATAAGCTGTTTGCGTAGGAGTGAGATGTTTTTGACCCTGACTCTCTATGCCTCATTTTTACAGCTCTGAAACGCAGCAATCTGAAGTGAAAACAACTTCCAGTCATTTTAACTCAGCTTTTGTGCTGGAAGCCCCATGGAATAGAAAATAGAGAAAAGAAGAATGCAATAACACTTTTACAAGCCCTTAGGAAAACGGTCAGAGTTCAAAATGTATATGCGCGAGGACAACAGGATCTTTCTGGGTCCAATTCACAACATCCATCTTCAATAAGACCAGACCTTATCTCTGCCTACTTCCTCCTGATTACACATCATTCTTAAAGCACAAACGAAGGAGAAAAACATGTACAGACCAGACTGCAGATAGGAAATCTCACTGCATGAGGCAGAGACATCATCTTTTATGTCCAAAACAAAAGGTCAAAGTCTCAGGCAACCCACGTTCAGACCCAACAGCTAATCGCCTCACTTCCCCAACCCATCTGAGAGAATTACAGTGGCTGTTAAGTGTGCATAATGAATGCCATAAAGCTGGCCTATAAAGCAGGCTTTTGGCCAGCCCCTGGCAGTGAGTGGGAGCAGGTCTAAGCACAGATCTGACTCTGCACACTCTCATGTACAGAATGATTGCTGATGGTTTTTTTTGCGAGGAGGGGAGGGGCGGGGCAGCTTCCACATCGTTAATGAGCGCTAATATTTCAAAGGAGGGACGCAGGGCCCGAGCACTGACCGTTATATTAAAAATCAAACGGTGTGACCTTGTTAAGATGGATGCCTGGTTGCTCTGTTCCCCTGGTGCAGCCGAGCTGCAGACGGCGCACCGCATTAAAGGTGGCTCTTTGCTTTTTAAAGCATCAGCTATGGCCGCAGATATACGGGGTGCACCGGGAGCATTACGAGTGGCATTTAATTAAAGAAAAGTAAGCTGTGGGATTTTATAGACTGGCCGGGGATTGCTTGATCTGGTAAGTAAGTGGAAATGAAGGATGCTTGAAAGGCGGCATAAATCTAACACAGTGCTAACTTAACCTTCCTATCATTGTAAAAGTCAGGGCGAGGACACTTTAAGCCCCGTCTGCAGCAGAGAATGTTATCTCATTCTGCTTCTCTCAGCTTTAAATGAGTTTGCGGTCGAATAAAATGAAAAAAGCAGGGATCCCGCAATGCATGGGCTATTAGCTCATTGCTAATCATTAACAAAATTGTGGAATAGATCAAAATAATTCATGACAACACAGCAAATGTGTATTGTTCATAGATAAAAAAGAAAACATTAAACAGAGCAAACTATCCAGGAAGGATTGCGGTTTTGATCCACCTTAACAGAGCCTAGTACCTTTCAGACGTGGCTGGTCCAGGTCAGACTAGTGATTTATAGGCTGGTAATTAGCCCCAGATGACAATGATGAATGCGCTACACTAACACCTTTGTAGGCTGCCTTGTTAGGTAACATCTGAGGAGTCTGACAAAGCTATCATTTCACAGAAAGCTCTTAATTACCCTGGCACAGTTATGAATGGACCACAAACATACACCCAGCTGTTTTGATGCACTGCAGTGGGAGGAGATATGGAGTAAAGGGAAGGAGGGAAGGGTGGAATGAATGCTTTTGGCTGACAGTGCTTGGTGCAGATGTGTTGCGAGATGAAAGCAGCAAGACAAATAGCTCAAGGACGTTTCTTGTTTTTGCGCTCCCTGGGAGTCAAAGAAGCCATTTTTCTCCGGGATAATCAAAGATGAGTTGGGTCAAAAGGTGGGAGATGGAGGGGAGGGGAGGGAGGAACAACTAGGTGCAAAATAAATGCTCCTCTGTTGCAAAGGTAGAAAAAGGGACTGGTCCCACAGCTACAACTACTCGGGTACTAATTGTAGCTCTAATGGCTCCTTGGCTCTAAGAGTTTTGAGAGTGAGACTTTTATACATATCTTTAATCCATTATTAGTCAAAGACAGGTTGGCTACCCAGAGGTCCAAATCACTGGCGAGTCTTCGTAACTTGACAAAATAAAAACATTGCAAACATTAGCAGAGTTGTCAAAGTTTCAAGATTAAATGTGAGGTTTGAAATGAGGTCTCCTTTCCAGCACGCATTCTTTTCTTAAATAGTTTAGTTTTCAAAGCTAGTGACTACTAACTCTTGTTGGAATATGTCCCCACTAGTCTTAATATCACATAGTCTAGTTCTTGAGCACGTCAACCACCTTAAAGCTACAGAAGGTAAATATGACGGACTGTCCAGTGTTAGGTGTATTGGATTGATTCCCTATCCATCACAGGCCATCTGGCAAACACTGCATTGGCACTTACACTGCAAGGTGCCATAAAGGAGACATTTACTCTTCTTTGGGGCCCCAGGTCCATGTTTGACACACGGCATCCTGTGCAGAGAGCGAGCCCTACTCTAAAATCAAAGAACACGCTTCCATAATCGCCCCTGCCATCTTGCCTGTCGTGTCACTGAGGTCAACAGCAGGGCCTGGCTGCTGCCCCCCACCCCACGTTTATTTTCCTTTTCCAGCTTTGTTTAAATCCCAAATTAGAGTTTCCGTGCTGGAAGCCAACTGGAGGAGGAGGTCTCAATTCATCTCATTCCCTAAATATTTGGACGACTGGTAATTTGCTTTTTGTGATATGAAATGATTTCCTTTCGAGTTAAGATTCAAATAATGGTTTCCATCTGTCTGGCCGCTGTGAAGCGGGGCTGTTGTGTTTGTCTGAGAACGCCTATGTGTGCATATGGGTGTCTGGCGGTGTGTGAGTAAGCGGATGGAGTCAGAGGGAGGGCAACGTGACCTGTAACTCCGCGAACTGGCCTGAAACAGACACAACATGGAGCGAATGGGAAAAACACCAGCGACTAAGATTGGCTTTTAACTACGACATTTTCCTGCGGCCATTCCTACACTGCTGCTGCTGTAGCTGCTGTAGTCTCTTAACTGCAAGCTCAGTGGTTTGATGATTTCTCTCTTTAAATCTTTATTCAAACAGATCATTTACTCGACCTATGTCACATGCGACAGCTCTTGACGCGATGAAATCAACCCGTAACTTTTGCTAAACTGACACTGACTGAATGTCCATCTGAATATACGATCATGACACTAAAAGTACGATTAACTACAGATGAATGTTCTGTTATGGCCACATTTGGGCACAGTACATCCAATGCATTTACATGACCTCTTTCTGTGATTGAATCTAGTAACTTGCATGAATAATGACTTGTGAGCTGCCGCTTCGTCAAGCTGTACAATTACAATGATGTCAGTGGCTGTGAAAAAAAACCCCGTGATGGTTCTTTCTGCAGGGCTCTCTGGAGAATTCTCTCAAGATATACAAATAAAAAAAAAGGTAATTACATTATGTCTGACAAGCATTTAAAGCCATATGTTGGACACAGAAATGTAAATGTATGGTAATATGGCTATTCATGGCCCATCATACATGCATGCTAGAGCCTGTGATTGTCATGGGTAATAAAACTGCTGTTGTTTGATCATAAGATAAAGAGATAAATCCACGTGCTAGCCTGCATCCAGCCATCCATATATGCAAGGCTAAGAGGCCATAAACAGACTTCCTCATAATGTGTTTCTACTTTATTAGACAGCTACACAATTTAGACACACACACACGAGGAAAAATGACCAAGAGAGAAGTGGTGACACGTGAAAAAGGTAATCAGGTGGATTCAAATGTGTGGTGTTTGGAGTCACGAATCCACACCGTGTCCATCAGTCTCCTGAGCTACCAGGACACCCTTGGTAAGGATTAACTTAGAGGTCATCAGGCACTTTGAAATTCACTCAACATGCCGCCTGTACACAACACAAGCGTATTTCCCTCGAGTGTGTTCCAGTTGAAATCCATCTTCATCTCTTCCTCTGTGAGGTCTGTTTATAAAGATATGACCTACAATAGCTTCTATATGCTGTCATTGCCAATTTCATCTCTTTGTGCTGTGGGACAAACTATCGATGAGCTGTTGCACGCTGTTAAATTAAACTGAACCCCATCCACAGGAGAGGGATTGCTCCTCCAACGCGAAATGACACATCCCGGGACTAGTTCAATAAGTCACGTCTCTGAATTAAACCACCACAAGGCGCAATTTCAAAACACAATCCCAAACTTGTATGTGAAAGTTCAAGGCTGAAGAATTGGTAATTCGCACAGTTTATATTGTGGTAACGGAGCAGGTAGTAGTGCTTTATTGATTCAGGGAGTTTCCCCATTGTGGACAACTCTGAACGCTTGAATTAATGTCAGGTTAAATGAGAAAAAAAAAAAGAATTTACAAGATATATATTGCCGAGATAAAAATAAGGCGAAACAAGATCAGCTCGGGACATCTCTGACTAAAACATTTCTTTTTTCGTCAGTATTACTGAGAAATGAACAAAGGTCAAAGGTCAAAGATCCACGATTACACCAACTGGATGCAAGGAAACCTCCATAAAAGGTGATGCGTTATAATGTGAGCTAGTGTGAGCTGCCAACATTATACAACATATTAGTGGCACATCTGCAAGTTGATGATCAATATCAATTACCCAACAATCACATACACAGGACTTTGGAACAAACCTCTGGCTTTGTTTTGTGAAAGACAAACAGGCGTGTTAACAATGTTTTGCTTCCGCATATATTTTGGCCCAGGGTGAGACTTTTCTGATTCTCGGCACTACCATAGTGGTTATGTTTCAATTACCGTGTACATCGCTCTAAAACTCCAGCTGTTCGGAGGATTACACACACGTGCACACACCAAGCACTGAACGAACTCATTCACTCCCATTGTTTTTTCATCTCATTCCCGTTGTTGTTGATATTTTGTGCCTGCCAAAACACCCCGGTGCTTTGTAAATTCATATGTTTGACAGAAACATTTGTATGTACATGCAATAACATACCTGTAAACACACACACACACACAGACTAACAGCTCAGTGTTGGACGTATGAACATGCTGGGAGAAAACGCACAACGCAGACATGTTGTAGCACGAAAACCACATGGAATAAACAGCAAGAAACCAGCGAGTCCTGTCACAAGCAGTCACAACACGGAGTGGGCTGAGTGGGAGGGAGAGAGAGAGAAAGAGAGAGAGAGAAGTAGGGTGGGGGTGGGGGTGGGGGGGTTGTCAGATGGAGGGAGGCTCCCTTCTCTAACCTGCCCGGTGGCAGTAGCTGAACTGTCATCGCCTGGCCCTGTCATTTGGAAACTTTGCTGTTTAGAGGTGACAGCCGCCCACGGACACACACACACACACACACACAGTGTACACACTCCACAGCTCTCTACGCACACACACACTGAGGATGAGGAAAGGTTTGGGGTGGTGAGTGGGCACTGTTTGACACTTCCATGTTTGACACCTCCGCATCCCTCTGCATCTTGTGGCTTCCGCAGGCTTTTCTCGCTGTGCTGATGTGTCCCATTTTAGAGGACGATGGATCAATATGAGTGTGTGTGTGTGTGTGTTGGTGCGAGCACAGGATGACAGAGCAGTTGGTGTGTGTTGGTCACAAAAATATGTGCACTTCGCAATCCAGCTACTTTATTTATCGACTATTTAACTATGATGATGAACGTAAATGGAAACGCAGTTCATCCGACTGTACAACTTTCAAGTATAACTTTCTCTTGAGTAAAGCAGTTCTAAATTTGTCGCAAAGGCTCCCAGAGCCATTGGAGACATATACTGTACATTGTCGTAGCCATTATGTGAGTATTTGTGTGACACTTAACTGCCTAATTACAGGTGTCCTGGTGTGTGTGTGTGTGTGTGTGTGTGTGTGTGTGTGTGTTTTGGGCGTGTTGAAGGAGACAGGCGAGGGGGAAAGGGTGATGAGGAGAACAGCAGGGTTTCTCATCAGCAAGCTGTAAATGGTCCCACTACCAAGAGCCCCCTTCAGCCCCCACCCAACCAACCAACACAGCCACCCACCCACGTATGCTCACACACACACACACACAGACCCACATTTATTCGGCACTGTGGTAATTGCCGCGCCGGCTCATTTGAGCTTGTCATTTCTCCCGATAAGACTGCAGTATTAAAAATGACAAAAGATTGATACACACTCTCTTTCACACACACACACACACACACGTCGCACACCGCATCTCCCAGCGTCCACGAGGCAGGCGAGGGCGGGGCTGTTATTGCAGATTCTACTGGCGAGATAGAAGGGAAATGCGATTTCACACTTTTTGTTTTTCAGAGCTGAAACAACAAGATGTTCCGTAAAACAAAGAGCAGAAAAAACTTTGGGCTGAGAGATGTTTGGGTGCAAACAATGCTGTGAAAAAATAATTATTACCTTACTTGGAGGAGATAAATGTGGGGGAAAAAAATACAGTCTGCCTAACAGCCTAATATACTGTCTGTCTATATATCAGCCTTACGACGACTAGTCATAAAAAGTAAAAATTACAGACAAACATAAAACAACAGCAAAATCAGCACACAGCAGAGGGCGTCATAATGTCACAGCTCATCCATAACCAGGCGTATGATCATCGCCGATGTGCTGAGAAAATGGAGCAAATAGTCATTCTTACGTGGAATATCAACAAAAGGGGGATGAGAGAGAGAGATGCCAGAGTTAATTGGGAGCTGTGTATGGACGGAATAGTAATACGCCGTTGGGCGAGGGGAGCGGAGGAGTGAGCTGATGCCTGGTCCCCAAATGGAAGGAAGCAGCGTGTTCACAGTTCATTACCACTTCCCTTCTCTTGCTAATCAGAACGCAAAGCACTACAACGTGTCAACAAGGAAGTGTTTTCATTTTACTGAGAATACATAGGTGTGTGTGTGTGTGTGTGTGTGTGTGTGTGTGTGTGTGTGAAGGAAGGCGTGGGTTGGACCATGTTATATTAGTATATATGCACATGTGTGACTGTGTGCGAGGGTGTGGACAGTGGTGTGTGGTTAGCAGCTCGTGCCTGTGTTTGCATGCATGTGTGCAGCAGCGTGTGGCCGCATGTTATGCTGTGTGCACATACCTGCAAAACATATTTACCATATCAAGTCAGTCACACTACTGAATGACACTTGAAACTGAAAATTGGCCTGTCAAGCAAAGAGCTTTAAAGCAGGTTAATTAATTAGAAAACCATTTGATCTTTTTTTGGGGGGAAAAAAGTCTTACAGTAAAACTGCAGAAAATACTTAATAATACTTGGAAAGAGACAATTATTGGAGTTGAACTATAAGATGTCCTTATTCCAGCATCCTCCTCTTGAAGAACATGCTTATCTGGACCCTTGCTGACTGGCTGAGAGCCTTAAGTCGTCTCACACTTCAGACAGGCAGCGGGAGGAGCCCAGGGAGGCCACAACTCATTTATGCCTTTCCCTGGGCTATGTCCGCTTATTAGCTGCAATCAAATGATCCAACACGTCTTGTGCCATAGGCAGGCCCAGCACAGAGAAGCTCAGTGTGTGTGTGTGTGTGTGTGTGTGTGTGTGTGTGTGACATGAGAGAGAGAGAGAGGAGACAGAGAGAACTGCAAAATTCCATTAGAGGAATCTAAAGGCATCACGCATAATGGATGGGCCACGATCCACGCCTGAGAAAGTGTAATGCTCAAAATTAAAAGTATTTTTCAACTGAGATTGTGCCCTCAGAGGATCTTCATATGGCCCCTCTGAGATGACAGCCATTTCCTTTTAAGATGGCGGCTGATTAATTTCAGCTGATCCTGTGAGTGATTAGTACTTGTACTGTTGTATCGTGGTATAAACTCGTTCTGTAAATGCCTACTTATAGGTTTGTAAGACACTGCACAATGCGCTGTATGTAAAATCAAAGCCATTTTACTGAAGTGTCTGTTTAAATGAAATGTAACACTAAACCCCACAAACAGGCCTACAAAGGAAAAGCAGTATAAGAGTATAGTTTCAATTTGGAAAATAGCTGCAGCTCTGCGAGACTGCACATGGGCCCAGCAGTGCTTTGAGCTACGGTGGTAGCCCTTAAAAGTGGTAGCCCCTACGGTGGGAGCCCCTGCCTGAGCAAAAAACTAGAATCTGAAGGTTTTATCTGAGGAAACCAGACGCTGTTTTTAACCAGACTAAGGGTCCACAGACATGCACTTAAGCACGCCATGCTTTCACCTAAATGCTAATGCTATCGATGGTGCTAATTCGATGAGCTTGATGTTGTCAGTTTCGCAGGTGTCCGGTCATAAACCAAAGTAAGTGGACAAACAGAAATGGCAATCCATCCGAAAGTTGTTGAGATATTTCAGCATGGACCAGGGGTGTGCAAGTGGTTGCCTAACCGACCACCCGACCGTGCCATGTCAGGCATCGCTACAACCGTCAGACAGGCGGACCAATAGACTGACATTGCCATCCCGAGAGATATGCTGCTAGCGTAGACAGATAGAAGCTATGGAATGTATTTGCAAGAGTCAAAGGCAACATGCAAGCACATTGGACATTTTATGGCCTTCTCTTCTTCAACTGCATTTTCAGCAACTTTTTAAACCTTTAATTATGGCTGCACGAATAGGGCCAAAATGATAATCATGATTATATATATATATATATATATACACTATACTATATATGATTATATGATGAATATCGAGATCACAATTATTTATCACAATGATTTGTATTGCTCTTTCACATCTAAATCAACAGAGCACCCCTTTTCACTTCCGTGTTGTGCTCCATTCCTGCTAATGTACAAATCTTTGCATCAAAATGAGACTGCTCCTTATTCAAAGTGCATCTCCTGGAAGCAACAGATTTCATTCAGTGTTGTTTACCTGTGAATACAAGTCCAATAGTCCCTCTCTTTTAGCTCGGTTTTTGGTCTCTACCGACTTCTGAGAGAAATATCTGGCTGTTTAGCTGCCAAATGCTCCGGCTAGTTGCTAACTTTGCCTGTCTGTTGTTGTTTTCAAAAACGATGCAATGTAGGGAGCAAACCAAAACATTTTCACATTGTCATTTGATATTGAGTATCATGGCTGGATATCACGACATTGCACTGCATTTGTTTTTCTTTTCTTTTACACATTTTTGTACATTTCATGCTACTGTCTCAATTACCTTCTCGTGTACTGTCGAGTGCCACATTATAACAAAGCAGCGATACCATGCTATCGTTTTGACACAAATACAAAACGGCATACCACATCAACACCAACAATGCGGAGTGCAATGCTCATGCATTCCAATCTGGTGTTTGTGTCCTGGTGCCTGTCCCAACAGGGGTCAGATTCCTGCACCTGGAATCAAAGCCACCTTCAAATTCGTTCCCTGTCATTTGTGCCTTTTGTTTCCACATTCTACTACGTCAGCTACTGTGGCGAGGCAGCTAATTTGCCCTCCAAGGTTGTTATTCCACCTCTCCTCCTCTCCTTTCCCCCCCCTCTCTCTGGCAGTTTGGGCAGAATCCTCAGTGAGAGCTGGCCCTCATTATTCTCTGCTGAGTCTTTTGGCCTTAAGGCTGCAGTCTCTTGTCCTCCATTCCCCAGTCCCGGTCTCCCTGTCATGCTGTGGGCTCCAGCCTTATCTCCCTTGTCCACAAAGCTCCTGTGGATGTGTGCTGCTATCCACTCACAGCACGTTGTTCCCCATCATCTCCTTCCCACGTCGGCGAAGGCAGAACATTGTGCCAACTTGCCCCCACAATTAGGACAGGAAGACAGTATGTGGTACAAAGCCACCGGGACTGTGAGAGGTTAGGGCTAACGGCTGCTCTGCACGTACAGCAGCTAATCGTGTTATTTTTATTTTACTTTTAATTTTAATGACAAATGTTACAAAATACACATGTATAAATATGCCTTAGTGCTTGAGGTTGTGTACAAATAAATGGAAAACTGAAAGAAAATCCTTTTCTTGCTGCATATGAAGACTGAACATCATTGTACAGTAACTTGCAGCTTGCAGCTGAGTCATATTTGTGATAAACGCTGTGTCACAAATTTAATATGGACACATACAGTAAATAGACAAATTCTTTCACAAGTTAATCTGCATTTCGCTAGGTCATTTCCGATTTGGCATTCAGCCCCCTCGATCCAATTTAAAGAGAATATCTAGTGTCGGAGAGAAGGGGAATTTATTCCGAGCCAATAAAAGACAGCCGCTTGGTGAAAATCACCATCGGCAAGTCATTAAAAGTGGGAGAGGAGCTGGGTGTGTGGAAATGGCTCATTGGCTCCCCGGGTGCTACTCACAACAAGAGACCTGGACACGCAGACCAAGGCCCTGATGAATTGAGCCATAAAGGTGATTGGCTCAAATGAAAGTCTGCGCCTCAGAGGCAAAAACACATCCGTTTGATTTGAATACATCACCGTGCCGAAAGGATGGCATGCTCAACCTGGAAGAAAATGATACATGGGCATAAACAAGAGATTTGCACAGTGGCTCAGCGTGAATTTCGACATCAAACCTGGCTGGCAAGTGAGACAAACCAAGCCAGTGGGATACATAAGCCTTCATTACCACGTTGCTACTGGTTGTCAGGTTACGGATGCAAGGCCTCGGGTGCAATGTGTGATTTTGGAGCAGCGGCTGCCTGCTAATTACCAACCTAGGCAACACGCAGCCATTAAAAAACGCAACCCCGAGTGTCTGCTGAGCTAATTTGTCTAATTACATCTTTGTAACTTATGAAAAGACCTAACATTACCCTGAAGGCTTGCTTTCGGAGTGGGAGCCGCGCAGATCGTAAATGAAAACTTTGCTGTCTTACTACAGCCATACAAGTGCCTCGATAGCTGCAAGGCACTGGGAGTATAGGAAAGACTGTGAGGGGGAGGTGGCGGAACCCCTGTTGGGTGATGCTGTAACTATTTCTATATCCCTAAGATTCCTCTCCCATGGGACAGCCACCCACATCCTGCCGACAAGCCTCTTGTTTATTTTCCTCATCATTAATGTGGCATTTTTTCAGAATTTATCAGCAAAACCAATATTTGGTGCCAGTTATGAGATGCGTAGGCTCCTAGTCAGTGTAATAGATTGTGACTGAGCCGTCACAGCAATGAGGGCCTATGGCAGCTCCGCTAACAAGCATCTCTAATGGGAGGAGGAAAGGGGAGTTGGGCGGGCCCTTCGTGACATGTGTCAATTTACTGAAATTTGAAAGCCTTAAACTAAAAAAAAAAAAAAAAGGTTCCAATTATAGTGATTGTGAAATGCAAATACGTTTCCAAGTTGAGTGCTGTGTTTGGGAACAATTTTCATTCAAAGCATCTGGGTCACATCTCACATATGTTGTTGAGCAAGTCAAATCACTGTGTTTGTTAGTTAATAACTCAGACACTCCATCATATCACCTCAGCTTGAATGACAGCAACGAAATGGAGCACATTAAATCAGAGATGATCAGAGATAAAGGGAATAATCATGGCAGACTAAGTCAGAAAAAGAACAAACAGGATGATGCCATCTTCTGCCTTCCTTCCTTCTTCCTCCTCTCAACAACAAGTACGGCTGGCTGGCTGCGATAGCATCTCTTGAGTTTCAGCATAGCAGCTCCCAAGAGCCGGGCAACTTGGCTATTTTGGGGCCAGATCTCCTGCCTACGTGGGGCCAGGCTCATCTTTCGGCCCCTGGAGATACCCCCTCCTCACCAAAGTCCCACGTGGCGGACCTTAGTGGTTCCCAGTGGCAATGATCCACCACCATGCAGACAAATGGAGGACACAACTGTCAAGGTGGCATATGTGATAGTCTCAATTACTAACCATGGAAATGTGTGCTGCCTCAAAAAGGCCTAAAATGGTTATAGTTAGATAAGATTCAAAACGTGTTGACCTTGTTTTCTCTGAATTAATCTGAAAAGGGAAAAAGTTGCAATCATACTTGAAGAATCTCCGTCTCAAATTTGCAATCAGAAGATAAAGCAATGCCAGTGTGGTTTGTACTGCGTCAGCCTTGACTCAACCCACTCATTTGTGGAGAGCGTGGTGCACTCGGGGGCCAGCCAAGAGATGTGTCAACTGAAACCTAGACACAACCTCAGAGATCTGATGAGGCCCGCTATCTCTTCTAGTTTTGACTTTTTTTCTCACTGCCTCTCTTACTCTCTTTTTTCTAATCAGGTGAGATTTTATCAGGCCTCCTCTGTCAGTAACCGCTATTGGTTGTGAAATTTCAGAAGGCAGAGCGTGTGGGAACCACAGTATCAGTTGTGCTCATCTCGCCCAGCACCTTTACAGACGCGCGGGCGGTTTCTGAAAAGGTGAGAAAAGCTTCACAAAGAGCATATCGGAGGCCGGTTTAACACAAACTGACAGTGGAAATATTTCATACAATGTGCAACCACCTCTCTCGGCTTCCTCCTTTTTCTGTGCTCGTTTTTTCTTTGCACAAAACCTCCGGCAGACTGCACTGGCTCATTGCAAGATCGATTTACAACATCAAGGAATAACATTTGGGGAGAGGTCTCCATTTGAATGGATCTGGTGGGCAGATATGGAGAAGAAATGTGAGATGCGATAGTCTGCTGGCTTAGAAATCCCTATCAATCAGACCATTCTTAGCCATGAATACAAACACCTGAAGGACAAAAAAACGCAGCTGAATGATGGCCTCTCCCTGTGGGTCCACAGTATGTGCACTGCGGCGCCATTCAATGCGAGCGTATTCTTCCACAAGCTAAACTGATGCTCTACATTCAATATCACCATCAAAGTTAATTCTTTGCACTTACAATTGAGCTGGCTTATTGAGTTTCAGGCTCCCGATAAATACAGCACGGGCTCCCAGCACAGATGCACACTAACACAAAGTAATCCCCTGGGCGCTACTGCGACGCTCTCTCTCAGTGAGCAGAAAGGTAATCCAGCTGAGAAGTGGGGTTGTAATCAAAAACTTTGAATCTCAGCGTGAGCTGGTAAAATGTGGTCGGGGAAAGTAATGAGTGAAACGCATTCACTTGTTCGACTGCTCTCGGTTTGTTTGTTTGTTTTTGTACAAATGTAAAAGATCTTTGACAAAGTCTTTCTCATCAGTCACTTTCGAGACCATTGACATTACATGTAACCAAAAGAAGGAACAACATGTGTTAGCAAGGTCGGTGGTTTGTACAAAAAATAAAAGCAACGGTTTTGGAACTAGCATTCAAATGGCCGAACCAAATATTTGTTGCTATTTTGTCATCAGATTGAAAATGAATTAGAATGATTAGAATCATTTTACGGCAGTATTAGACGCATCCAGACTCAAACTGGGGTCATGGTTTGCGCCTAAGTCACAGGGGGGTGCCACCTACCCCGATTACTTTGACTGTGAAGGTTGACCGAGTCATTCGGAGCCCTGGAACAGCAATAATGTTTGGGCTGCCCATTCAAAGGATATTTTCTTTAAAAAGGTAAGTGGTCATTTGTGATTGGACTAGGACTTAGACTTGCAAGTAGTAATTTCTAATAGGTGATCTGTTCTTGTCCTCCTGATCCCTAGAGGTGCTGCCAACTCTTTTCTTTCCTCCTTCCAAATGCATTAGCATAGCTAGCAGTGCGGGGGCGTCGGTGGCTCCATCAGTAATGTCATGGGCACTTTAACATGATGAAGCACGCCGTGGCCCCGCTGGCATGAATAATTCACATTACCACGCGCCCAGAGAGAGACAGAGAGAGAGAGAGAGAGAGAGAGAGAGAGAGAGAGAGAGAGGGATTGACTTTGCAACAATGAATTGTGGGAACAGATGTGTGATTTTTAAGGCGCGCGGGCCTCTGTTTTGGGTGACCGAGCAATTTTAATTCAATTTGATATTTCTCTTTTAAAGTGAGGCGAGACCTTGAGCTGGGCCGGGGAAAATGAATAAGAGGGGGATCAGAAGAGGGAGCCATGGTTATGGGGTGGGAGGGGAGAGGGGTGGAGGTCCTCCTTACCATCCATCACAGTGGCACTTCAATGATTGTCAAATAAGTAGCCCTGTCCAAACCCATCTTTTATCATTACGTATGAATGAATCTATCTGGGGATCACATCATCCAGCACATGGGAGGGCTCCATCTCATATACATGATAGGGAGACGATATGGAAATGGGATACATGATAGCAGAATGCCTTGGATGGGGAGATGGATTCACATCACTGACTGGGAGAATGGACCACTATTTGATCTGAGCACTCCGTCTATTCTGCCAGTCTTGGAAATAGGAAATGTACAAGCTACTGCTCCCATTACAACAGTCACAGTTTCTCTGAACTTAACGCAACACATTATTTCTTGTCTACTAATACCTACAGAATAGCTCCTCAAGTGGCACTAACAAAACTGCAACACATGTTCCATTAGAAGTCTTGGAAATACTTAACATAATATTTTCCATGCTTCCGATGCTTTGAGGTTTCGGCAGTTTAACACAGCACCTCAAGGCCCTTGGCTCCCGAGCTGACAGGAGAACTTTAATGTAAATAATTCGGCAAAGGTGGGTGAGAACTCGTGGCACTGGATTAAGGCGGCTGTGCTCGCAAAAGCTGCTCTCAATCCATTTCCAAATTGTCACGGGGCCTTCTAAGAGGCAAAACAAACCCACCTTAATCTCTGCTAATCATACTTAAGCATGAATGTTTCATGTGGAAATGCCTGGTTACAATTTAGAGGCTTTTTCGTCATTCGCGGGGTAACCCTGTTACAATCCCGAAATCCTTTTGGCCACAACAAAGAGGAAATGTGATGTAGAGACATCAGATGCGGTACGGTGCACACAGCATGTAAGTAGGAGGAAGCAGAATCCCACATTACAGACACCATGTTTGTTGACGACATGAAACACTACAGATAATGAATTCAAGCTGCCAAATTTCAAGATGTGCCAAAAGATAAAGATGTTATAAACAAGGAAAAAAACAACAACGATAACATCAGTGATTGGTTGTGATTAACATCAGCCTTCTTACTTGTGTCTCAGAAATTCAAATTACAAGCCTGATGTAGGCAATGCCAGGGACCAACCTAATATTATTATTATTCGAGACGGAGCATAACCCAACGGCGGGATGATTACATTTGACTTGCAATGATTTTCCCCCCTGCATGAGAAAACAACAGCTTGGAAAAACTAATAGACGTATTCCCCAAAGTAGCTTTGTTGCTCCTGCCTTGTTTTAAATAAATCTCATCACCGTGGTGAAAAATGTTTTGATTTTTCCTGCATTCGAAAATCGGAGATAAAAGTCCAACCCATCTGTCCCTCAACTTTGCGGGGTGCAGTGCAGCGGAGGGAAGGATTTATCACACGCAGCACGGTAAAGTGCATCTGCATCCGCCACACCGCTCCCACTCGCATCATTATCCTCATCGCCTATCACTTCCCCAGCTGAGCCCCCTTTCGGAAACAGGGGCTGACACATCGGCGGTGGATAAACACCTTTAAAAGGATCTGACGCCCTGTAATGGAAGAAAAAACACTTCCGTATTGTTCGGGACCCCTGGCGATGTGCTGGGCTTATGCAGCAGTAAGCCATTGTCTGGTGTCACCTAATTGGATCAAGTTTGTGTGGAGAACAGATGTGTATGGCTGGCTGAGGTAAACACTGGACCAGAAGATGCCAGGGCAGAAATTGCTTTGAAAATCGTTTCTGCCTGCATAGAACGAGTGAGAAGAGCGGAGAAAAATACAGTATAAAAGAACATTTGTGGCTCAGGCTGAAAAGTAATAAAAACTTTCCCTTTGGTGTGGATTCAAAAAGGTCCCTATTTTCTTTTGTTCACCCAAGGGCCCAGCCATGCAAGTGTGTGAAAGGGAATGTGTGCTACACAGAGATTCAGAACGAGGCTGAGGCCGCTAGCATGGCAGTGCTCGTGGCACAAGCGACGATCCTTTGGCAAAGGCCAAATTATACCTCGGAAACCGAGTACTGCTGATCTAATTAAGAGCTGGCCAAAGGTGTCATCGGGGTCTGACAGATCCCGGCCCCCGAGTCTCTTCTTGCAGTGAAGCTGCCACAAAAGTGAGAAACATCGGCTTAAACAAAGAGAGATGAAGAGAGACACGGAGAGACAAGGAAAGCACTATTTCCAATCAAGCATCTGCCTCCCCTCCGACACAGCTCGATTTAACCTTGAAGAGTAATGAGATCTGACTTGCTTAAATGTTAGCATTCTTAAATCATCAGGAAGTGCCTCCAAGGAGCCGATAATCACTGTGCCAAATTGCTGCGCTCGCTAATTTCATTTCTCCGTAGCATTTGCTTGCAGTTAGTGTCGATTATTCAGGAACAGGCATTTAATGCTGCCAGGTCCCAGGGGTGTTACATTAAAATGTAATAACTTGCAACATAAATGAAAACAAAAACCATTACTTTCTTCCCCCCACAAATTTCTTCCCTCCTCCCTTTTCCACCGCCACCTCTCTCCCTTCCTCCCTCCTCAATCTCTCTCCACTCCCTCCCTCCATGGTGGGAGTTCGAATCTAATTCTCAGCCCATCTGGCAGGCGTAATGAAGGCGGGCCGGGCTTGTGGTGCCCTGCTGCCATGGCTCGGTGGAGCAGGAGGCTAGCTGGCAGATTGGGCCGGGATGAGTGGAGGGGAGTCGGGGAACCTGCTGAGCGAGTAAGCCGGCCCAGTTAATCTCCCATGTGCCCCGGTGTGATCGGGGCCAAGGCCAACCACACGCTGAGGGCACAGTGGATGGGGTCTGGAGTGTGGATGGTCGTGGGCAGAAGACTGGTGGGTGAGTCTGGCATTCGTTTACGTTTCCTGGCATTTAGCTGACTCTTCTATCTAAAGCGACTTTTACTGAGTAAAACAGCAAAATAACCTTCATTTCGAAAACGGCCAAAAACATAAAACAACCAACAGCCAGTGAGAGGCTCACACCTAAGCCAAGACATCTACAACATACCTCCAGCTGGACGTGTAGGGGGTCCAGGGGATGTTTTGTACTGTAAACTGACGGGACTGAAAGGAGTGAATCACATGAATATATAATATATAATATATAATAAATATATGTATGTGTATGTTCCTCATTAACACTTTGATCCGCAGCTTCTGTAAGACTATTGCAATGGGAAGAGATAGTCAAACAGGCAGATTTCAACCCCAAACAGGTGCAGCCTCAGAGGAAACAAAAGACAAATAGTGTCTTCGCACCATCTGGCACAGACAGAAGTGCATAAGGTTTTGCATATGGTCAAACATATAGCAAATAGCAAATGTGAGGTAGGGCTGCACAACCCATTTAAAGGTACACTAGATTAACACAAAGATGGTATCTTTATGTTGTAATGTACAGTTTGTTTTTTACTTAAATGCATTTGATATGCAAACTCATTTCTTTACATTTCAGTTTTGCTTTCACTTTGCAGTCAATGGAATTTGCCATAAAAATATTATATATATAAAAAACATATGTTGTGATCCACTGTATCTCCCAGGACTGCTGAAACCACTGTGCCACTGTGAGAGCACCACTGCTAGACACTGGAAACCCCATGCAATTATGATTAAGCTTCTTTATCTAAACACAAACTCCTCTCCAATCTCTGCGATCTGCCTGCCGTGTGTGAAGGCACGTAGGGGGGAAGTGGCAAGGCAGGAAAAACCCTGGTGAGAGACCTGCAGTTGCAGTTGCGTGTGTGTATCAGTGCGTGTACACAGGTGTTTACCAACAAGCCAAGCTGTTATGACCTCAAGACGCCATATTTTCTTTGCACCCAAATGCTAGTTTTGCACATTACAGGAAACCTGTACCCGCTTGGTGCCTGTTTGCCTGAAAGACAAAACCACATAGCATAGGCAGAGCAGCACAGAGGCCCGGCAGCCCAAACTGAAAGCTCTCAGTGTGAGCGAGGCATGGGAGGGAGAGAAAGAGAAAGAACAAGAATCAGATAGGCCAACAGAAAAAAAAAGTAATCTACAACAACATAGCAGGAAGCTAGGCTGACAAAAACAGCAGGTTTCCCTAAGCTGTGCTCCGGCCTCTGGAGAAACCACAACACTGTCATTAACAGTTACTCTCCTCATAAACACACCGGCATCAGCTGGTGGTATAATTGCCCCTGCTTCTCCTGTAATCTTATACCTTACCTGCTGTTACTGTCAGACACCTTCTCCACTGAGAGCGATGGAGAGACAGCAAGAGAAGAGCATGGGGTGGGGTGGGGGGGGCATATGTGTGTGGTGTTGGAGGCAGGGTAGGCGTTGCTTATGTACTGTCAGATACAAGGTAAGGAAAGTAAAAAGAGGGGTGTAGAGAGAGAAAGGGAAAAAAAAAAAACACATGCCAGAAAATCAAATGAGTGCATGTTGCTCACTGAAATCCCAGGAGCAAGGCTCAGGGGCTCCGATGGAGGGAAATCGTGTTCTCTTCGTTGAGTGATTAGAAGACGAGTGGCAGAACATGACCTACTTAGTATAACTTTTTTGTAAAGGTTTGGAGAAGGTACTCACGCGGGTAGAGTTAGAGAGGCAGGTGGGGGGCTTTAACCCTAATAGATTCATAGAAACATTAAAAGATAGCAGGAATAATTGCCAGGGGGTGTTTGTGAATATGGAATAAAGTCGCTTCATCTCATGACCTCTCAAACTCAAACAAGGGCTCGCAGTCATCCTCTATGGTCTGGCTTTGCAGCCAAAAAGCACAGATGGATGCGTTTGATCCTACAGATATGCAAGGTTAAAATGCAAAACAAAATATGAATTAAACATCATCCGACACCCTCTAAAGGCTACAAGAGGGGGTTTTAGTACCTTTAAAATTAGCCCAGAAAGTGCGGTGGGAGGTGTGAATGTTGAGAAGCGGAAAAGAAAAAAAGAAAAAAGGATGAGAAAGCTGCTTTCTCAAAATCTGTGATTGAAAATGGCAAACGCGTCGTTTCGTTTCTCTGCCCTATTACAGTCCCATACTGGAAATCCACCGGGGCCATGAAAAAGGAACATTTTAGCTTTGCTGTAGAAATGGGCCTGCCTCTGGCTCCTCTTAATTTCAGGCTTTGTTTGTGCGGAGTCGGGGAGCTCTTGTGGGTTTGCGGGAGACCCACAGGCCTTTTGTCTCATCAGTAGAGGTGGTTTCAGCTTGGTGCCTGAAGCGATCTGTTGACGTACGCCTTTTGTTCTACCTCTCCATGCGAGATTTGGTCACAGGTCGCGGATTACAGGCAACACAGCCATCACAGGTACGCCGCTGTTTGTTTCCCCTCCAACGGCTGTTAGCGCTCAGGAGAGAGGCGGGCCCTGAATCTCCATATCAGTCGGAGGAAGGAAGGTGTGTTACGAAGAAGAAAGAGTGAAGAACAACCAAGGCGTGTTGGGAAATGAAACGTCTCCCAAAAATATGCTCTTTTTTCTTTTTTTTTTTTTCATTAGGTTCTGCCCAAGCTAAAATGGCTTCCTCTGGATTCCTTGGGGGACATTGGCAATGCTGCAATGCCTGCTTCTTTAAATGACACAGACTAATATTACACTTGTGGAGCTGAATTAATAAGCTGCAGCATGATAAATCTCTATGATTTATTATGTTCCCTCCAGTGTATAATCAAGTTGAATGAGAGAGGGAGAGAGAGTCACGCAGAGGGAGATTGGAAGAGACAGAGACATAGCTGGGTCTGAATTGAGACACAATAGACGAGGCCCTTCCACTGCACAGCTGAATGGACAGGCTTACATAGCTTTGAATGAGAACTGTGAAACAGTCAGCTGCCGAAATCAGTGGGTGTTGTGTTTAGCAGAAGGAAAGCGATTAAAATACCAAAAAGTTCAATGTGCAGCGCGCCGTGAAATATGACATATGGAACTGCCAAAACAGAACTAGCAGACGTTCTTTGCCCCCAAAACGCTCTATTTCTTTTGGAAGCATGAATTCCCCATAAGGGCGGTTTATGAGAATATCACACCTCTATGGAAGTCCCATCCCACAATCCACAGGAGGCTCTCTCTCCCTCCTGCCTGCTTCTGGTGGGCTGCCATCATATTCACTCCCCGTTCCCAGATAGATGTTTGTAATTGGAGCTCTAATTTATGATCGGGCCTTGGTGCGGGATAATGATATGGAGCATTGTAATTTGCTGATGCAAATTGTACGTTATAATGGGGAGCCATAAAAGCTCCGGCAACATCTCGGAGACTTGCCAAACACCCTGAGCGTTCATTACAGCCCTCATTAAAACATCCACGTCGGCATTGGGAGCTCTTACAAATGGAAGGAGCATGTAATTGCTGCTTGATTGTGGTATATGTAACATATGATAAAGTGGAATTACCACTTTATTTGTCTACAGTGTCCGTGAAACTTAATGGGGAGAAAGCCTGCAGTAAACAAATCCTCAGAGCATTGTTTGAGTGTTACATTATAGGGCTATTTGTTTAAAGTGGGGCAAATGTGAGTTAGGGGACAGTGCATCCAGGACAAACTAAGAGTGATGATAATCAAGGCTGGGCTTAGGGGGATAAAACTAATGCTTTTACCCATGAGAGCATGTGTTTCATTTGGACTAACTCCAACATGGGTGATAGCATAGAGTCTCGTCTGGGAATACATTAACTGTAGTATTGCAGTATTGTTCTTTTTCATTACAAGGCCCCAAAGTCATCACCATACATTTGCTTTAAGGGTGGTGGAACTACATTGAAAAGAGGTTAAAATGAACCATTGAAGAAAAAAATGGTTTGTGCTAATGCCAGTTTGGGCCTTTGGAGTATAGCTTCTAGCCATTTCCAATCGTTGATCTTAATTCAGTCCTAACGAACGGGGTGTGCGAAACGCAGTGAAGCTGAACGTCCCAGCTTTTAAGCAGCCCTAAGAGCAAAGCCAAGTGGCAAAAGCAATTAAGAGTTCATTTAGAACAACTGAACTATGCTGGGGCTGGTTTTTCTGAGGCCCGGTCAACACTAATTCACAGTGTCGCCTTTTTATTCAAATGACCTCTCCCAGAGTCCCCTTTGTGCTGGTGCCGTTCTAATGCATCTCCATTAGAACAAAACCTGAGCTGCACGGCTGAAAATGAAGTTTCCCTCCTCAACTCTGAATGATAGCGGGCCTCCACCACCAGAGCTGTGTGTGCTCAGCCACTGGAAAAGGATTTTCAACCGTGCCATTCAGCTGGGGCCCCAGAAGCCCGCAGCCTTTATCTGCAGAACCGTTGATTGATGTGTTGTGGGCCCTGCTGTGGTTAACAGCAATTTTTATCTGTTGCTAGCGGCAACAGCCCAGGTCCCTGGTGCGCAGAGAGCAGCAGGGCCCAGGATCTGAAGCCGGACCGCACACGGGGATAAACAAATAGGTTTTTCAAGGCGGACAGCCCTCATAGAGAGGCCCCTGACAGGCAGCGCCCCACCCCAAGGCCAGGACAATGTCAGGGCCCCAGCCCACTCCTGCTGGGCTCTTGGTTTCCTTCACTAATTTTCACCATGTGCAGAGCCGGTGGTACGGAGACACCTGCACACCCCACTGAAAAGTAAGCAGGGCACAAGAGACGGAGCGAGACAGACAGTGATATACAGAGGTACTCACAAAGAGGCTGTTAAGAAATCTCTCACAGTATACTGCAGGAGAAGAAGCCGTGGCTTTTTGTGCGAGCTCTGTGTGCCGACATTGGTGTAGTGACCAAAAAAAATGTTGCTGCTATGAGATATAATTTACACTCCATTTCCTTTCAATCGCTGTGTTTAGCATTTAATCCGGTGAATCTGTGCCGTTTTGTTAAATAAAGCGTGAAGCCTTTAATGGCTTCTATTATAATTAAGTGACATAATCCTTGTATTCGATAAAGATCTTGTAAAAAAGCCTCGTCACTCCGACAGGGGAGTGTATTTGCCACAATGTGGAGGTCGTGAATGCCAAATCAATTAAAACAAGGCTGTTTAAGAATGCACAAATGACTCTGAGACTGTTCTGTTTAGAGTGTAGACTCATTTAGCGTTAAATATGATTATGACAACCCAAGCAGAGAGATGAAGAATGGGTGTGTCTGAGAGCTCCGAGCACTCTCGCTCAACCCAAACACTCCGGCTAAGGTTTTACTCGCTGACATCGCAGAGATAAACCCTCCCAAAGCAGACTAGTCAGATTATACTGTCACAGACAAAGCTCTATGCTTTTATCGTGCGTGAAAACATGAGCCGTAGCTTGGCCTTGAGGTGGTTTTAAAAGATGGGGGGTGGGAGACTGAAGCTCAATCACTTCATCTGAAAGGGAAGGGAGGTGTGTTGTCTTTTTCGCTTAGCTAAAACGTCTCCTCCTCTATACAGTATATCCAGCCCAGGGGCAGTGACAGGACGGGCAGATAGTTGCAGTGAGATTCTTTGACATTTTCCCCCGTCTCTTGCAGCCCATATCTCCCAGCCACAGAGGGGGATGTTGGGTTCTTTATCAAGGAGGCCCTCAGAGAGGATGATAAATCGCCAGAGCCCAGGCACATCTCCAGAGGAACAACAAGCAGGTAGCAGCGCAGGAAACAAGGTACAGATATTGTCTCCCAAACATAGCCCAGGCTATAATGAAGCCTGCACAAAGCAGACAGGAGAGAGTCGGCCTGATAAACAATTCCATTTCCAGTCTTCCGCAGAAAGCGAGATAGCGAGTCTCAGTCCTGCTGCTACATATCGCTGCTGGACTCAACGGTCCAGAGATTAGCCCTAACCCCTGAATGGGGAAAGAAGGAGGGCGGGGGGGCAGTTGGTGGTGGTGATTTCCTGTCTGGCAATGTCATCACATGGATAAACACATCATGTTTATATGAATAAGTAACTTAAGGTAGTTTGCTGTTACCCTACCAAGTGAAATCCATTTGTTGAGACAGGATGGATATTGGCATGGAAATACAATCTATGAGGTTTCTTTTGTTTTTAGCTTGTCTTTTACATTTGTTGTTGTTGTTGTGTTTTATTTACAAAAGGGTTTTATTAGTATGCTGTGTTGAATGTTGTCAGTCCTGCAGCATAAGCTCACCAAGGCAAGTTCCTAGCAACGTGTGTTGTAATGGCTTTAAAATGATAATTAAGTCAACCGAATTAGCATCAGCGACATCAGAAAGTCACTGCTTACCACCGTCTGGTATGACGCGGGTCATTGTGGAATTGATCAACATAAGACCTGTTGTGTGATGGATGACTACTAACTCAACTAATTCTACAGGTTATTTCTTCTGCTATGTGCCTGAAACCAGCTTGCTACTTTAAGCGCTGTATATAGAGAATGTTAAGACTTTTAGTCTTGACCAGTCGGGCAAATTGGGAGAGAACATCCATGTATTTTTCAGCAATCATTTGCCACTAAAATCCCCAAACGTGAAAGTATTGAAATTATCAATCAATAGCCGCTTAATTTTAACAAATACTTGCACCACCCTAAAGAAACTCATATCACCTACAACCTAGTGTTTGCACTCCACTAGATATAACTTAAAGGAACTACCATGTGATTTGGCGCTGTATAAATAAAATTGAATTGAATGATAGTGATGATATTGGTTAGCCGCTTTTCCTGTTTCTGTCTTTTAACAAAGAATGAAGTGAAGAAAATATACCTGTATGTGCAGCATTTTGGATTTACAAAAAAAACACACACAGTTAGATGAATTAAACCAGGTGTCAAATCATTTTAACACAGGTATTTGCTGTGTCCAAAACACTCCAGTTTCCCTTTTTCATGAGTTTGGCACTGAAGCCCAGAAACTTCCTTTACATTCTTGTGTAAACCATTCACATGAGGCCATTCAAGCCTGGCAGGCAACATAAGAAGGGAGACATATGGAAGCATAAACAAGAAGAGGCTTTATCTCCCAGTGGAAAACAAACTGTCAGAAACTCTTAGTGCCCCGTGACAGATAACCAGCCCCCATCCACCAGCCTGATTTTTTGAGTGTCTGTGGAGAGGCACAACAGTAGATGGCGATCAGTGCCAGGGGCCGACCAGCAGATAGCCCTGTCCGCGCTATTGATGGCCAGTGGCGCTGCCTACGCCTGTGCGCTCGCCTCGGTGACCCTCCCACACCCCCCTCCTCACCTCACAAACAGCCCTCCAGCCACGTGGATGGCCTCTCTCTTCCTCTTCCTCCAGCCGTAGTGCTCTATCCTGCCCCTGGCCTTCCTACTCCTCCTCCCATACCCACTCAGCCTCTGCCTGGCAGTTCCCTGGAGCCCCCCGACCCCGCACTCCCTGCCTCCCCCCCTGCGAAACCATCACACTGTAAAGCCTGAAGCATTTACAGATAAGGAGACCCCAGAAATCAAGCGGGCCCGGCAGCAGAGCAGATTGAGAGTCAGAGCTTAGCACCCAGGAGGTGCCCAGAGGCTACAAACGCTGCAGATAGCACCACTGGATAGCCAGATAGGGGAGCCAGACAACGCAAAACTTCCTGCCCTCGTTACTGGACTTTCCTTTGCATGCACAATGCCTCCGCCCCCTACACCACCACTACCACCTCCAAGCCCTCTCCACCTCCATTTCTGCCCTCTCTCTCTCTGAATCCCCCCTTCCTCCTTTCAGATAAAGAGAAGGCCTCGTTCCCTGCCGACTCAAACTGACAGCTCGAGCCAAAGGGCTCCACAAGCTTTTTTGGAAGGTCTTGTTTGTTTTCATCCATCTGTGAGTGTACGGCCACTGGGGAATAGGAATGTGACATGTTCTATTAAAACGAAATTTAAAAAAAAAAAAAAAGAAGAAGATCGCACAGAGATCAAGGTCTTTTGAAGTTAAGCTTTGTTCAGCGCTTTAACGGCAGTCCTTTGAGGCAGATTAACGACGACAAACCATTTATAGTTGTTTTGTTTGTCGGGATGATTGCTTCCAAGCTGCAATAAGAACTGCCATATGCCACTCATCAGCTAAAAGTAGCACACTTTAAAGAATGTTCCTCTTATGAGTTCCCGTTTAAGCAAAGGACATAAAGGACGACCGCTGCCTCTATTACCCGGAGACTAGACACATCACCGAAACAATGGGAGGGGAAGAGCACAAATTCACGGCTCGAAAACGCACTAGGGCAAGGCAACAGATGCTTTCAAGGGATAAAAATAGTCCCGCTCTGACAATTTGTGATTTGTGAGCTAGTGTACGTTTAAAAGGACTGGGCTGACGTTTTCCATGGCATCACTAAATATTCCTCAGACACATTTACCTTGAATAACACTCACATATTGTATGACAACAAAAAAAACACGTCACCGACTCCTATTAATGTACAGTCAGTTGTTTCCAACAAATCACAAGACATGTTTAACTGCTCTAGACCTGCCTGAAGGTGTAAATGTACATGCATTTCTGCGGTGGTGAGAAATTGTATTTATTGCATAGATACGGGGGCCTTTAAAAAGGCTTTTAGGGCATATTGTCATATATGCGAGCAAAAGGATCCTCCGCTGACAGTGACCGTCACCGGAGGAAGACATAAAACTCTGACAGCCAAATTGCAGCACCGGCGAACGGCGCTGATCGATGCCAATAAAACGAGGCTCTTTTTGCCAAGGTAGCGCAGGACACCTTCCCGCAATTTAATCAGTCAGTCAGCCAGAATTAATGCTCCTAATATCATGATTTCTCCATTACTCTATTTAACATAATTAAAATGTCGAGCGCCGGGGCCATAAAGCGGGTCGTTGGAGATTGTAATTCTGCCGTAAAGCTATGAAGCATGAAAATGCCACTTACCGAGTAGCCACGGCCTGACAGCGAGTGAGTGGAACTCTGTAGGGAGAGAGAGGAGAACAGGGATGACCTTTAAGGAGCGTTTCACTCGCTGACACAGACATGATGAAGCAGCGCCGCTTTAATATCAATATTCACGTTAACCTTTTACCCGCCCCGCCATGTACCCCACGCCCGCACACATCACTCCTGCTCCCACACATTCTGGCCTTCACCATGGGGTGGGGTGGGGGTGGGGGGGGGGGGTGTAGCCGAGCGACACCGGCTCTAAAAACAGTCGCGTCCTGCTGAGAGACTTAATTGTTGTCAGTTGTCGTAGAAAGACACTGTGGAAAACCTTCATTATTTGGTAAAATCTGAATTTAAATGGTGCACAATAGTGACTCTACGGCTGTGTAAATGTATTTTAAGCGCAGTGTGAATTGTACATGCTTTACTTAAAAAAAAAGACTCTGGGATACCTAGGATCCTTCATGGTTAATGACGTTCTAATCTTTGCCTGCTGACTTTTTGTCGACAAAAATGATTTATGCTTCTGATGGTTTTATAAAGAGAAGTAATGTGTTGCAGTGCAGATCAAGATTAAATGTCACCATTTATTTGTTGGAATTCACCTGCTTCTGTGCCTTCAGGAGTGCCATCTGACGTTGACAGACACATGGGAGTGAATCCATCACTTGCATCAGTAGATGAAATGATAAAAGCACACCTTGATATAGAAGCTGTTGTTTTGAGAATGAGTAACAGCTCAGGTGGCCTGCCCGCCGAAGGTGCTGCCTTCTCTCCTCATTCCACCTTAATTGTCCAAGTATTGGCTTTGCACTGAGTAAGAGTAGCATCAACAGGAGTGTTTGGATAACTGGGCAGATATTTCAACGTATATATATAATCTGCAAGTATAGTGCATATAAAAAGATATCGTTTCCAAAATGCTTTCTATCCTTTATAGACAAAAAGACATTATGTCATGTTCATCATTAAACATTTACTGTAGAAGACTTCCTCTATACACTGTCCTTCGTTACATACTGTTTTCATTATTTTGTGGGATTTTATTATTATTTTTTTTTTAAATGGTGTCACAGTTTGGAACCAAACCAAACGTTCTTCATTATGTTATATCGGCCCCTTTTGTACTCAGGATAAATATCTCTTCATGCATTTGGGGAGGTGTTTTGGCCCATCAAACTCATCCTGTGTTTTCTAATGGAGTCCACTGAACGCTGAACAAGAGCAGGATGGAGACAGAAAAGGGCTCTGTCTGTCTGCGCCCAGCACGAATACCAATCTCCAAATCCCTCCCTCCACTTCCACTTTTCACTTCTTTTATTCCTCTGTCTAGATTGGCAATCCCCCCCTCTCAACCGCACTCCCCCCCCAGTCTCTGGAGGGGACTTTTCTGCTAGACCAATTTCATCCATAGGTCCACCTTCAATCCAAACGACCTCCCCCACACCTTCACCGCCACTGCCTCCCTTGTTTTGCACCCTCCCTCCACCCCTCATCCATCCTCCCACACCTGCTCTAGGCCTCAGCCCTCATCAACGCCTGTGTGCCCCTCTGATTCGCAGGACGGCTCCTGTGGTGACGATTAGGGAGGAGTCCCACCGCGAACCGGAAAGCAGGCTCTGCGGGAATCAAAAGGCTATTCCCGCTCTGCTCAACCTCTCTGCTCCCTTCACTACCGCGACCAGAGAGAGAGGGCGAGAGAGAGAGGGGAGGAAGAACTGCACAGAAGGCAAAATCTGTGGATACAAAGGGGCCAAAAGTGTGTTCCAATGAGAATGTGGTCTGTTGTCTGTGTGTGTTCATGTTGTGAGTGCACTTAAAAATGTGTGTATATGCATGTGTTTGTGTGTGCGAGTGCCTATGTGCATAGGTGGTGGGAGGCCAAGGCCATTTGGAATTAGCCTTACTATGTAGAGTTCATTCAACTTGGAGCATTCTGAGCAGAAAGAGAGGCTTATTTAAATGATAATGAGGGACAATCCATTGGATTTAGTGCCGGTGAAGAGATGAAAAGAGGGGAGGGAAAGGGGGGATCCATTAAAACGCCAGCGGTTCATAAGCCATAGGGTCGGCATCCAGCTAAACACTCTCTCTTAAAAGCCATTATACATGGCTCTCAATGGATTTCTGCAGCGCTTAGGACTTCAAAAGGATTTAAGAACCCGCCCCAGAGAGGGAGTGTGGGGGAGGGAGGAGGACGAGTGTGTGTGTGTGTGTGTGTGTGTGTGTGTGTGTGTGTGTGTGTTGGTTATGGCGGTTGGTGGCGAGAGGGATGGGGCGGATGCTGGCGGCATTTAAGGGTTAACTAAACAGCCCCAGAGAAGAGAAATGTTGCTAAATCCGCCCCCTAATCCTCTCCCCATTTCCATGCCCCCTCCTCCACTCTCCTTACAAAAAAGAAAGAAAGAAAAAAGAAAAACATGGCGACAAGAGGGGAGGGTCCAGTCCATCTTCTCCCAACCCAGACTATTGGTTTTTGTCGTTGCAGGGAGGCCAAGGGGCGGGCCAATCAGAGCTTGTTGGAGCATGATGAGGAGAGGGATGAGAACATGTGTGCCCTCTGCGGCAGGACGATCAGGTAGCTGGGCGGGTTTGGGTGCATGCGGGTGGATGCAGGAGGGTGTTAGAGACCCTGACAGCACCACAACTGCCGCCCTCTCCTCCGCAGGACACAGATGCAGTGGAACCCACCCCCTCCACCACCTCATATTTCCCTAATCCCCGTGTGTGGCTTAGTGCCGGGGCCCCGCTGTACCGCAGGCACAATTACCTAGTCAAAATAAACAGATAAAGACCCAACCATGGCAATGAACAAACAGCATCCCCTGCATTTTTTTTTTTTTTTTTTTTTACCCCCTGCTCCCAAATTGATGCATGACTGTTTTTACAGGCGGGCAGGCGGGTGCGTCCGCATGTCGCATTTGTCTCTATTTCCTTTGGCGGTAAGACAAGAGAAATCCATTTCACTCGTTGCAGACGCGGCATCATTAGTTAAGAGCTCTTAAAGCTGGGAAGCCACTTTGATGTGGTGGAGCGTGTTTTAGGAAAATTAGCAGTGCTCTCAGTGCGGTGGCGGAGATTTCATGGGGCTGAAAAAAATAAAGAGATATAGGGGAGAGACGGGTGACACGCTGTTTGGTGAGGAATCTCGCTGTGTGTGTGTGTGTGTGTGTGTGTGTCACGTCCAGGCCTTAAATACAGCAGAGAGAAGGACAGACAGACGGACACACGGACAGAGAGAGAAAGGTAAAGACAAGCAGAGGGAGGGAGATGGATAGATATGGATGCCGTGGCAACAACGATGAGTGTCTGTGCACCACTTATTTGGCAGCAGATTAGAGAGACATGCCACATCTAACACCGTCGGCGATTACAGCGTGCAATTTTCAACAGAGCCACCCCCACCCCACCCCACCCCACCACCGCCGCAACCACCACCACTTCCACCCTCACTCTACCACCCCCCTCATCTGTGCCCCCCCCCCCCCCCCCTCCTTCTTGGTGCTTGTCGTATATCCCTGTCAGAGCTGTCAAGCGGCTTCGGTCTTTTATCTGACAAGCCCGCCTCTTCCTCCTGACTTTTTCATTAAAAGACAGCCTTTTACACAAATTCAAGAGAAATAGTACGAGGGGAAGGGGGGGGGGGGGGGACAGTGCACGAGAGAAACAGAGCAGCAAGTCTTAGAGAAAAGAGGATGAAGATGGGAAAAAAATTAGGCTGGGTGATTTTTTTTTTTCATCAGGCTGGATTTTCAATTGGAATGCTGAATAGCTTGAAACAATGTATTTAATAAGTTCATTAAAATCTTATTCTTTCCATCATTTTACCGCTGCTGGGAAAGGAAGCTGCATATTTTCCTTCCTCTTCTCCCCCCCCCCCCCCCCCCCCCCGCCCCCTCTCTCTCCTCCTCCTGCTGCTTTCGTCAGCTAAATGAGCAGTCTGATTGAATTTAGTTAGGTTTGGGAGGCCTGCTTGACAGGCATTAGTTAGGAAGCATATTTCTACATTCATTTAAAATGAGCCGCTTGGGATTTTGCATAAATTCTCATTACTTCCCCTGTATCTAAATTGCATTATTTCATCCCTTATGCTGAACCAATGCCTGGCCTCCATTTTCCTTTGCCACCTACTCATCCTCTAAATGGGCTGGCATATGGATGTTGGTGCAGCGATAATTGGAACAGTTCCTTTAACTCGTTCCATTCTGGGGTCGGTGAGGTCAGCCCACACCTGGCTGAACCGCGTTAGGTCATGTCTACATTTAACCGCGCCATGCTTTAAATAATGCCAGGCCAACTAGGTGATGCTGTGTGACCGGCCTAATCATTTCCTGTCTATGTGCTGCCCGGCCTTTTTTCCCCCAACGCACAGGGGATTTATGAGGTGATAGCTGGAAACAGCAAGAGCTACTGCACCAGTTGCCCTCTGATCTCAGCCTCAATGTTGCCGTCGTCCGCCCACTCTGTATATCCCACCTCAGGGGTCCCCCTGCCTTGGCCTGTGAAAGTGGATAGCCTGGCTCTCGGTAGGAGGTCTGTGAAAAGGCGAAAGGTCTCTTTCAAGGACTCACCTCACTGAGCTGCTCCTTGGAGTTGCTCCTGTGCGGTCGGCTGAGCTCCTGCACCGTCTCGTCCTCGCTGACTTTGACCGGACGTAGTGCCAAAGGTTTGATCTTCAGGGAACACAGGAAAAGAGGACATCGTCAAATCATGCAATGACTTCATGAACCAAACCACTATGTTCACAGCTAGGCACTACACCCTGAGAGGCAGTGATTTATGGTTACTTTTCAGACATTTGAGAGGCATAAAGTATAATCCTAAAAGCTGCTCTAATATAACTGTAAATCACTGCAGAGTGGCTTATTACTTTTAGAAAATGGCAAGGAGAAAGATTAAAATTATGTATCAAAAGCCATGCGAGTGTCGTTTTGCCTGTTTAATACAAATGACATGGACTTTGCATTACTGTGTACCTTTTCCAAAGCACACCGTAGTCTTTTTGTGATTTTAGATTTTGTGTATTCATCTTTCATTTTCTTTCACTCTTGAAAACCATCTTACTTAAAGTTAAATGTGTTTCACAATAGCAGTGAACATGGTTGTTACGCTATCATTGCATGGTAATGTGGATAAAAGGAGGAAATGATTAAAAAAATGTTGCTTTCAGGTGCTGTTACTTTATGTAATGCAACAAACTAAGTACATTTCTTTTATCCATGTCATCTGAGAATGTTTTTCACACAATATACAGCGGCTTATAAATCAGCATGCTTTTCTTCTTTTACTAAGATGTTTTTTTTTTGGGGGGGGGTTTGCCTTTATTCTGTTGAGAGTGACAGGAACTGTGGGTGGGGGGGGGTTGTGACATGCAACAAAGGATGTTGCAGGTACAGCACATAGCACGCTTTAACCATTCAGCCACTGGGGCAATCCATGCAACAAGTTGCAACTTTAACAAACCAAACTTTAATAAAACTGAGAATCACGTCAATAGTGGTGTATTACATAAGTTGATCTCATACCTTACTGAAACAAACGAAATCTATGGCTACGCAGTACCCCCGGGGGCGAACACAATGGTACATGAGAGAAGGACAGCAGAAATGTGGCTACGTACTAATGCAAAAACACCAATACACTTGTTTTTCTACTGATGAATCATTAATCAGTAGAAAAGCGCAGAATACTAATTATCTATAATTGAATCATTCTATGCTATTATTATAATTGAATAATTAAATGTTAATCCATCCACCAACATAGTGTTTTAAAGGCAGGACGTTCTCTTTGGATTCTTGTTCAAACGAGAGCAGCTGTCGAGGTGACGCTTTTTGGTTTGTACATTGATCTTTAAATGATCTCTGACACATCAACAAGTCTGTGTTAATTGGGGAAATTAGAGGACACAGCCGCTGAGGACCAGGACTATCCATTTTATATAAAAAGTTCACTGCAATAAATCAAACCACAAAACAATAGTAGGACAACAATGTCTGAACCAGGAGACACAAATTAAAAGGTTTCAGATGCCATCTTATTTCCTGCCACTCACTGGGATCTATAACCAACTCCCCAAGTTAGGCATGATATGCATAACAATACAGCATAACTACAATGGCTTCAACTGCCTTTCAGTGGGCCGTGGTCCTTCCGTTCTTAACCTGAGGGAGACGCAAAGTCGGTGTGGTGTCTCACAGCTCAGTGTCCGTTTGCGCTTTGGCTAAATGCAAAGCAGAACTGGCTGTAGCAAAAACACCTGGAACCCGAAACCTCGACCCACTGGTGCTAGTCATACCAGCCAGCAGCAACTATTTAGTAAACCTGTGTACTACCGTGCGGATTCAGGACATCGCTGGACGTTTAATAATTTTATTTTTCTACTGTGACTCCACCGGTTAGTATTGCCCAACTCAGGTAAGATGGGATTTCGTTTCTGACCATGTTTTGCACACAGGATAATGTTAGAGCCCTAATATGACCTGAACACACACTCAAGTATCACGTATGGCAACAACAGCTAGAAGGTTGTATTATGTGTAAAAAATATAATGCTGCTGAACAGGTAGAATCAGTAAAAAGTTTGGATCCACTGCTGAACACTGTCGAAATACGGGCACAAAATATGAGCTATCAGTAGCTTAAATGTACAAGTGCCGTATCTCTATTCAGCCACCCACATCATTGGTAACCCTAATGCAAACATGGATGGCTTGTTTTATTGCAGGCCATCAAGACAGTTGGCATGCACCCAAATTCCCAGCCAGATGGGAGGTTGGCAGCTCAGCAAGGAAGACTCTGTGCTGGTGCAGTACCAGCCAATCATAATGCCCCGCGCTGCTTCCCCACCTTGGAGTACAGTGGCTATGGCCGCAGGGTGTAATCCATTTGACTAGCAGTTTGCATGTAGCAGCTCCCCCGGTGGCGCGCGGCGGTGGCTGGCCCCGTTCTCCTGATCTCCACTGTAATTTAAGCAGATCACTGCTACAATTAACCTTTCCCGGTAAATATCAATTATGGCCCCCGGCTGGGCTAGAATTAAAAGGGTCATCAGCTAATCTGACAGGTCCTGTACGCTGCCACCTGGCTGGGAGAGAGAGGGGTGGTGGGGGGGGGAGGCAAGGCGGCAGGGAGAGTGTTTGTCTACCCTCGTGCCCACCAGCTCACATGCCAAGTAGACACAATTCCCTTTTAATTACCCTGCCGCCGCCAGGGCAAGCATGCTGATTGGCCAAGGGGCATTAGCAGTGCGCTGAGGTCAACAGTGACAGGACGCGGGTGGGGTTAGGGTGTAGAGTGTGGCAGAGGCGAGGAGGGAGCTGCCGCCAAGCAATCAGGGTGCAGAGATGGAAGGAAGAGAAACCGGCAGGTGGGCCTAATCAGGTTTGACTTCCACCTCTGCCCGCCTCTCCCTCTCCCTCTGCCTCTCTCGCTCGCTCTCTCTCTCTGTCTCCACTAGCTGTCAGCCTAATCACTCCTCGAATCTCAAAATAGATGGTGGCCTTTTTGATTTCCTTCGCTCAAGGAGAGCACAAAGAGAGCAATCCTCCTTGGCAGCCAGGCGCGGAGGCAGAGACAGAGCGTCAAGGTACAGTCGGCGTCACATTGCCGTCAAGTGCAGCTGTTGATTACTTTGTTTACCCAGCATCAGTGTTGCTGACAAATTCCTGAAGGCGCCCAAAGTGTTTCTGTCTCCTCTGGGGCCTGCGGCTACAATACCCAGTCAGCAATCAACTTGGCTATTGATCAGAGCACAACGTCTAATTAGCCGCCTAGGTTAATGATGCAGCGTGCGAGGACCGTTCCCCGAGCCGCTGTTCGACGGGACAGGAGAGCAATTGATCTCGGCACAAATTCACCAACTCTGACAAAAGATTGGCAACCCAGACTGCCTGTGATTAAGGCAGGGACTAATTTCCTGTCTGGGGAGGTGTTTAATTGGCCCTAAGCTCCCAACTGTACAGCTTTCATGTGTTGTTTTTTTTTCTTTTTTGTGTACTCATTAATGTTAAAGGACAAGTTAGTGAGCTTGAGGGTGGAGGTAATGGTCTCTGCTGAGATCGGTTGCGAGCGGTGATACAGTTCAAGGTCATAATGCCTTTCTCCTGTGCTTGAGGTAATGCCTTTTTAATGCATTCTGGGCAGCCCTGAGGGAGCAGTTCTTGGCCACCTGGCTGTTAAGGAGTTATATTTTTAGATTTTTTTCTCTTTGTGGATTAAGTTTGTTTACATTGACAGTTTGACCCATGCGGTATTGGGGCATGGTTAATCAGGTGACGCATCAAGTGAATGTGGTCGATCTGTACGCGTGTGGGGGACAGTTTGACTTCAGACAACCGATAGAAGAGACATAGAAAAAACATAGCTAAGGAAGGGCCTGTGTTTTACATGAATAATGTACTGGAAATTAGCTCCATTAGTCTCGGTATTGAACATGTCTGCAGTCCCTCTCTGGAGGCTGCCGCTCTGTGCTCTTTAATTATCTTCAAAGGGCCCTCCAGCATCTTAATTTCCCCCTAAGTTGAGTAGTGCCGACTTGGGTCTGCTCATTTATACTAGTCTAACCCTGGGTGAAGTCACAAAGCCCACCTGCTTCGAAAGGGCTAGTCAAGGCAGTGATGGAAACAGTGGTGGTTCACATCAGTTCATGCTTGGCTTGGCTAACTTTCCTTTTCCCTTCAATCTGTTGCCTGTCGGCAGGGAGCAGGCTAGGGGCTGGCGGGCGATGCTTTGTTGTCCTGCTCCTTTGATCCCCCCTCCTTCACCTTGCAGGGGGTTTTGGGGGGTCATCGGATGGCTGCGTGGTCTCCCACCTTTTCCCTCCTTGAATAAGAGAAGCTGTTAGTCCTGACCTTGCGTTTCCTCTCCTTGCTCCGGCTCCTCTCACTTTGCCTCGTCTCTCCCTAGCCTGCCGTCACCTGTCAACAGCACTCAGGGAAGCTGTGCCTCAGCCTTGTCCCAGTGTCAATCCTCATTACCCTAGGATCTTGGACCTTGCCCCCGCCCGCCCCTTCCTTTCTATCTGCCTTGATGCTCTTCTGCTCTGCACTACCACTCTCCAATCTGCTTTCCGGGCTTCCCATGCACAGGGTGGGGAGGAGACGAGGGGCAATACAGCGAAGGGAGGGCTGAAGAGGACGGATACAGATCCTTCCTCTAATTTGCTCTGAAAAGTGTCCTGCGCAAAGGACCCTCACCCCCATTAACCCAGCGACAGGCTGCTACCGCAGCTCAGGGAGGCATCAGCAGTGTGTGCATGTGTGTGTGTGTGTGAGGGGGGCCCGGTGGTGCGGCGGGCAAAGGCATCTCGGTGCTCAGTGCCGGGCTCCGGCACCGGCTCAATCTATCGGCTCATTATCCCCCCCGCCCAGGCTGGGGTGCAGACAAGTGCACTTTAGGGCCACAGGCCAAATTGATTCATCTGCCTTCATTTTCTTCAGGCTCAGAAGTGGCAGCTGCTTGGAGGCAGGGGGAAGGAGCTCGGAGATGGTGAGAGACAGAGACGGCAGAAAAGGAAGGAGAGAAAGAGGGAGTCTGGGATAGAGTGAGATGAAGGAGGGAGGCATCAAGAGAAAGAGGTGTTCCTGGCTTTGTTCCTTAACCATGTCTCATTTCACTTTTCCTCCTCCTCCCTCTCTCTCACTTTACAGCACAACCAACACCTCCCTCCCTTGAAATCACTATCAAGACATGCACTCACTCCCCCACCAAGTCCCAAGTTGGAAATTAGCCCAAGGACAAGCTAGTGGATTTACTACAGGGAGAGCAAATGGATTTTTGCTTTTATTTTGACGAGTCCCAGTGTATCCATTACGCCTTTTAATCATACATTATTCATAGAGCTCGCCTTATAATAAATGACCACATAAAAGAGGTACACATATTATACAAGGCCTAAAATGCCCCCATAACTCTCTCTCCTAGTGCACTCAGAACTACATCACATTTGTAAGCTGGTTCACAAATATGAGCCTGTGAAATCGCAGCAAGATGGCGTTTCTATTCCGAGCAATGACACCAGGACACGACGCGAGTCGGCAGATTAAAAGCAACACTTGCGTACAAATGAGGGACGGAGCAAACAAATAAGAGGGCGTGACCTATTAGCCATTCGGCATGTGTCCTGCGCACAAAATTGCAGCGTACAATGCGGCACAGTGTAAAGCTAACTGGGGTGGCCACCACGACCGCCCAACACCGTAACAAAGCAGTCAACCTGAAAGTGAAGCCGCTTACTCGGCCTGATTCCCAGCCAACAGGGACCTCAGGAGAGCCTGAGTGTCCCGCAGGGCCCCGTCTGGAACAGATGAACTGGGGAGAGGAGCACTCCCTGCGGGCCCCAGGTCTCTCCAATCACTCTCACCATATGCCTCCTGGGGGAGTGAGGGAACAAGGCAAAAGAGGAGGAGGGAAGGGAGCGGGGGGGGGGTGCACCTGCTCCCAAATACGAACCCATCCCTCAGCACCTGTCCCGGGGGTTCACTGACAACCGCAACCAACAGACAGACATACACAACTCACCTGTCAGCCAGGACCATAGGAACAGTATCTGCCCTGCACTGATAAGCACAAGGCCTTACAGCGGAAACACCCCAGCCCCCTCCTCTCCCTCCCGACTCCCACACCAAGGCAAGCATTTCTCAGAGCTACCAACAACAATTAGGCCGATGATGTCAAAATGCTAATGATGTTATTGGAAGCAAAGCAAGGGAGCGATGCTGTGGATCTGCGTTTTGCTCTTCATTGCTGGAGCCAACATTATGCAGATCTTCCTCCTCTCTTGTTGCTCTGCAAGAAACGCACAGCTTTGATTTCTGTGTACACTATTAGCGTTGAAAGCAGTGAGTGCATTTTGCAAAAGATTTATGCATGCTAACAAGAAAAATTCAAACGGTGCTCACTTTGGAGGTTGTACTTTTTTCTTTTTTTGTTTTTTTTTTTAGCTCGACACGATTATTTGCAAGTCAAAGTTCACTTTGGCTTTTAAAAAAGAGGGCGCATTCAAAGTCGCAGTAAAACAACTTCAGGTTGTGGTACATGCCACGGGAAATGCCACATTTGCACTTAGTGGTCAGCAAAACCTTTTGGAGAGAAAGAGAGAGAATGATTTATTCATTCATGTTCAAGTGTGCGCTGCTGTACCTCTCAGTGCTGTAATTATCTCAGCAGACCTTTCAGTCACCAAGAGTATTTTCAAGATAATGGGGGAGGCGTGGAAGAAAAGACAAAACCCCTAAAAATTTGTTTTCACCTTGACAAAAAAAAACAAAACAAAATTGAAAAATTAAAAAAATGCAATTCATTCATTTGAATGCATTGTATACATGTTAATTTCAAACTGACTTGATTATGCATGACAGCTTTTGCATAGACCAAAACCCACGTTCTTTCATAATTAATGTTGTTTACACCCAACTTCATGGCAGCATCGGCATTCCATATCCACGCCTCTCAAAGACAGGAGTGCCTCTGATGTTAACTACAACACTAATGATAAATGCTGCGGAGAAACTGTCAAAATAATTTGATGTTATTAGTTATTAGGTCCAAGTGAGTGACTGCTGTGAGGCACTCCCCATCATCACCGCCATTCTAATTGTAATGATTATATATGTGCTCATACTTAATCAGGTTGGAAGTAATTACAATGATAGCTCATCGTAAAATACTTCCACCAAATAAATGAACTTGGAGTCTTTCAAAAAAGAACAAAGCACAGGACGGAACTAAAGCATTGAAACTGAACTACACCTTTTTCATTATTATTATTGCTACTTTTCATAACAGTAGCAACATTGCAGCCAAATTATTGATTGTATCTGTCATACGTCTGAGAGGTGTGAGATAAATTTTGCCTCCTACATGCAAGTGTCAAAAGTGTTACGCACTGCTCAACAGTGTGACCATAACAACTGTAGCTAGGCTGCATCAATCACAGACTCCGCAACAGTTCCATGTGGAAAGGATTTGTCAGTTATGACTCTCAACTCCCTAACCCTTAAATGGACAGAGATAACGCTGGCGTAAACACTCTTATCAGCTGATAAGAGTCTGTTGGTGGGACAAATCAGTGGTCCGTACAGATTTCGAAATGACAGAATGTCTGACTGCGCACACACATTTTCACGACTTGAACTCAAAAGTTGGCTAAATATCAGGAGAAAATACTGCTCTCTGTAAATAATAAGCAAATCCAGATGTAGGTCACGTAACGTTTTAGGACCGTTACGGAATGGTTGCGACTGCTATTTCATACTATTTATAGGGCTCTACCAACAAAACACTAGTATCAGCCCCAATTTGAAAAACTTAAATGATACATTTCATGTATCTACCCATTCCTTTTGTCATTGACCTCTGTATACCACTGATCCACGCACTAAAGACTCCAGTTTTACTCACCTGCTGTAACATCATTAATTATTTTTTAACACTTGAAAATGATCTTATTAGCAGTCGCAAAAATGTAATTTTTGGAAGTGCAACATTCACACTCTCTCCTGCGACTGCACTTGATAACTTTGTCACCCTCACACGTACTTTAAGAAATGTTTAATTTCCTCTAATGTAATCTGAAATAATTATCAGCTGAAGCCGCCGCACGCTCCGCAAAAAGGCCCCTTTTAACAAGTCCGCCAAACACACACACCTTAAAACTAGCTATCATTCACCACGACATAATTAAAACACTGAAGATGAGATTGTGGGGTAAAGGAAATGAGCAAGTGATTAAAAAAAAAATGCTAGATGAAGAACAGTCTGAAACTTCCAATCGGTCCAACTTCAGACAGTGTTCTTCAATCAGGTAAGGAAATGGCTGTTTAATGGAATGTCTGAGTGAAATCGTGCTGTGTTTCCTAAACAATATGCTATTGCCTTGCCAATGTGCAACTGACCAATGACCAACAGCAACTGAAACATATTTCTAAGGATTCTAAGGAAAGTCACTTTTTCCTTAGTTAGTTGGAGTGAGCTTTTATGTGATTTTAAAGTGCTGTATGTCTCTTTTTGCAGAACAAGGACAAAAAAATAAAAAATTATGTAAAGAAGCCTTTCAAATTGATTTCCTTAATCAATTTGACAAGTGTAAACGTTTTTGAATGACAAAGTAAGTCACTGATTCTCCGAAACACCCGTTTCTTAGGCGATCTGATACCACAGGTTTCAATCATTATAGTGGTACTAGCAGTTAGCACTAGCATCACAATAGAGACCCAACCTATTCCAAGTTTCTGTTTAATGTATTGTGTATTGTGGTGTTCGAGCCAGACGTTTTCAGATATTCAGATATTTGTTTGTTTGAACATAAATGCATTCGTGATATGGATCCCTTTATTTTGGTGATTAAAGAATTGTGAAACTGGGCGGGATATTTTACAAAAAAAAGTGAGTCAGTGCTCTCTGGTAGATATGTTATCTCTGTGTTAAATGGAATTCCTTTTGCTCGAGAGCTGACATACATGCCAACAGCAAAATATCTGTGATAAAAGATAAAACTGACCAATACTCTTGGTCATGCCAATATATCTATCCATTGGGCTCTAGTTGACATGAGCAACAAAAGCCAGGAACGCTCAAAAGAAAACTACCGACCAAAGCCAACTGCAGAAGAGATCATTGGGCACACAATGTGCTAAGTGAACTATTAGCTCACTATGAAACAATAAAGTGAAAAATGACCACTTCCACAGTCTAATGGTACCATGGTCTCAACGCTGTTTTCCATGCTGGTTGAATGACTTTCTAGGTTACACTTACACACTCCATGTTAAATTTGAGACTTTCCTGGCCTGGAATGGTCAAATTTGAGAAATATTCCACATAGGTGTACGCATGCATGGCTTGCATGTATGGACAGCTTTGATCCTAAATTTGTATGGTTCTCAAAACTCATATTGATTGAACTTTGTACTGTATGCTACAGCTAATCTGTACGACTTAGTGAGGAGCTGAGGCATGTCATCAGAGGAGAGGGAGAGTTTGGAAGAAAGAGACAGAAAGAGAGAACTTTTTTTTTTTAGAGAGAGAGATGAGGTCTAGGCGAGGAGTCAGGAGGTAGTTTGCAGTCAGAGAGTGAGAAAGAGAGACCGGCAGAGACAGCCAGAGTGCTCTGGGCTTTTTAATAGGAGGCAGATGCAACACATGTAATGAATCAGCTTCGGCTCGACGCGGCTTCCCTCTGATGTCTGAGCACCCGTCCTGCCCTTGAAAAACTTCTGGGACGTTATCTCATGCCTCCACAGCACACACTGCCAGTGAATTTTGGAGGAAGTGTTATGTGTTGGATGAAGGAGGGGAGGGAGCGGTAGGGGAGTTGAAGTGTGTGTATGTGGACTGGCATATGCATTTATCTCTGTGTGTATGTGCTGGAATATAACAATGTATATGCAGGCTGTATGTGCTAAAATACTCGAATCCATAATATATCTGTGTGTGCGTTTGTATATGCTCAAATGCTGACAATCTTTGCATGTTAACTGCCACAAATGTTAGCACGTTAACCTGCATGTTAATAAATATCCCATGCTAACGTGCTAACGTCTCTTGCCGTCTTTGGCTTCCTGCTTATGTCAGAAATCTGACCTTGACAAAGGATCTCGGGGATGTTTCTAGTTTAACAAGGACTTATCGTCTCCCCCCTCCTATGTGGTTCGAAGCTACGTTTGTTCAGCCACCCAACTTACGACGAGCTCCTTCCCATCTCAGACAGCAGGCCTTTTTGCCACGCCTGCCGTTTTGGTATGTTGTAAAAGAACAAGCACAGGCGTGATTGATAACATTAATAATGGCTGCATTCCATGTATGTGTTTCAGTTCCTGAGCCCTGGGATTGAGCATGCTGGTTTACAAGAACGGCTTACTGGGGGCACTTAATGGAGGAGAGCCATCATTAATGTTATTAGTTCCACCTGTGCTCTTCCTGCTGTGAAAAGTCAACATATCTGCTGTGGAAAACATCTATTGAAGTGGGTGTTGTTGTCAACTTAGTTTTGCAGCATAGTTTTGTGGGCAAAATGATTCCACCTGGTGCTAAATAGCACTGAGTGTCCTCACTGCATACCAGCTAATACCCGCTACAAACACCTCTTATAGTCACACAGTCTTACTGCCTGCAGGCTGTTGAACCTTTAGGAAAACTTGATGATTTTGTTTCTTTCATTTTCACAATTATGTAGCATTTTTATGATTAATGTAGTTTATTTTTTTAGCATATTCACACAATGGACATAGTAAAAACAGTAGTCCACAAGTGAGCGAATAATCACATGTAAAGATAAATATATTTTTCTGAGGGTATACTGCTAAGTTTGTTGCTAAGATAACCCTTCCTTAATGTGCAATTTTATATTATTGACACAATATGCATTAAAGTGCAATATTATGAGATGAAATTGCAAAATAAGTTGCACTCCCTGGATGTGACTACCAAACTCAAAAGGAAAATCCGGTGGTTTTAACATGCAAGCGCAACGTAACATCACCCCAATCATAGTAATGAACACAAAAAGAAGTCTTGGCACAGTTCTCCTCCTCACCATCCCTTCTAGCCAAGTCCTTTTTCCCAAAGCAAAGGATCGTTGCTCTTTTGACTTGCAGCAAATTGGTAGATTGGTAGCGCATCACACTGCCGTCACACTGGCTTTTATCTATCTCCATATGCAGGCCTGCATAAGGAATGTTTTAAATCCCTATAAGCCCAGATGCAGAAAGCATGCAGCCCGTGCACCTGACATGCAAAAATATGAAGGCTGCTGAGAATTATGGGAGGTCAGGAGAGGGAGTTAGAATACAGAGGGGGAAAATGTAGGAGAAGCAAGGAAGGAGGACCAATGGAAGAGAGAGGGGTGGAAGGATTCTCCCTAACCAAACTAAAATGTGCACACTTAAAAGGAGTTTGTACATGTCAGATATGGAAGAAGTGATGCAAGGAGAGTTGGAACCCTCAGTAGAGGAGAGGGGATGGGAGGAGAGAAGAGAGACTATGCAGGGGGCCTCCTCTCTGTCATTTGCGTGTCTGGCTGTGACGCCTGCATCTTTGCTGTCATTTCCATCGCTGCCGCTTGGACCAGAAGACATAGGCTGGTGGAGGATATCGAGGAGGAGGAGGCGGAGAAGGAAGGATGAGAGGATTCTAAAGCTTTGGGTTAGTATGGAAATCAGGTCTTGGAAAGGGGGGAGAAAAAAAAAGAAACGATGAAAAGCAGATGGAATCAGCCGCTGACATGACAGCATCCAGCCTAGAGAGCGCAGATCTACTGCTTGTGCAATTACATGGCTGCATTTGCATCTATATGATCCCTCAAAATACTGTCATGTGCTGGGATTTCAGCCTTGCACAATTATGCGTGTGCCTTGTGTGTGTGTGTGTGTGTGTGTGTGTGTGTGTGTGTGTGTGTGAGCATATTCACATTAGATGATCTGACAGGCGCTGCTTGTCGCAATGTACGCTACATAAAATGAGGATGCAGCTGGTAGAAGAGGATCATGTCCATTGTGTTAATAGGGATAATAGTGATTTAATAAGCTTACAGGCAGATTCACTGTGCATTCTAATTGGCAAGGCCCCTTGGATGAAGCTGCCTCCTATATCCCCCCCCCATGACTGGGAACACATGGAATAGTCCAGAGGATAAACAAACTGTAAATCTGTGCCATTTAAAAGCGCAGGAAGTTAACATGGCTTAATTAAATGGTGGCTTAATCTCAGATGAGTAGGCCAATTCTTGTTGTGGGATTGAGCGATGCCACTTTGGGTTAGTCATACAAAGTGCTGTCACACCTGAATGATGTTGTCCTATTAGAATTAAATTATGTGTTAAATAACTTGATGCTATTCCTGGAATATAAGCAAACATTTCTAATCAAGTAATTGCATAGGTTCTCCAAAATGTAATTATTTGTTTGGGTTTTGTTATTTCCTCTGGATACAAACAAAACATTGTTCCAAAGAGAATATTTGGCGACAGCTGGAGTGGAAAAAATGTCCGGTATGTTTTCTGTTTTTACACAATACATCTGTTTTGTGTCTAGCAGTTCCATTTGGATGGCCCTGGATGATTTATTTTTCAGCTCTCAGTTGTCCTGCAGATTTAGTGTTGTTCGACAACAGCCACAACATGGAAAGATATTTTGATATCTGGTTGCCTCAGTTTGGATACCAAAATCTTGAGACAACCAGTTATGTTAACTGCCCCCCACTTCTTCTTCTTTAGCACAGCACAGGCTACCTTAAAATGCTGCCGTGGACGATCCCGTTTCATATTAAGTGCACGAAGAAGACCAAAGATGACCCACATTCGCGACTCGCTGTCTCAATGTTTTGTTTTTCTCCGCTTGTGCTCGCCGCGCTGCCCTTCCAGCAGCGCACACTCATACGTTACAGTATGCGGACTGACACTCTGCCACTTCCAGCACACAAGAAAGCACAACGTGTCACTTTTGTCTCCTCATGTATAAGGGCTTTGTTTGGCCTGGTGTGGGTGTGTGTGTCGGTCAGAGTATGCATATGAGCCACTTTTGCAGCACCACTTGATGGCAGTAACACACTATATTGTAAGAGTAAAGAATGGCCACAAACACACACGCAGAGTTACAGTTCTCGACAACACAATGTCTATAGCATGGAAATGAGTGCCACAGGCCCACAGCATATGAACTACCTAGCAGAGTAGGAGGAGCAAGGGGTGTGAGCGGTGAATGTGGATAAGACAGGAGGATACTGGGAGGCTAATTGTCTGGAGGAGCGGCCCGGGCGACCTTGGCAGGGTGAGAAGTCAGGGGCTTTGGCTTCCCAGGGCACGGCACTGCCAGGGTAATTGTGCCACGATCTTGACCTTGCATTGCTTAAACCCGCCCTCCACTCTTCCTCTCTCTTTCTTTAACTCTCTCTTTCCCTCGCTGAAGCCTAAGAGGAGCCGGGATCTGCTCTCCGCTCTAATGATGTCAGCTCCCCGGAGGAGGTGTCTGTCTGCTGAATCTCAACAGCTAGCCTTCAAAAGCTCAGCCCGGGCCAGGAGCTAGAGGGAGGCCCGGAAGACGGTGGAGGAGGATCTGTTCACAAGATGGTACAACCACAACCCAAACAACCAGCATGACCAGCACTCTTGAAGCGGGTCACAAAGGTCCTGGAGCTCTCAAACAGTCAAAACACAAAAGTAGGGGGGTAGCAGGAAGCAGGATAAAATAACCAGGCGAATAAAAGACGAGAGTGCAAATATTGCAGATCAGTGCACCAACTGTAGCATTAAACAGCAACTAAGCAATTATCTAAAAGCAAAACCCAGTTCTAGGAGTCCTTCAGAGCTAAACTGTCCACAAATTCTTAAAAGAATCTGAACTTGAAACCCTTAGCCGTTAACATAATTCTACCACTACACATACAGTATTTACTGTCACTTTTCTGGTTATGAATTGAGTGTGCTTTGGGGAGGACTCATCTGGATGTCTGTCCCCTCCTGCACAAGCTGTTTTGTGAAGTGGCTTTGTTTCGATTTGGCTTTTCTGTGCAAATAAATGCGTAATAGTAAAAGCTACACCGTAACTTCTCTCAGCTCATTTTCACTTCTACGCTGATGACACAGCCGTATACACCTGTTAAATTAAATTAATATTCCATTGAAGGTTTTGGCATTACGGTCGGCCCCTTTGTCTGGTTTTACTTACACAAGACAGGAAGAAGATCAGTAGCAGAGGTATAACAAAGGAGATCCTGGAATGTAAATGTAAATGTTTTTGGACCAAAACAAATGCCTGTAGATACATTGTCTATTATAATATATCAGCAGTCACATACATTTGGCTACTGCAATATGTTTGAACAACTGAGTCTTAGATGCAGGAGTGTGATTGATCTGCCACAGGGCCTGTCTGGAGCTGTAGAACTAGGTTTATCTTTTATTCAAATCACGGCTAACCTCACCTGCCATCTGGCCAGGCCTCTATCTACAGAGACCACACTTGGCCTTAAATCAATACCGAAGCAGTGGTGGAAGGAACAGATGGAGCAATAGTCGGGGAAGTCTGATTCTGCTTGACATTTACCTGTGCTGTGCTCTGTCAACAATCAAGCAAAACCTGAGTCAGACACCCCCAAACCTGGATTGTTGCTTAACACTGCAACACGGCCAAGTCACAGGCCTAATACCTTATTAGTCACACCTAACAGATGACTATGGATATGAGTTTTGTTTTATGGGTTAAATATATTGAAGGTGCATCAGGACACTCATGAAGTGAATACTTTTTGTTTTTATTGACACTTTGCCCCAGGTATGACACAGACACATGCACTGTCATAACTGTTTGGTTGTTTCTAGATACTCTCCCACTTTTGGAGACAATCATCTTAAAGCTTAAAACCACTTTACCATATGTACCTATCTATTGAATTTCATCAAAGGGAGGGAGACAGTGGGGCCAAATCACATAAATCTATAGGCCAGCAGTGGTGTGAGGAAAACGACTCCCATAAAAACCCTCCACCGTTACATCTCTGTGTTTTCTATCACACTGCTGTTCAGTAAATTTCTGCTAGAACCATTGTCACAAACATAGGAGATATAGTAAAATTGCCTGTCTACTTGACCTTCCAAGGATGGAAAGGCTTTTTATCCTCCACTCTCTTTCATTCTTTCTCCATTTCTTTATATTGCAGCAGCTGCAAGGCCAGAGACCGTGTCTGCCTTGCATTTCACTGTTGAGCAAAAATACTTTGATTGTGACATCTCATGGAAATCAAAATGCACAAGACACCATATGGGCACATAAATGCCTGCAGTTGTGTTCTGTTGAGCAAAAACAACGCCAGAGTTTTCACTGTAGATACATCGGTATGATTACTGTAAGTGTATGTTTACCTGAGGTCCTGCAGCTTTTAACAACAGAGGCTTTCTATTGAATGCAGATGGGGTATTTCCAAAACAAAATATGACATTATCTAATGAACAACACATTATTTTGATTAGAAAAATCCCACAACTATACCAAGTACTGGAATCCATCTTTTCAAGGCAAGTTTTCCATTTAGTCACATTAAGAAATACTGAATGGCAGCAAAAATTCAAAATGAAGCAATGGAGCAAGGCTGTTTATAATGCTGATGCTATGGGCGGCATGGTGGCGCAGTGGTTAGCACTGTCGCATGGGAGGTAAAGCTGGTTAGAGCGGGTTGGGGGTTTGATCCCTCCCCCGGGGGAGCAGCTCGATTGCCATCGGTGTGTGAATATGCGAGTGAATGGGTGAATGAGACTTAGCTGTAGAGCGCTTCGGGAACCGTGAAGGTTGAAAAGCGCTATATAAGTGAGATTATTTACCATTTATTTATGTAAAACAATTGGAAGAAATTGAATTCCAAAGAGAAGTGACTTTGTGCAGTATCTTGCAGGCCAAGTTCAATGTCCGCATTAGCCTTGCCTTAACCCCTTAACAGCAATGTTCTCTCTTCAAAGGACAAATGTCTGGCTTCACTCTGACCATCTGGCCAGATCCCACACTGTAAAGTGCTAAATGGAAAAACAAGGCCAGTCTTAATAAGGTCCATCCATTGTTATACAGCATCTCAAACATTTCTAACTGGCAGAGTGGACAGCTGTATATATCCTGATCTAAACGTAAAAGTTTTCAGTGGTGTAGACTTTGTCGTTTCATGTATTTCTTCTTTATGGAAACCAATAACCAACCCATCTGACCCAAACAATTGTTGCCTTGCTAATAAATTGTTAGATATGCAACTTCTGGCAGAACGTTGGCGCTATGAGGAGTTGGCATTATATGAAAGTATTGTATTTAACAATGTTAAAGAAGAATGGTGCAATTATTATTATTATTATTTGATAGCCAAAAGATAGGCTTTCAGTAGAGTAATCCTTGAACTACTTTTAAAACCAGTAAAGGTACATTATGAATCTCTATCCAATGAACCAGCTTTTTGTGAGCCCATGTGACCTTTATTCATAAGCTCTTGCCTTTTTGTAACTGGACAGGGTGAACCTAAACAAACCAAATGGAATAATGCTCCAACATAAAACTTCCACTACAGTTTGGACCAAAGAAAACAAACTGCTGATCTCCTTCCTACCCTTTGTCCCACTGCTCTATCTCCAAAGCCCTGAGCGAATATTACAAATTACCCCTTGTGCAAACACTCCTGATAAATGGAGCTGGGAGGCCAGGCCTTAGGGAGCTAACAAAGCAAACACAACATGGCGCATTGCTCTACATCTCCATCCCCAGTGTGTTTTTACAGGGCTGTGAACGCCTGGTCGTCTGGGTCAGATCGATGGCACATCAAGGCCTGCTTAGCAGCATTAACACTGCAGTGAGACGCGAAATGTCGAGATCTCCTTCTCTGGTTTAGACCACAAGAGAGGAGTCAGTGTCCACTATATATATATATATATGTATATATATATCATACTTTAAACTATATTGTTGGTTTTGGTCTTGTCAGATGATTTGAATTTTTACAAAAAAATAAAAGAAAGACTAGTTTGGCTTTATGTACATTAAGTACATGTGCACTGTGATTTAATGTATGAAATGTATGATTAAATATTAATTTCATGCCAGTAGTATTAAATAAATTTCCTAAGTTAATTCCACACTTTGGAACTACAAGCTGTTCTGGCAAAAATAGACATAAAAAGACAAGAGGAGCAGAAAAAAGAGCCACAAGTGAGGCACTCACGCATCTGATGCCCACTGAGGAGAATAGTTGCAACGGGTGCCAGCAGGCAGAATGCAACGCAAATCTGAAATGAATAATTACGAGGTATAAACCACTGCATTCACAAGCAAAAAATGTTTGTATGCAGTTTGAACGCTGACTATAAAAGAGTGAATTCACGTTCTGTAAAGCCAGGTGCCTAGCAACATCAGAGGGGGGCAGCTTTCCACTGCTCCACCACGTCAACAGGCAACTATAATATTTGCTTCTGCTTACGCCTGTTTCTCCAAAAATATTACAACCATACGCAGCATATTGGCTAATGGCATTCTCAAAGATATTGGCTAGCCTCAACGTAGTGCTCAAGGAAAACCCAGAGTTAATCATTTGAGTTAGCTCTTGTTGTGACGCATGATTAGTGGCATCAGTTTGGTCAAGGTTATGGTGTGGCAAGGTCATCTGGCATACAAATTTCAAACATATAGCCTTGATAGCAAAGCCTAAACTATACAAATAATTCATTACCTAGTCAAGTCAAAGTTTTTCGAATCAGTAAGGTTTGTTTGTTAAATGTATGCGTTATATTAGATAATGATTTTCCCATTATTGAACTGACAGAATGTTTTTATCATAGTCCTGTATAAGATTACTGTCTCATGTTTACCTCTATGTTGATCTATCTGACAGGCATCAACTGGTGTGACCAGCGTGACCAACTGACGCCATAAAAACAATGGGCTCAAAAAATAAAGTCTGGTCTGTTGAAGTCTAGTTTGATCTTGTCTGGTCTGGTATGATCCCGCATGGCTTGGTCGTCTGATGGACTTTGACCTTATCTGATCTGGGCTATACTGGTTTCCCTACGTGAGATAATGCAGGTGGCATCATGCAGGAGGTGGCCAAGTTCAATGCCAACGCAAACAAGCACCAAAATAATTTCCAGAGGTATCATATCTGATGTCTGAAAATAATTTTAGCTGCATCTCTTTGGTTCACAGAATAATGACAGTAGCTGTGATGGATAACTACAGTGTCTCCAAAGTTGGTGCAGGACAAACATCCATATAATGTCATCATGCTGCTTCGAGTTCTTAATTTTACAGTCTGTTCATATCTGTGACCAATTTTTCATCTTGTCTCTCTTGTGAATTCATGCTCATCCGGCCTGGGTTGACTTTCTGGTGTGGCACGTGATGAGTGACAGCGCGGGGCCAGCCTATGTCAACTCCATAAGATAACACTAACAGCAGCATAACAGCGTTCCAGAGTGCGAGGAAGGATACATCATACCTGTAAGCTTAGGAGAAAGAGGCTTTTCCGAGCTTATAGAGGCTTCTGTAGGCTTACAGCTGCCAGCCGAGTGCTTTCTTTACTACCACTGATAAGTTAACAGTTAACAGAAAAATAAACAACAAGGTAGAGTAAACCTTTCACAATGCATAAATAAAGAATGCACTAGTTTCCCTGAGACCATCTAAACATAGAACCCTACATAAAGGGTTGTGGTTCTACAAGTAGTCCAGATCCTTTCAGATATGGCAGCAGCCACTCAGGGGATTTCCGTGCTTGTTGACCAGCTATTTCTGGTATGTGCTATGCTTTGTAAATTCATCACATGCTTGCTTTGTTTTACCAAAAAACAGTTCCTGGGTATTTGTTCTATCATACATTATCTCTTCATCGCATGCTTTTTGATGGTGGAGAGGCTTTCGTGTTATCTTGACTGCTGTTCCATTTGTGTTATGACCATAATTATCTGCATGTATCTGATACGCATTGTAATCAGCTTTATCTTGGTGACAGGCATTTTTTCCATCTCTCTTGTGATTTAACTTGTTAAACAAGAAAAGAGACTCCTACCCAGCACGGTGGCAAAAACAAATGCTTGAATGTCAGTTACGGAGACAAAGACAGACCCCACATGATAAACTTAATAGCACTAAAAAAACAAACACAATTTAACTTGCGCAGGTAATAAATGTGAGTGAATTTTAGTTTCTGGCCAGCGCAGGGCAGGAGATGACTCAACTATTTTTACATGGAAAAAAGCTGGCATACAGGCACAGTGTGAAACAAAGCGAAAACACCTGCTGATGTGGTCCTGGTGGTAATCCAACAGCAGATTTAAGTCGTGGGGACGTAGCATCAGAAGGAAAGGCAAGCTCCCCAGAGCTTCCAGACTCCTAAATAACGTAACACACTTTTGCCTCAGTCCACACAGAAGATAAGGACACATAAATCCAGCACAGCTCCATCAGCAGTTTATTTTGATGACCCCTTTCATCGTGCCATGCACCATCACTCTTAACACAACGAGAAATGGCTGCTGATGCTGTGGCACACTAATTTCTACTTTTGAACACAAGCATCCTTACACATAATGCATCCTTATGCATGTACTTGTGAGTACATATAATACATACATGTGCAAATCTACACATTTGGTCATGCATATACACCACTTGCAAATCACATACATCAAAAACACACACACACACACATATGCATCCAATATCCCAAGTCAGGCATCTGGAAAATATCTAAGCCAGTTAAAGGCCTGTATAAGGGCAGCTACAGTCCAACTGTGTAGGCATGTTAGGGAGACTGAAGAACAGCAGGAAGCCAGAAGGATGAGGTGAGAGGTGTAGCGAGAATAGCACCATGTTGAAAAGAATCTGTACTACCTGGGGAGAGCGAGCTGGTACATTATGTCCCACCACTTAGCTTTCATGCTGTTATTTTTGTAGTATTTATTGCCTCTGGCACTAAGTTCTTACGGATGCTGTGTTAACTGAGCTGTTAGATGCTAAACACTAAATTTAATTTATAGATGGTGCCAAATATTAATCTGGATTTTTTTTCTTTACAAATGAGCAAATATGTGAGAACAGAAATTCACCTTTTATGAGCAACATACAACTAAGGCTTTATAGTTTAAACAACAAAGAGCAATATGGACTGAGCTACAAACATATTCCCTGTTTTGTGGAGCATCGTCTAAGCTGTGAAATGCATTAGCTACAGGCCTGCAAAGTATATTGGAGAGGTTTAACAACCTCTACACATACATAGCACAGCATTGAAGAGGTCACGACAACAAAAAAAAGAAAAAATGACAAACCCAAAAAAAAAAAAAAAGACCACAGCATCAGGGATCATAATCTACACCAATTAGAAAGCAAAGACATCTGGTTTAAAAGGGATGTTATATAAACATGGAGAAGGAACGACCAGTAGCATGGCTTCCAGAACTAAAGATGCCACATAGACGAATAGGGAAATGTAACATAACAGGTCAATTTTATCCTTCTTTTGTGCCTGGTCTGAAATGAGACTTAGATTAATCTACACAGACATATTCTCCACCAGCGCTGTCAGGATCAGAGATTTACCATCCATCCTTAAAAGTATTATGCACTTGCAGTATAGTTAAAGCCTTCAGATGAACACAATTTCAATACCCATCATTTTGACTTTAAGTAGATGCTAGAACTTTTTCTGCTTCCTAACCAAGCTCAATAATGATGCTTTTCTTTACAGAGAGATAGTGGCATGAATGAAGGTAAAAAGGGCCTGCTGTAACTTGTATATCAGACCTTGTAATACAGCAAATGATTGCCCCGAAGGGGGTGTGGGGTGTAGGTGGGGTCTATTTTTTGAAATGACTGATGTCTGGGGGACGCAAGGTGTCAAGGGGGACTTTGGTAAATGACAGCATGTGGCAAGGTCGCCTCTCCATTTGTCTGCCAGTGGGATGGTGAAGGGCCGATGCGTAGCAGGGCTATAGCTCTGTGACTGCCTGACAACCTCCTGCGGCCCTGCAAGCGATGGGGGCCCTCCATCTTGTGTCACTATGGGGATGTCTAGGACTGGCGTGGTGCAGAGCAAAGTGCCCTCCCCTCCCTTTCAGTGCCTCTCTCCACCTCCCGGAAGCATCCATCACAGCGTTCCCCAGTGGGGCGTGGGTAACGGATCGACTTTCCTCCGGAGCGCTAATCAATCCGACTCTCGCTGCCTCTCCCTGGGAACATTTATGGCCTGCCATAAAGCAGGCCTTTGGGGCATTACGGCACCCAGTAATCCTGCTAAGTGAGCAATATTTCCCATCTCTAGGGCTGCAGTTAGACGTGCTTGGGCCATAAATAGCAGAGTTAATCTGTGGCCATGACTTCTCGGCCAACCCTCAGCAGTCACAACCCCACTGGGGCCAGGTGGGAGCCACCCGGTGGCCAAGGTAAAACAACTTGAGAGACGAAACGATGAGATGGCCTTCTCCAGTGAAGTTGGCGTTCACCTCTCCCTTTTTTTACGTGCCTCTCTGTAGTCTGCTGTGGTAGAAAGAGCCACTAAGGGAGCAGGCATCTATCATTGAGGATACAGGGCCCAGTTGCACTGAGTGGTAACTGATGCACCGCTGTAGGTCCCTCTAAGTTCATGAAGTGTCTATGAGGAAAACAGTTTGTCACTGTGCTCTCCAAACACCATTCATTGCAGAGCCTGGAGTTCATAAGTAGCAACAGCAGAATGGATTAAAATACAGCAGGCAAGTGTAGGAGTTAATGGCATACACATGCTGATCAACTGACCTTATTTCTACAACTGTCTTTGAACAGACAGTTATGAGATATGAAGTGAAAGCCAATGACCAAAAAAACCCAACATGCATGTTAAAAATAAGCCACAAAAGGAAAATACTAAAGCCAAGAATCAGGCTGTATTCTTTCAGACTTCCTGCCAAGGTCAGTGAGTTCTCCTCAAAGGGGAGCCACTTCCCCATTTTATGCCCAGCTGAGTTAAAACGGATATGTCGATGTGCTAGTATTTCTTCAGAACATCTTAAAACAGGCCGTTTTCTCTCAGGGCACCAGTGGGAGTTCCATAGACTAAAACATAGAAGATAGAAGGCAAAGCTTGCCTTAGGTTGAGCGCGTTGCCAGAGGGCTACAGCAACCACCTCCCATTCACCAATAACTGCTGCTGCTAAGGTTGATCCCATTTTACTTTATTTTATTCCGCCCATCATGCATCAAAATGTCTCCCTGAGGTACCTCAGCTTTTAGCAGAGGCCTTCGTCTCTTTTTTGCTGGAAGGCCAAGTCTCTCCATCACACCACGGGTGCAGGAGTCAAGGTCTTCAACCCTCAGCCCTCAGCAGCCCTGCTCAGCTCAGCCAACCCCCCAGGCTGCCTGCTTGTCAGTCAGGAAAGCTTGCTGACTTTTTTAGTCTTTGGTTCAGGTCAGAAACCCGACATTGTTTTCCCATTCAGAGCTAGGCAGAAACATGACAGGTGTCCATGGAAACAACATTTGTGCAGATGTTTCCAGTTCTTTGAAGATTTCAGAGGATTTTTTTTTAACAAGTAAGGTCGGTTTTCACTGTGCTGCCATAGCCCTTGGTCATAAAAGGGAAGGCATTATTTAATGGAACAGAAGACACATTATGGATATTGCCATAAAAATATTTATCTATTTATCAGATTTGACATCAACCTCAAGCAGTGCTGTAATGTATTAGACAGAAATAAATATGGGTTAATCAATGGTGATTTACTGAATGTGGAACTGTGATAGACAGATAGTTCAGCGGAAAAGGCAGGAATGGAATACAAAATACGCAATCTAATTCAATGCATTAAGTATGGCAGTGGCTGAGATCAATACATGTAAAATACAAAGTCAAAGAACCTAAGGCAACTTCACCCTTTTGAGAAACATGATGTGAAAATAATCATACCTCATATTTTTTGTTGACTTGGGTCTTTACTTTACATACTTCATTTCAAACAGGGAACGTACGTTTTGAATGCTGGCCAATTAATCAAACCTTCAAAAGAATTTATGACTGTCTTTCAGTTTTAAGACCATCTTTCATCACCTATTATTTTTCCAGGAAATCCAACTCCTGGCTTGTCAATCTGATCTCGCAGAGTGCGAGTCATAGACTCTGAAAGCCTCTGACAAGTTCTTTGATTCCTCCATTTGCTGTTCTTCATCTTATCTTCTCATGTCAAATTTATAGTAGCAGCTAGCATGCAGCTGTTTGTGGTTAACCTCGGCTGATGAATCTTGTCAAGTGTATTGTTCTTCTCTCTCCGCCCTCCCCTTTGAAGCAGTCTATGGAGGCCTCCTCTCTGTTTGAGACCTGGGCACCATCCAAGAGGGCTCTGTCAGAGCTCTGTGTAGCCCAGCTCCAGCTCAGTGAGTTTCTGGGGTGGTGATGGGGCCCTGAGTGATACTGGAGTCCCACAAGTCACTGCTGTTGTTGCTGCCAATGGTCCTGGCCAAGCCTGAGTAATGCTCTGGGGCTCCCAAATCATTTCCACTTGGAGCAGGAATGAACCCCAGCAACAATTGGATTCGTATGGTCTGGACGGCTGACAAGAATTCCTCTCATCATCTAGATGTATGGTAGCTCCCCCATCAGGCGGCGGACTATCTTGCTCTTTGTATTTATGACCAATAAAAGCTCAACATCTGATGTAATCAAAGAGCATGGATACAAGGGCTGCACTGCAGCTGGAACAGAAGATTGGACTGTTCCCCTGTAGAGATGTTATCACTGTAAGGCTCAGTAACCATGAACCTGTGATCCACTCCTACCCTGTGAGCAGGGATTTCAACTCCCTTACAGCTAAAAGAGGAATAAGGAGCATTAACTTGACTACACCACAGAGGGGAATTGGAAAGGAGGAGGCGGGAGAGGGATGATATTCTTAGCACTGACAGTGCTGCTGCACTCATAAAACCTTTGCTTTATCTCTCCCAACAATCAGTCTAATTATGTTCATTGGAGGAGTCCAATTAATCCTCCATTGTCAGCCGGTGGCTAAGTGTTTCTCTACCCCTCACACTGCCACACACAGACACAGTGGAATCTGCAATTAACACTACCCAAATTTATTTAGCACCATTTGCCTCAGCTTCTGACTCCCTCCAATTATGCCTAATCAATTCTACCAGGAGGTGGCGGGGGGAGCGGGGCACTGGGGAGGTCACTGTCATTTGCTGCGACAAACCCCTCTGCGCCACCCAAAGGCCAGGCATGTCAGCGAGGTTGTCATGTAGCAAGACGTCCAAGCTATCCTCGCTGAATAGCTAACTAATGCCCCAGCTGCCCCTGCCCATGGTGCCTCCTCTTGCTCCATAGTGGTGTTAATTGAAAAACTTGCGATATAGACTAAAGGTGGCAGCACTTGGCTTTCAAAGCCCTCTGGACAAACATGCCAGGAACTGCCAGGCCTGGACGCTTCCCTCGTCTCCAGGCTGGTAATTAAATGGCCACGGAATAACTTTACTACTAAAGACTGCAAACTGTCACTCATCTGACTGATGAAACTGCTCTATGAAATAAGCTGTTCTTAGTGCACGGTGAGTACAAGTAAAGGCTCCACATGAACAGGAAGTCAGACAACATATTGCAGAATTTACAAAAGCATTGCAGAGAGAAAAATGATCACATCATAAGTATTAACAATGGAAATTTGTATAGGCAAGTGCATAAGTATGTTCCTTTGGAGAATACATTTTATACGTTTGGAATTCATCTCGCAACTGTTTCGCAATCTCTGCTTGGTGATGTTTCTCCTATCTTAGATTGACTTGGCTCTGCTGCCTGAAATTTAGTATTTGTTGCAAAGCTGTTGTATTAGACTGCATCCGACGTTCTTGTTGTTGTGCTCACCTCCTGTACATCCTGTGTGGTGGAAATGTGCTTCTGCATGTTCGCAGCATTTGAGTTAAAATATACAGTGGCTGTATGTACAGTATATATGAAATTTTATGTGCCCGCTCATGCTAACATTTCCACATTGTGTGTGTGAGAGTGTGTGTGTATTCACTGCCCAAGGCTCGCAGGCAGGTTGGCCTCCCTCAAGATAGCTTTTTGCCCCAGTGCTGTCAAACCAAAGCCCCGCAGTCGGCACAGACACTGGGAAGGCAAGCCCACTGACTGGAATAACCATGTTACAAACCCGCCGTAAAACGCCACTAATATTTAATGCCTTGCTGTCAGGTCTGAAGGGCACAGGCACATGGAGGAACTGTGCAGCCAAGTGTGTTTTCCTCTGCAAGGCTCACTGAATCTGACTGTGAGCGTAAAGAAAATCTGAACAAGGGTGTGCGTCTGTATGTTTGTGTGTGCTTCTAGCTGACAAATAAAAAAAACTTAAAAAAATCTTGATTTGCCTGATACGCAAATCTCACTACCTGAACTTTTTTTTTTTAGCTCACAGCATTAATATTTTCACTGAGCCGTGTCAGCTTCTGCAGACACACTGCAATGCTTCCTCACCACAGAACAGCCGGTGGCAAGTCCCTTGCTAATCCACGAGGTGTATCGGGTGATGGAGGGCATCGCCGGGCCTGATAACATCGCAATGTCTCTGGCAGGATCAGGTTGAAGAGGCACCTAGTGGGTGAGGCCAGGCTAATGGCAGCGGATATCAGATCATGGCCTGTCACTGTGTAAACCCTGGGCTAGTGTAATCCTCAGACAATGGACACATTTAGAACCAAGGACGCTGGTGAAACTGTCAACATGCCAACCACTGTGAATCTAATGATTCACAGTCAATGTCAGGGGTGATGTGTATGCGGTGTCTGCGTTTATTTGTGTATGTATGTGAGATAGATTATATACAGTGTGTATGTGTGTGCATGCATAGCGTGTATCTGCATTTGTGAAAGAAAGAGTGTTGGGGGGGGGGGGGGGGGACTAGTACTAAGAATAGCAGTCTCCTCTTGACCCAAGTGCCTGGCTGTGGTAATTCTCCAGTGTAGCGTATTACTTTCACGCCGACAGCAGTTTAAGCACAGAGCTCCCTGCACTGGTGCAGTCCAAACACAGGCACCTTGGGATGCCTTCCACTTAAAACAAGCAGTGGGAGCGCATTAACATTTCAAGGTATTATTTCAAACGTGGGGGGAAATTGCTGCTGAATATTTCATGCGCTCCAGCGTGAGTCGTGTGTATCCCTCTGTGACTGCGGCGGTGGCGGAGGTCGGGGGTTGGCAGTTTGGGTGGTGCTGGCGACGACGAGCCCTGTGGTAGCCGACCTGGGCATTCGAGGCGAGACTGGTGTGTGCAGTGCTGCTCTACAACCCAGTGTCAGAGGGGACTCCGCTTTGAAGAGCAATTATACTACCATTACTGGCTCATTAATTAAACTGAGAGCGACCGGGCTAATTCAGCCTTGTGACCCTGCAGTACGTGCTCACAGCTCGCTGTGCCGCTCAGATATCATCCAATCAGTATTGCAACGACGCACTGCTAATTGATGATGTTGTTATGTCTACGGCTCAGTGTCACAGCTCGAGTCTGGCCTTTGACTTCAATCACATGTCACGCCTTCCAATTACCCCCCGATGTTTCCCGCTGTGTTCTATCTAATAAAGTGAAAATCATTCGGGTCTTATTCTGAGTCATTTGGTCCTGAAAGTTTCATTTCAAAATGAATAATCTAGCTTTTGAATAATTGACACCTGCTCCTGCACACCTACACACATACAATAATAACAAACTGTGTTACTATACAGATTGCATAAGGCAACACAAGTACTTAGCTTTCTTACACAATCTGAATTTTGTAATTATAAGTTGTATAATAATAATTGTGCTCCCCTGCTATGTGAACCTGTGACGTCATGATGAACATACTGACTGCTTCACACACATATGTACAAAGAGCTCCACCCCTGGGGCCATCTCCTCCCCGCAGGGCCCAGGAGACGAACCCTGACCCTCTTCTCTCCATGGGGTCAACCACAAGAACCACACCCCCATCTGCATCCAGCTCCTCGGGGACTGCTAGGGGGCGTGTCAACCCCCAGTCTGCCACTTCACCGCCCACCCCTCCACCCCCCCCCCCCACCGCCTCAGGGTGTACATGTTCTATTGTGCAAAGGCAATCATTCTAACCCCGCTCCACCACCCCCCTCTTTGTTTTGCAAATGGCCTCTCCCACATCATTTTACATACACACTCCAACCACTGAGCTCTGGGGACCGTCCAGGAAGTAATTGTGGCTTTTGTGCGTGTAGCTACTACCCCCCCCCCCCCTTTCTTCCTCAAAGGAGCCGCGCCCCCTTGTCAGCTGTCATCATATAACTGCCTGCAGACCCAGGGGCCTAATGACAGGATCTATAGTACATGAAAACACAATTATAGCCCTTGGTTCAATTGCTACTGTGTGAATGGCCTTTATAAAAGGAAAAAGGAACCAAACACATGCTGCCCGCTCCAAGGCATATAAGTCTGAACAATATCCCCTAAATCACAACCCATTAAAATGCACAGAGCCTCATTCTGAGTCTGAACATTTTAAATACACCCTGCGTATGCGACTCTCCCTACATTGGTGATATGCTAATTATAGGACGTGCTTGACGCAAAGAGATTTCTGACTGATATGGATACATTTGACCTTGTGTAGCAGCGCTACTTGCTGTTTTAATGAGCTAATATGAGCGACGGCGCTGGCATGTACAACCCACACATGAGCCTCGGCGTTCCAGCGACATTTCATTATCTCTGACGATGTTGTTTTCATGGCAATATTTTGAAGCCACATTAAGCATCCATTACAAGGCGCTGCAGGAAACATGTTGATGGAACCTGCAAAACACCCGCCGCCTGGGCTCAATATTGCAAACCCTAACATACTTTACATTAGGCAGTCAAAATGGCAGAAGAGGAGAGGAGAGGCCTCCCACCATCTTTTTCAAATGGGAACAGTGACCCCCAATGGACGATGCGATGCAATCTGGCAAAGGGTTAACACAGCATCATCCACCACCTCCTCATGCATGTGGGTGCAATGACTCTCTAATGCAGCAGGGGTCAGTGTTGTATCACGGCAAAAGTGAACACAGTGAGGAAGAAAACGAAAGCCATGGCTGCAAAGATCACATCTGTCTCAGTGACACCACTAATCCCATTTAATCCATTTGAGTTAATGTCCAGCTTTGCTAGTCGCCAACCCCCCCCCCCCCTCCAGGCACAGGGCTATGAAAACAGGGGCAGGGGCCTCGGCAGATCCCATTAATGTAGTGACCCTAATGGGCTAAAGTGCCAAAGATGACACTTAGACACTTGAACGTTCAGATGCCGCCAAGTAGGCAAGCGCTTCATCACAGCCACGCACACACAAATAAACCCACATGCTTAAATACACACGTGTATGCACCGCGCACACACACGAGAACACACAGACACAACGAAGCATGTGAGACGCACTGCACACTGGAACACACACACACACGCGAAAAACACATTCTTCAAGCCAGGCAACAATTAAATGGAATGTAATTAAATAGGTGCTAATTGAAGCACTAACTAAAACAAATTGATACAACTGTGACAAGGAGAGAATGAGGCGTTTGTAAATGACGGCGCACAACAATGCAAGTGGAGTGCAGCAGCCTGCTGAAGGAACGCATCAGGAGACAGGCCTGGCCTCTCTGTTGTCTTACCCCCCTCTCAGTCCTGTCAAAACACACGGGCCTCCAAACAAGGGACCTCTCACAACTACAGGAGACTTCTCTTTTCAGCAAAGGCTCAGGACTGCCACCCACTTTCATTCTACCTAGCAAACACCAGATCCCTTCGTCCTTAAAGCCTCCCATGTAACACAGCACCGTGCGCCAGACGGCTGCCAGCCTCTGGACTCAGAAGCAGCCAGGAAACCTGACCCCTGGCGGTGCCGAGTTACAGTCCTGCTTCTAGGGTTTAAGTAATACGTGATTTTGACAGCTGATACCATTATTTTGTACGGAGGCTATAATTCTGCTCTGATATTCAGTTTACTTTAAGTGGTCATTGTAAAGCCGAAACGGTACAGGAATCCAGATTTTTATGTTCCCTGACATTTTTGATCAGCAGAAACATTAATAACGCATTAAACTCGGATAGGATGTGTGACTCACTATTTCTATTTAATGCTTGGGTGAAATACTGGGAAGGATTGTTTCTGATTTATTTCCATTTCAGTAAATGTCCCATTGCAACAGTGATTCAACACACCTGTTGCCCCTTTGGCGTTTCCAGGGAAGATTTCTCTGGTACACAGGAAGTGCTGCCATGGCTGAGTAAACAAGGAAACGAGTGCGTTCATCAAAAAAAAATTGTTCCAAGGGAAAACAATCTCAAAAATGGTGTACTGAGACATAAAGACAGTTTGTTTGTTTTTTTATCAGGAATAAACCTTCGTCATATCATGGATGGGTGACACCAGCAATCTGATATCTCATTGGTATTTATAGTCAATATTCACTGACTTCTTTGTATTGGTCTGAAATGACATGAAAGGCACCACAATCTGAGAATCTGGGCTGAGCGACCTGATTTCCAACACTTTGTTCTCTGTCTCCCCGAACTGTGGTGTTCAGTGTCTGTTTGTTCAGGTTCAAAGTGACAGTGTGCTTCCTATGGCACCTCAAGCAAGAAGAAGATTTAGAAAGGACTTTTTTCTTAAAAGCACACACACACACACACACACACGTTTGTGATCTTCTTTTCCTTGTTTAGAGCTCTGTGATTGGCCTGTTTGATAAAAGCCATGACTTGCAGCTCGTGACCTGTGCTTTGCAGAAAGCTTTTGCAGGAAGAACATGACTGCAGACACCGGAGATTTCCTGGAGCACACATTTCTGAACTGCTCCCTAAACATTACTGTAATATAAACCACAATGATACTGTAAATCATAAAGCAGGAGGTTTAATAAAGTGTCTCTCCCCGCTGTCTGCTCTAGTTAAACATCTACCAGGGGCAATACATCTGTTGCTATAGCTACAGATTCTCCGGTAGATGCAAAACCGGAATATGATGTAGCCTGGGAGGTCCCACTTTAATAAATTACATAAAAAAAAAAAGAAAGTAATCACAACTAGCCAGCTAGCAAAGCACAGAGAAATAATGTCCTGACATATTTATTATGGCTAACACTTGCCTCCTGAGTCTAAAACCTAATGAGCACACTGAAAAAACATTCTGCACCCCAATGTAACTGCTAAATTAAAAATAACGCGCTTACCTCGAACAGCAATATCAGATAGCACACAGTATATCCAGGAGGAGTTTTTCCCTGCCTCTGTTACCTAGTCCAATCCCAGCATGCAATAGCCCCAGCTCCAGCAGAGCATGACTTTAGATCCCTGCTAATTTAATGTTCCCAGACCTAATTGTCCCCAGAGTGGTTGCTCTGAAGTAGCCCTGCTGTATCTCAATGACTGTGGCTTGTTAAAAGTGATGGGGTGTGTGTGTGTATGTGTGTGTGTATATGGACGTGCAGTACAGCAACCCGGCCAAGCACCGTACATGGCCTGACATTAATCACTGTGCACTGTCCCATGCAATATTCACCTGGCTAAGCACAGCGGGCGCAGGGGTTGTCTGGGCTCGGCCGCTCTTTGTCATTCTCTTCCCTTTATTTCCACTTCTATTTCGGTCTCTCTCTGTCTTTCTACCTACCTATCTCTCTCTCTCTCCCCTTGTCAAAGGGGGTGGGAGGCTGCGGCTGCAGCCTTGGGGATTGGGGAGGTGAGGAGAAATCCTGAGAGGGCTAAATATTCCTGGAGGTTGCACTTTAACCGACAAAGTCATTTTACTGGCGTTCCCATTGAATTCTGGTGTGTCGACGCTGCTCCTGCGGGTCACATTTCTCACAGCCACATTTCCAACCTTGGCCTTGGATTGATAAAAGGGAACTTTTGGTCTATCAATCTGTCCATCTAAGGAGCCTGTATCCATTTTGACGGACGAGTCATGACTTAACAGGAATATCTACCACCTCTCAGTTTACAGACTCTCCAAATCCCACCATCTGGGGCCAGTTCAGACTGGGAGCGAGCTCCCCTGGGACTGGAGCGGCGGACATGAAATCCTTCTACGCCCTCCCCCCACCTCAATTTCAACACCGGTGGGACTGTTCCCTCATCCTTTCCCAGCCCTTCCCTGGCATCCCGGGCAAAGTCAACACCGCCAGCCCCAGTGGAAACCCATGGGGACGAGTTTGGCTCGTCACACTAAATCCACTGTGGTCAGGCTGTCTGCTGAGCAAAAATAGACGACATTTAGGAAAGTTGAAAACACACACAGGGAAAGGTACGTGCTCCCAGACACTTATTTCATATAGGAAAGTCATCTCAGGGAAGGTAGAATACAAGGCTACTGGCCTTTTTACCAAAGATCTGACATGCGCCAGTTTTAGAGTCTAACTGACTGTGATCAATACCAGTGACTCTAAGATTACTTCACTTTGATTTCTAGTTCTCAAGAAATTTTTTTCCAACAGAAATTCTAAACTACAACTAGATTACACAAACAGCGGTTTGAACTTTTAAGTGTTCAACAACTTGAGCGAGCGGCTTTACAACACATCTCATTTCTTGTTGTTTGTCAGCCACAAATGAATAGAGCTGTGTTGTTATTGCAACATTTCCTTTGGCGATATATCACCTCTGCTGGCTTTACTATTCTCTACTGGGGAAATGTGAGTTTCTCATTGACGTCATATACTATGGTATACGCTGTGCTGACTGAGACTTATCAACGGTTCTTGTAATTCCTTGGTCAGCTGTTGAAGTTAATGAAGTCATACATTACTAATTTAAACTTTAAACATTCCCAATTTGTGGTTTTACTATATATTTAAAAGGAACTCAATCCAAAATAAGACGTCTTTCATTTAAAAAGCGGCCTTCCACTTGAGTCATGATTCACACTGGCATGGTTGGGAACCACATAAGAAAAACAACAGTTTTGCAAATAGGGTCTGGATAAGGTTACCGGTTCAAATTCCTGGTACAGTTGTTAGTAGTTTTGTAGGGAACATAATACTTAATAATACCCTACCTTATGCAGTCCATGTTGCTTTTCTGTGGCTTTACGGTGCTTAGTAATAATACGCTGCACAATGTCACCTCTGTCAAACTTCCAACTCAAGCACGCACACTTTGAAATAAAACATTTACTATTCTCAAGATGACGACATTCCCTCTAATACTTGGAATTGGTGGGCAAGGCAACTGAGATCTCCGGTGAATTCCTAATGTCAGCAACCAGTTTATCAGTGTGCGCGTGTGGATTACTTTTCAGATAATCAGATACCTCATTTTTGGAATGAAACTCTTAATATTGCCCTTGCACAGGCGCCGGTGTGTTCGTCTGCTAACTTGTCTTTGATGTGGTTAAGATAATTATCCTTCCGTGTGATCATGCATACATGTTCACGTTACAAGCAGCTAACTAATTGATCTGTCAAGGTCTATTACGAGTCACGCTCCTCCACTCATCTCTGCCTTTCTAGTCTGCGCGCACATGCACACACACTCTGGCATGTGATGTGCCTGCAGACACCTCTGCAGCGTACCTCATTATCCACTCATCTAATAATGCTCTTTGTTAAATTGCAACGTTAACCGGAGTAACAGGAGTAAAGGCCTCTTCTGTCACGTTTCCACTTACAAGCTTTCCGACCCCGTAATTACATCAAGGATTCCGCGTTTTAGGGCTGATCTCATTGCGAGTGCAACAGTAGAAAGCGTTCCAGTTCCTCGATCAACCACAACACTACAAGCAGGTGATTGTGAAGTGAGCAAAAAAGGTGTCAGCGGAAGGAATATTTCTTTATGATGTGCAAAGCAAATTTCAGTGAGAGTAAATGAAAAATCTTGTGCCTTACAGCCTAAAATACGCGATGGCTTTGTGGCGAAGTTGTTTCAATATATCCAGCAAAATCTGACACCTGCTGTTTTAAAGGTCAAAACAACAAGAAATTGGACAATTTATTTTTTACTTAAAATAAGTCAACAGTGCTACATTGCTGCTTGGCAACTTGCCCAGAACGACACAGGTGGGGAGGATTCACCTTGATTTCCCAGTTTAAATGGGCTGGAGGCAGGGTTAGCCGGGAGAGACATCGTCTGCCGGGCGTCTCCTGAGCCCGGCTGCTACCGCTCAGGGTCGCTGCTCCCCAGATAACAACCAGCCCGCCGATATCAGTCATCCCGATCACCCGCCTGTTACCACTGCCCCGCTGCCGATGGGCAGCAGTGCTCTTGCGTCTATCGCGGCTCTCAGGCTGCCCCTGAACTATGCTCCAGTGCACTGTTAATGCCCTAGCTAATCTGATCTGACTCCGGCTGGTTTACTGCTTATAAACACACCTCGATATGAAGAAGGGGAAGTAATCCTGACGCAGCTACAGTATCACAGGGGCACACAGGATGCTCGATTCACGTCCACAGGCTGGCCAGATAGTGAGGGGGGTTGTCATGGGGTGTAGGAATAATAGAGCGAAGTGTCCAAAGGTATTTTCCTATATGACATTGTTAGTGGGGAGTGTGCAGCATAGGGGAAAGCAAAGCACTAATGGACAGGAATGGTGATGTGTACGTGTAGCTATCAGTGTGTTGCTTGAGCGAGTCAGCATTATGTGTTATTCATGGCCCCCATTTGAAGCATATTGAAGGTCAAAGCCATGTTGGTGCTTGCAGGGTATCTTACAGCAGGGACTGGCAGATAAAAACAACACTGCAGGTCAGACTGGTGTATAGCCTCAATAAAAAAAATAATATATAGTAATTACCTACAATGTTCATGACAAAAGTGTGATTTTTACCACATTTTCTTGGTCTGATGCGTGTGTCTTGTGTTGGTTTTAAAGCAGCTAGCTTACTGTGAATTTGCTGCTGCTATGAACTTCAGTGGAGTTTCAGCAGACAGGGAGGTGAGCTGACAACTGATAATGACTGATCCTTTAAGGGGTTATTAACCCATCTGAAAGAATTTCGTGAGTTTGAATTTCAGGGGTGAGTTTCTTGATCCACCTTGCCAAGAATCAAAATCAAAGGAAACTGTGTTTTGTTTTGTTTTGTTTCATTTTTGGCACATGCAAATAACTGTTGGATCCAATTCAAACAGTATCAGTAACAGCATGTGTGACTGCTGGAGGAATGGCTCTTGACAAGAGTGTGGCTGAGAGGAGAGGAGTCCTTGGTGTGCACAACACAGTGTCTCACACACACACACACACACACACACACACACACACACACACACACACACACACACACAATGCTATGGAATCAGATTAGTGTCAATATAATCAAACAAAAATGAGAATTTGAGAGAATGAAACTCTCTGAAGCAAAAGCTATGTCAGCGTAACCGCAACTGTGACAAACTCTGCTCTGACGCCGCAGCTCCTGCCCCCCAGCCTCCGGCGAGCTTCTGGCACCCCGGGGTGCCTCGAGGAGACCGACACATCGCCTTGCCTGCGGATCACAGTGTGCGAAATGCACTAGGGACACCTCCTCTGACTGGAGAGACAGTGATGTGGACGGGGGAAACTAAGCTGGACACCGGGAGAGGAGAGGAGGGCAGCCTGAAGGACAAAGTAGGAAATGCTCCGAGAGCACCTGAGCTGATCGTTGTGGTGGAGAGCATCCTAAAAGTGTACATGCCTATCAGCATTCCATCAATATGATCTGTCATAATGTGTAAACACCTGTTTTAAAGCCCAGATGGCCGCTCTGTGCTGCCCTTTTCCCACAGTTACTACAAAAGTTGTTGTTTTTTTAATGCCTGCACATCCATCTGCTTCGTGTTTGTTGGATAAAAGGATCTACAGTGTGCCCTGGTGGATGTAAGCAGGAGCAAATGGTATAGTTAAGTTAACTTGCCAGCAAAGAGGACTGTGAATACTGAGCAACCACGTGACTTTGATATCTGTTGGCGCTGTTGCCAAGGACGTTTTCAGTGGCAGATAAAATCCACAAAGGGCTCCTCATCGAAGCCCTGTCCATCTGGAAGCGGATGTGTTTTATATGCATGGGATTCCATCTATCAGAGACACTTAGAGTGCATGAAAAACATCACAGGGGTTGAGGGTAAAGTAAGAATAGATATCTCCATCTGTCTCTTAGCTATTATACTCCGAGCTCTTCCAGAGTCACTCCAGAGTCAAATAAACTGAAGCTTTGAAGTTAAACTTTTACTGCTGCTGTGATCGTTGTGAGCCGCTCTTAGAAAACAATTCCTCGCTATGTACAGGACAGAGCCACAGAGGCCCATAAACACACCAAAATAGATGCTTGTAAACAGCAGCGAGTGAGCGAGCGCTCGACCTAGAGACACTTGGCTTCGCTAACAGTGAATCTATCAAACACCTTCATCCCGTAACACAACAACCCCGGGAAATGTGTCGGGATTTGTAAAGATAAATGAGAGCGAAAATAATATAATTGTTCACGCGCTCCCACAAGTTTTTCATTGGGCAGGTTGGCCCCTCAAGCTGTGCAAGACCCTCAGCAGGTGTCGGTTTGGTCACGCTCTAATGTGCCTCTGCTTGCCACACATGCACACAAAATTCCTATTTGGCAACAATTTGGAAATCATATTACGGAAGCAGGTGGGTGTGGGATACAAAAGGAGAGGGTGCAGACTGGCATGGTCTTAAGAAACAGACACCAACTAAAGCAGAGAGGAAATGCTTATTTAAAAGGTGTGGATCAATCGTTTAATATTTCATAGTGTTATCTATAATGAATCGCAACACGATCAGGCCGTGAGTCTCATGAGCACCGTGATCACGGCTGGAATTGGGAAAGTGTTGTTGTTTCAACCACATGTGGACGCAGCGTAATTGTAAGTTCGCGAAACGATAACAATGTAGGCTGGGAATTGGGAGCTTTAGTCGTGTGTTCAAGGCAGGCTTCAGTTCTCAGCATGCAAAGAGCTAAAAGCCAGGCAGGTTAAAAGATATTTTAGCTGCTTGTTCTCAGACGGTGTAGACGGCTTCAGCCAGACACTGAGATTAAAAGGAAGAAATTGATACAAGAAAAAAAAGGAAGGGACCGGAAATAAAATGCTAAAATAAACATTTTGTCACGCTTTCCTCAAAATACACTCAGATTTGTGGTTCGGCCATAAGATACACAATCTGAAAGTAGGTGCATTTGTTGATGTACCTCCAAGACATTATTTCAAATTGCACTAATGAGGCACAAAAATAAATAGATGTAAGATGTAGCTATGTATTCAATATGCAGTAATATCACTTGGGAAAGTTTATCTTAAGACACCAGACCAGGACTTTACTTTGCTGTTACAAAGTCCAGGCACAAAGAAATATGTTGTTGCTGAAGAGTAGAGACATGCGTTAGCTTTCCTGTGGGTTTTGAGCTACTTCCGTCATCTCTCTACTATCTGAGCCTCCTTGGGAGGCATGACCAGCAAATCTTCAGACGAAGCTACTGTAACACATGAAATTCAGCACAGCATGAGCTACAAGGTTTTCCAATGACAGCAGCAGCTGATATTATGCTGATATTATGGAGTTATTATCTGGCCTGGAATGTAGATCTGGTTCAGTGATTCGCAGCCTATTGCACTTACACTCTGGATAAGAGCATCAGCTAAATACATAATTTCCAAGTGTCTCTTGGCAAACTAAATATCACAGCCAAACTCATTTTCAGCCATGTTAACTTCCCCAGGAAATCTTTATCTAATAGAGATATTTTTGTCTGTGGAGGAGGCCCCCGGCTACATAGCCTCATTATTTAGTTTGGCTTCCTGACTACATTTCCCCTCTTATCCTCAACAGCACTATGGTGGATCTTGGCCTCGGACAGGAGCATAAAAACATCCGCCCATTTAAACAAACTGTTAACACATAGATGGGCTATCTCTCTGGGACAGACTCGGAGTCTGTGGGCTCAGCAGTGTGCTTGAAGCCGGGGATATTGGCAGTCCTCTGTCTGCATAAACAAACAGAAAGCCACTTCTGCAGTCATGAAGGAAAACAAGAATGGGATGGCAGGGTAAACCCACCTGAAGGCAGCATACCAACAATTTGTTTATGAAACACAAACACTTCGGTATATACAAGTCACATACGCCGCCCTTCACCGAGGCCCAAATGCTATTTGACTGATTCCCTGCAGTACAGTCTTATGTATCAGCCTACTGCGACTGTCATAGGCTACAGTTGTGTGGCCTCACCTCATCATTAGCTGGTCTGTTGTACCGCAGTGTCACTGTTGTGCCGATACTTTTGCCGATATTCCATTCAAACTTGCTTAAAAAACGTAAACAAGGTGCCATCACCACCAAGCAAACAAGAACTGATCTGCAAACAGAGAAGCACCAGCCATCCACCTAGTGTCAAAACGTGATTGCCTTTCAGCTTTCACTTTAAAACACATAGTGAGGAAAAGTTCACACAGGGGCATATTACATATCACTGCTAATGCAGAACCCAAAATGAAAAAGAGAAGAGCTACAACTACTGGCACCAACTGAACTACAGTAAGCTGAAGCCATTGAAAAGTCACAACATGAAGTCACTTTAGGCAGCAGAAAGAGAGAAGAGAGGAAGTTAGTGCCACCATCAACAATGTGATGCCTACGGTGCTTTTGTGGAAATGGCCTGGACTTGAACAAACGAAAAAAACCTTTCCAAAATGACTGCTGCAATAAGAGAATCAATTTAAGACAGCTTGAAATGGGCTAAAACTCTCTGCTCACAGAAGTAGTGAGCAGAGTTTTGAAAGAAAATTATTTTCTCCAGCGATGTGGTTTGATGGCGCACTGATAGAGGGGACTGAAGTGAACCTCGGGCTGACACAAGAATAAGTTCAGTCACATCTGACATGGGTATCAGGCTCTGATCACACCGTTCACAACTGTTCTCTGGAAATTCCCCATGGGTCGTTTTCTGCTGTAAAGGGAATGTGGGCCAGCTGTCGGGTAAATGGAAACTATGTATTTGGAGAAGAGACTGTTAAAGAAGAGTTGTGGGAATAATAGCACTGGCCAATCACGGCGAAGAAGTGGGATCCGATGTTACCGAAGCGGCTGATTGGCAAAAGCCAGCGCACCAGACACCTCTTTCATTTACCAGAAAAAAAATACCCACAAAACCAACAGTCCATTCAACATGTACGTAACCACACTGACCATTTTGTTCTTCTTGGAGTAAGTCTTCTTCAGCAGCCTCTCGTTCATCCTCTCCTGCTCCCGCTGGGCGTGATGAAGGAAGCCGTTCTCCAGGGGGTCCACCACCGGCTGGACATTCTCCTCTTCCTCCTCCACCTCCTCATCCTCCTTCCTCTGCCGCTTCGCCACCTTTTTCTCCTTCCACCGCTCCTTCTTCTCCTGTGTCTTCACGACGCCGCTCTTCTTCTGCAGGGGAGAAGAAGAAAGCCCATGAGAAATCTCGACACTAAAAAAAGGAGACTGTGTGTGCAGTGGAGTGGTCGATGGGTACATAAATGAAACACTGCTACTGTAGCCCTGGGTGAGTTAATTAAAAGTCAGTAATAACAGAAATTGAATGATTAAAAATCACCAAGGCAGTGTTAGAGGATGCCATATGACCTGTTGGAAGCAGCCATTACTTCTCCATTTTTTTTTTTTTTTTTTACTTTCCATAGGACTCACAGCCAGCGCCACAGATACTACTCAATGCCACACTGACTAGAGAGATTCACTGCCTTAAGTGTCTCAAGGATTTCCTTAAAGTCCTTGAGACAACTGTACACCAGGTGATGACAGGTCTACGACAAACGACACTTCACGCCGCCTTCGAACAAGAACAAAGCAGGCGGATATCTAGACGGATAGACAAGAGCGACAAATGTGTAAAAGAATGGAGGGAGGGTGTGCCGCAGCTGGCAAACAGTCAAGCGCGCAGCCCCTTTCACTGCTGGCTTACACAAAGCAAGCAAACACTCGAGCAGAGAGCGGCGACGCTCACTCTCTCTCTCTCTCTCTAAAGTCATTTTTAATCCTGTCAACAGCAGAACAATGCCTTACTGGAGCCCGTAATCACTTTATGGCTCAGATATAATGAGCTTATGATATGAAGTGCTGCTTTAACACACACACACACACACACTGGAGAAAATACAGTCGCTCTACACTTATACTATGACCAAGCAATTTCCCCCCTTTAACTAATCATTCCTTTCATGCTTCGGTTACGGCCTGTATGGAATTGGTGTTTTTGTTTATTGGGATTCCAATACAGTTGGTAACTGCCTGGGATCTTTTCCTCGGTGCTTTTCCTTCGCCCCCTCCCCCAGCATCACCTCCAGACCAGTATTTCACAGACAGACAAACGTGTTGGCATCATGTCGTATATGGGCTACTAACACTACTGACTGGTGTTTGCTTCATTTCAGCTGCTGTGATGCACTGAGCTGGTGTTCCAGTCTGGCATTTCCTGTCAGTGTAGTGCACAAAAAAATTAATATTTCATGACGTTAAGTACCGGAGAGCATGTTAGTATACTCAAGTGCCCATAATTCCCGGTGCTATGACACACCATGTGGCCTTATGCAGTGTTCCTGTCATATTGGAGTTACAATAATTTAGCTCACGTCTAAATCCCAGTTGGAATAATGATCCAAAGAGATCTTTTCCTGAAAGCAGTAACACGTTCGCCTTGGCACTGAATAACATGAAAGTCCCTGAAAAAGCAAACAAACCCTGATGTCTAACGGCATGGGCGTGAGTGCGTAGTTTTAATGTGATTCAGTGCTAATGGATGGGTGAATGGGAGGAACATTGTAAAGCACTTTGTCCGTTAAAGGTAGAAAAGCCCAATATAAATGCAGTCCACTTAATGTTATAGCGCTATTCTGACCATACGTAGCATTTTATCAAACGCTCACCACAAACTCTGTGACTGTGTTTTGTTAGCAAACAATCAGCTGTAGGAGTTTTAGGCCCACTACGCATGATCAACAGCAGACTTGCTGAAGACAGTGCAATACATACATATATATATATATACACATACATATACATTGTTATTGTATATACTTTTTATTTTTCACTTTTTTCACTTAAATATTGTAAATGTGTATATTTTTTTGTCTTATTTTTGTACATACTCTTATGTCTAAATGTATGCTACTTTCTACTCTTGAATGGGAGCACCGGTACTGTATAATTTCCCCCCCGGGGATCAATAAAGTATTTCTGATTCTGATTCTGAAGACAGCAAGGCAATCCGTTTCAATGCACAACCAATGACACGACAAACACAATGTGTGTGTCTGAATTGCCAGAACACTTCTTCACCGCGTCATTGTTTATAATGTGACTGAGTTCTCCACTGATGTGAATGTGAACATGGGAATCTTTCCCATTGCTGCCTTCTATCCGTCTTCTCATCTTATGTGACGCGACATGAACACGGCATTACTCACGGCGCTGAGGTCTAAGTGCTCTAGATGCACTGACAGCGTGGGCAAAGTAAAGGACATGGCTAACATGATATGCTGAACAGTCTCATTAATTGAGGCACGCGCACATCTGCCAGCCCGTGGAACCCACATCTGCCAGCCTGCTTTCCTGCTTGCACCTGTGCCTAGTGATTGAACGTATCCCCGCTTCAGCTGCCTCTTATTTCCAGATCTCATTCGGCCCAAGTGGAGCCGGTGACTTGCCGCTGCTTGGTAAAGCCTGTCGGTGGAGATCGCTGCGTGCCTGAATGGCGGAGGACGACACGCCGCTGCTTGAAGCCGCGTGGAGTTCAAGGCCAAGGGCAGCTAGTTCACGTTGCAACATCTGTTCACAGCCAGCAGCGCCCGGCACCGACTGAAGCCAGCTCTGCGCTCCATATGAATAATCAAATTATTGGCTCCAAGGGTGGGAGGTTAGCAGATGGCTCGAGCATTAGCCCCATAACTGCTAATGAATGACACCTTCCACGACAAAAGGTGTTCATGTGTCAGGCAGTGCAAACACTGGCCATGGAGGGTTTATATGACAAAATGCAAAGTCCAGGCAAAATGAGTCTTTGCATAAATTACTTTGGGCTAACCCGAACATGTTTCTAGCTGAACTGCTTCTTTTCTTACTTGCTGGTACAGTTCCCAGGCCTCCTTGGAGAAGCAGTCTGGAAACACATGAAGTGTTTCTAGTTATGAGATTTTCTTCTCTGCAGCTCAGAGGAAAAAATTACCTGAACGCTTTTTAAGACAGGGTAAAAACCTCACTGGCTGCGTGAAGATTGATTTTATTCATTGTGACAGCTACTTCCATGCTGTGCCAAAGACTCCATCAGAATATAGATCTGTTGCATTTAAGTGGCCTTGTTTAAAACCAGAGCAAACAGTGAATTTAAGACAACAAAAAAATCCTTAAATAACAGCATTCCAGACCACGTATGGCCGTTGTATGAAGCTCAGAATAGTGACAATGTTGCCCATAGTGACAATAATGAATTTAACAGTCTATCCTTTGTTCAGAGAAAGAGCTCCATGATACTGTCAGCTAATTTAGGTGACGGCCGACATCTTTCGACAGGAGGATTTAATGTCATCACACATCAGCTCAAAGCAGCTCTTCTCACCTCACAAGGAAACGCGTTCGTTTCTCATGAGGGACCAGACCAGGTATCAGCATGCTGAGAACTAGACCAGGGGTTTTTCCCCCCCCTTTTAGGCAGGGCTGAGGCTGCAGTGTGAATGTCCATCAGTAAAACATTAAGTCAGGGAGATGGATTGCAATTTGAAATGTGCCATCTCCTTGGTAACTGATAGAAACATGCATCAACTGGCAGAAATGCAGAGTTCATTGTCGCCGTGGAGGACTACACTGATTACCTGACAGTTTGACACGTTCATCTATCATTGCATCTAATATCTGAAAAGAGGACTTTGTTTGGAAGATTGTGTGCGAGATCAGGCCTTTGCACACAGCAATCATAGGAGATTAGCATTATCTAAAATAAAGATAACATGTGTTGTCATTTTGTTTTCTATTGTTGTCTGAAAACAAAATCTTCACCTGCCATTGTCATACATTTATTGCTTATGACAATTCAGTGAGCAACATTTAACTTTAACCTTTCAAACAAAACGTAGCACAGTTGATATATCTTTTTTTACCAACTAACGCTGACTGGGATCTTTTTGGTCCCTTTTCTGTGCATATAGCCAATTAATATCTGGGTACTAGCGATCGAAGCTTCTTGATACGCAGACGCGACAGATCTATCTACCTGTTGGGGTCGGAGTAAATTATGGTGCCAAACCTCTAATCCCAAATTGGGTTAAGTCACAAATGATCCGTTGTAGTCCTTCCTTGTAGACAGTCAGAGGAACATTCTGTAAAAGGGTACTTTTATACTGTCTTATTGGTCCAAATTGGCTTGAAACCTGTGTTGCTTGTTATATCTTTTTCCACTTCTTTTCCTTGTGAAATATGTGTCTAATAAAGAAGCAGCAACATGGTTGAAAAAAATGTCCCCCCCCCCCCCCCCCGAAAGGGCATCTCTGAGGCAACCCAGTATCTCACAAGTGCAACAAGTTCAAATCCATTTGAATAATGTGACCTTTCATTCACGTTACCACCCCCAAATATTAAACAGTCTCAGGACAAAAGACTGGTGGCATGCAGAGTTCTTACTACTTTAAGAGACAAAATTCAACACGGCCTACTGAGGTGAGGAAACAGATGTGGGTCTCGGTGCAAAATCTGTGTCATGCTTCCCAACATGTTTTGTACGCGCCAGGATTTTGGTGCTGTTAATTGTAATATCTAAGCTCAAGCGCCACAGAGCAATTAGACTTTGTTTAGCACATTTGCACCTGCTCTCATTGCTCGTCTCGTGTCTGCGCCTGTTCTATCAGTAATAAACAGATTTCAGTTGTCTATCTGTGTCATTCCCATTTATTCACAGTCCACGACTCCCGACAGTAGATCTATAATAGCTGCAGGAGAAGAAGAGTAATCCATCACTGTGTGTCTGCCAGCAGTGGCTTAGTTGTGATATAATTTCCATATGCCAAAGGCCTGAAGTGGGCTTTTTCTTTTATAAAACGGTTACTAAATTATTTCGGCACATAATGGAGCAGCCTTATCACATTCTGTATTATTAAACATCCATTTACAAATGAAAAGAGTAGAATGCTGATGCAAATAATTGCAAAGTAAATGCTTTGCTGCCAGTAAAAATGGCATGTGTGTATTCAGTCTACATTTAGTGAAAGATCAGGTCTTTTAAATGAGACATGCATGACGCTATCTCTTAACCCTCAATGCCAATGCAACCAGCATGGTCAAAAAAACCCAACAACTTTCAACCACTCTTTACTATTTGCAGGTGTCTCTTTTCATCTTTCAGTCCAAAATTAAGAGAACTGCAGTTCTTTTCTAGTGGGCAGAGTGATGGTTCAGCCTGGGGCAGAAACGTGACGGTGACCACAAAGTGGAGAGGAAGTGGCTTAAGATGCGATGAGCCGCAGGGGGGAAGTGATGACAGGGAAAGCAGAGGAGAGGATGAGGAGGATGGGCAGAGGAGCAGAATCCGAGATAGTGCAAGTGAGTGGAGGGAGTGTGTGTGTGTGTGTGGGGGGGCTCAGCCTGGAACAGGAGAGACCGCTCTACTGGTTTGACCTGACCACGTTACCCTGGCAACAGTACGGGAGAGCTTTGTTGCTGTTCCAGGCTGCATGGGGACTGGAGTGTGTGAGTGTGAGTGTGTGTGTGTGTGTGTGTGTGTGTGTGTGTGTGTGTGGGCATGAGTGCATAAAATCCGACACAGGTTTCCATGCCTGCGACAATAAAGTGCATGGCTTTACGTGGTTATGCTCAGGCCTTGAGATCCACCGTGGAAGCACATTCTGCTCCCAAAGGAAGGTTTATGCATTCTGCACAGAGGAATGTCAGCAACCCTGAAGTTGCTTGCAAAGGGTAAGGGGGTCTCCATGAGGCATGCATAAACCAGTCTTACAAAAGGAGCCTGGAGTGCAGAAAAATAGACAGGGTGTGTAAAAAGAGTGGGAGATAAAGAGAGATGGTGGTGGTGTCTAATGCACATCATCACGCGTTCTCCACTGCACTCTCTTCTTTCTGAGGCCAGTAATTATTTAGACACAAAGAGCTCTGCAGGGTACACCTCCCTCGACATTAAACACGGCCACAAAGAGATTACAGGGCCTTGAAAATTCACCACTGTCTGCTGTTCAGCAAAGCTGTAGCAAGACTGCCAATTAAATATCTCCAAACAGTCACATTGTGCATGGTGAGTTTTGCGGGAGGTGCATCAAGTGCTGCAGGAGCAAAGCCTGGATATGGATGAAAAATGGGACTGAATCTGGTGTCTTACAATTGTAGGATACAACCGGACTCGGAATGAGTCCGAAATATGTCAAAGTTTTAATAAAAATCAAAAAAAAAAACGTGAGAATTAGATTAAGATTAGACAATGTGGTGGAAATGTAAACATGAATTTTAGTTCCTGATTTAGTTCCCGAGGTTAGAAACGGCATGTTAAGACGGTCATGGGTCCCAACGTCTGCTCTAAACTGAGCTGATCTTCTATGTGTTATTCTGTGTGAATGTCCGTCTCACTGTAAGATGGATTCAGAGCATCATCACGTTAAAGGTACCCTGTGGAGCAATGGTTTTACAACAGGGGGGGGGGGGTCCCCGTTTTGTTGGTATCATGAACAAGCATGAACAGGCACACATGCAAAGCGATTCACATCCTGCCGTTGGTTTCATGCTATTCCGCTGATCGGCTGACAGTTGGTGGTGGAAGCGCGCCCACAAACAGCAATGTGCCAACAAAGGCAGTGAAGAAGAAGACTGCAAGCTAGCAAACATGGATACATACAATGCACAATATTTTTTGCTTTATGTGGAATTAAATGCACACAACATGTTGATTAGAACTCAAGTTTATGGCCAAAAGCTAATTTCCAGCAAGCCTTTACCATCTGAACGCTGAGCTGAACTGTATTTTTGAGTTAATAGCATCTGTTCATGAAATGAGAGGCATTTTCTTGTAAGCCTGATGTGAAAAGGCTATTATTCAAATAGTAAGTTCACCTCTTTCATCTTTTTTCGTGTGATATAAAAGCAGCAGAGCAGACTCATTTGTCGCGCCACTTCAGTGGTGTTAAGGTGCTTTTAAGCTGGCTGAGGTGTGGCTGCGTAGATTTATTGTTCAGCTGTTGGGCTGATTCTGTACGCATTACCGCAGCTCTCGGGCCTGTCAGATAAATCACTCTGACTTGTCATGATTTAAACTGGATTGATTTAATCATGCAGCGCTCGCTGGCTTTTATAGCATGTGAAGCTCCGCAGAGACAGCAGGGCATACACCTTCCATCTAATGCTGCTGTCAGCCACATCAAACACACCTTTGATTAACTTAGAGCATACACTCATTTACCCGGCCTCCCTGTTTCTCTCAAAGCATATAATCAGAGGGTTATTGCCTCGGAGAGAGAAAGGAGAGAGCGCATTGTGTGCCAAGAGGCTTATCAGGCTGTGAACAAGAGAAAGCACACATTTCTACAGTGATCAATGTTGCATAATTTGCCAGCACACGGATTAAATGAACCGCATCCTTTTCACCTTTTGTTAATATCAATGTGGTGTATTTTTCCTGTTCATTTGACTTCACGGTTAAAGGGCCTAATCCTCTGTGATACTTTTTTTTTGTGGGGGGGGGGGTGGGGGGGGTATGTGTTATGGGAATGCAGGGGAATGAACAGGAGACGTGAGGTGTTAATCCCTGGCAGGTCAGCTGGCTGCTGCACTCGTCCAGCTAACAGGAGCCAACCTGTGAGCAGGCCTCCTCCCTCCCTCCCTCCCTCCCTCCCTGTGTCACTTCCTTCTCTCTCTGCCTCACACTCTGTTGTTCACTTCGTTGCTGCGCTTGCTCTCTCTGTTTTGCAGTGCACATAATGCTGAATTTGAACCATGTGGGTGAAGGATCAACACTTCAACAGGGTATTTTCTGTGGACTTTCGTCTGTCGTAATAATTAGTCTCATATTAGTAGTAATAATAATAATCTGAACACTTGCTCCACCTGACACAATTCAAGACATAAAACAGCACTCTCAATTTGTTCTCGATCTGCACCCATTTGATTGTATTTTTCTAAGCTAGTGGAATGAAACTGCAGCTTTTATGACCCTTTAAGTGTTCTTATGGCGGTGTGACCTGCTGCTTGTTTGTATGTGTGTATATAAACATGTACTATATATGCGTGTTCATGAATCTTGTGGACGTGTGTGTGTGTGTATCTACATATAAGTATAACAAGAGCTTTGTATGCTATTGTCTACGTGCCTCGTATATGTGGTATATTTATATACTATATATATTTCAAGTATAGCAAAGTATACTGCAGTCAGAGTATAATGTGCAAGTGTGCGTGTGTGAAGCTCAGTAAATCCTCAACTATGCATGTTGCTATGAGTGTGTTTGTGAGTGTTTGTGTCGCACACATGTGTGAGGGCTGAATTAGCTTCTGGAGTGACACCATCTGGCCAGCGGGTGCTGACGGGAGAAGAATGGGGGGAATGCAGCGATAACAGGGCGGTGCAGCACAACAGTAAACACCAGCTTTAAATCTGTTTAACAGCTCTGACAAACACCCGGGGAAACAAGAGATACACACACACACACACACTCCACATTACAGGAAGAAAAGATCCGAGAGGCCAGATAAAGGAAGACAGGTGGAGTCAGATCAGGATTCCTTCACATTCCCACAGACAGTCTGCGTTCATCCAGCACGTGACGTCTTTGTTGAAGGGATAATATGTGTGCTATTTATAACTATCACCACGGGCTCACAGTATATATTGCACCTATGCATCTTTCTTTCACTGTACTTATATGAGTTTATGAGTCAAACATGACTTTTCTTATATTCACTTCAAGACTACATCACAGTCATAAAACACTGAATCGACTCACTGTGACTACTCACACATTTAGTGTGATATTGTTGTGTTGATATTGGTTGGCATTCAATCTTTGGAAGAGATGTTTTGTCATGGCATCTTATATTAACAACTTATATCTGAGATTTCACATCCTAGTGAATAATATACTCAGTTGTCAGTGGTTTTTGGGTGGGCACTTAGAGCGGTGAGTCAAAATAAAATCACTTGTTGATCCTTTGCAGTTTCTTCTGAGGAAACATTTGTTAATTGCTTGACTTCTGCAGGAAATAAATGTACTCGTGGGGACCGGTCTGTGGTGTTAACATAACATCAGACTAGACTCAAGTGGTGTCCCGCTCTGCATCGGCTGACGTGTCGGCTGAGTTGGCCACCACCAATTGAGCAGTTTATTTCAGCTGTCAAACTCGCTTGCTCACTCTCCACTGCTGATCACTTTGCTGCTGCAGCTGCTACATCTCTCACCCGACTGCCATCCCAGCATGCACCTGTGGGTTCTCAATGTGTCAGGCGAACTTCGGCACTGACATTATTTTTATTTATTTATTTTTTCTTCAGTTTGTGAGCTGTCTGACTGAATTAACCCTTTGCGACTGCTGAGTCTAATGCAAAAGGCAGACACATTTGCTGGCCATGCCTGCCAAACATCATCAACAAAGCAACATGCACAAACATCAGATTTCTGAGGTTTAAAGTAGAGATCATGTGCTGCCAGATAGAGATCACAGCCTCCCACAGACTCTTCTAGAGACTATTAAGTAGATTGTGAAACAGGAAAGAGGCTACAGAGGCCAATATGTCCTGTGAACCTCCCACCCATTGTCACAGGAAGCTCCCTGCTCTCTGCTGCTCAGCCCACACACTGCAGCCCAAAATACAGCCGGGTGTCATTCCTCGGAATTCTCCTTTCCTCACACCCTCCAGAGAGAGGAAGTGTTGCCTCGGCAACAGCTATTCCCATCGGTGGAGCAGAATAACAAACAAAACTCTGAGAAATGTGTAATGTTGGTCTCGCACTGTCAACAAATCAGCTCAACATATTTCTGTACCAACTGTTGAATATGTTTTTCATGAGTAAAACTGCTAAAAACACACCAGGGACGTTAATGGCAAGCATCTTCGAGAGCAATAAACGACAAGCGCTTGAATACTAACATGTTTTTTACTGAGCCACACGTTGACAGCCATTCTCCATCTTTTCACTACAAAGGCAAATTAAAACACAAATTACAAAAACAAGTCTCCTTCGCACCGCTGACTAACTCAGGAGATGGCAGAGGTATTTTGACGTCAGCCGAATTTCTGAGCGCGCCCTGCTGCGAGCGGCACCGGTGTGAGGAGTCGACTTGGTTCGCACAGCGGGAGGCTGACAGAGCAGAGGAATCCCAGCCGGAGACGACTGACAGGGGAGGAGAAACCTCGGATATCCCTGCAGTCAGAGTAACACCTATCTCCAAAAACGAATACCCTTTTTTCAACATAACAACCACACATGCGCTTCTCTTCTAGGCCTGATGACGGTGAATCTCCCTCAACCTATGCACATAGGACACGCGAGACACAAGACTGAAGGAGCAAAAGCATGAAGTTTGCTTAAATTCGAGTTACGAGGTTTTTCCATCCTGTCTTAGCATATATTTCAAAAGCAAAGACGGACTTTGTGTCTAAGAATCGCAAACTCTTGTGTTTGGTGGAAGGTCTCAGGTACGGGCACTTAAGTTCCTGTAATGGAAATCATGAGACCTCAGTCTGCGTATACGTCCCGCTATATCTGAACATGTGAATGTGTTAAAGGATCATTTTCAGCAATTTAGTTTTTGCACCTCCATAAAGTGGGGCTACTCAAAAGAAAAAAAAGAAAATTCAAATCAAAGCAGCAGAGGCTGAGACATCCCTTTAATGGCCTTGTATTGTTGACATACGACAGGCACAACCTGCCATAGTGGCTGGAATCCATATCTTTATAAAAAAACAACGTGAAAACAATGTGACGGTGTGAAAGGGGTCAGTCGTAGTTTTGAATCTAAGAAAATTACCAGCTGAATCTGCAGCTGCGGCTTTATAGCGAGTTTTAGCTCATTGAGGGGGCTGTCCAGCCCGCAACTTCACTGTTCTCATTCACTCTCACCGCTCTCATAGCGTTGCTGCAGCAGGCAGCTGTTCACCCACTGTACACTACCTGCAGTTGGTGAACATGGCGGAGCATTTAGCAGCTAAAGAGCCAGATATTCCCCGCAGGAGTTGGTAGAGGCCAACAACAGAGCTAGAAAAGAGTGATAATTGGACTTACGGCTCTAAATGAATGCTTATGTTGCTCCGTAAATAAGCAACTGTTAACAAGTTCGCCATAAGGTAATGCTATGTTAATGTCGTTTGTTTTTCCTTCTTGCGTGGCACAGCAGCCGGCTGTGACTAGGACTAGAAAGTAGATTTGATGTGTTAACACGTATTAATTTGCTGTCGTGTCAAGCTGAGTTGATATTTTATCAGGACGATGATCGATTGAAAAGGCTCTTTGCGGATTAACTGTTACGCTATCCGTGCTTTACTGGGCACCGCTGACAGGAGTGACAGCAGAGAAGGGAGCACAGGTTGATGCTGCAGTGTGTGCTTCTGATAAATACTGGTACCTCAAAGTCCTTCCCTGGAAATCACCTATACAGCACAAACCCATGAGGAAATAGATGTATTACTGTACTCCCAAAGAAACTATTGCATTTACAACAGTTTCCACTGTGTCATTTAAAGAAGAGACCAGCTTGTCTGCCGCACACAGTGATAAATCGGAACTATCTCCCCCGGTCAGTAGAAGACAGACATGGACAACGCAGTGAAACCTGTGTTATTGCCCCTTTAACTCTGAGCTACGAGAAACGTTGAGCTGTTGAGTGATTTATCACCCCCTGCTGAGGTATTTATCAATCCCTCAGAAACTCTTGTTGAAAAAGGAGGAACAAGCTGTCATCTGAATGGATGTTAAATGTTATGAATATTCAGACTATCACCTACAGAGAAATCACGGCGATTTTGTTTGACAGGGGGGGAAACGAGCTGCCACGCGGAGAATGAGGCATCGCGTCGGAGGCAACAAAAACAAGCGCTCCCGTTGGTGCTAAAAGCCACCCCGGGGGGGGGGCTCCCGCACCACTGAGTCAGCCCTGAACTGATGCCTTCACACTGTTTGCTAAATGAGTGAGCCTGACGCGCTGTTTGCATACGCACACACACATGGCCCCATGTTTATTATCGCTTTGCAGTTATTTGACGTCATGCCACTGTCTTCTGTTTTTTTGCTTACTCACACACACACACACAAACACACACACACACACACACACACACACATATCACGACGGTGATTTCTCTATTATCTCAGCAGTTTACTTTCTTGCTTTTCCGTTTCGCTTGAAAGTCATATTTTTCCTTGAAATGTGTGTGTGGTTCACTTCCACTTATACCCCCCCCCACAAACAGACAGTGTAGCGGCCTCATTCTTTCCCACGCAATATACAATGTGAAAGAGAGCTCCAATACACACATACAATGAAGCACACACACAGCCACATGCCCGTCCACTTAACACTCTCACACACTTCTATCTCTCCCTTCTTCAGCTGTCAGCCTGACATTTCTCTCACATCTCCACCTCCACCTCTTGACTGCCTCAGGTGGTCAACCTTGCCACCTCAGTGTGTGTGTGTGTGTGTGTGTGTGTGTGTGATGTAATTGCAGACAATGGCCATGCTCCTGAGCATGCTGTTGGTCTTTTATCAAAGAGCAGTTGGAGGCATGAAGTAGGGCTGATTTGACCAATCCTGTGATTGCAATTTAAAATACATATATTGTGTGTGAATTAAACTCCGGGCCTGTACTTGTGGCCTGCATAGCGTTGAACAAGAACAAGCAGGCAATTATCTTGCTTCTACATGAAAATGATCAGATAAAATGATTTCGTCACGTCTTCCCGGGGTTATTTAACTTTAGTGGTATACTTTGCTATTACTCAATAGCTTTCCAGTATAATCACGACATTAAAAGTGGCCGCTACATAGCTGTTGTTCACTTATGATAACGCAGACAAACTGCAGGCCTCGCCTGACAACGCAACCAAATGATTTCCCACCCCCTAATGACACTGCTAACAGCTCCACAGCTGCCTGAGCTAATGTTAGCTTCGCAGACTGCACACAGTCTGACATTCAGGGCTTTTAAAGCTGCACCAATCAATATTTTTATATATATATATATTTATATATATAAAACTCAGACAAACAGCACGGTAGCGCATTTAGCAGCTAAAAGAGCCAGGGAACCAGTACAGACCTAAAAGGAGAGTGAATGTTGGACTTACATTCACCGGGTGGACGCACACACGACCCCAAACGAATGCTAACGCTGCTCCGTGTCTGCCGGACGTGCCAATGGAAAAAGACTGCTCGCCGACGACATGTCAGTGTTGTGTTTACAGCTCGCCCCCCCACCCCCCAAGTGGCCAGAAAATCACCATTGCTGCGTTAACGTGGTAAACCTCAAAGATTATCCACTGTGACGCGCCTCAAAGTTTAACTGGGAAATGACTATCCACCAGCTGTTGGTGATTTGCACGCTAATGACCACTAACGAGCTAGCTGCTAACTGCCTGTCTAAGAATGACATCATGCGATAATCGAATGACTGTTTGAGAGGAGAGAGACTTTTTTTTGACACACCTTTCCTCAACGAAAAGTCTGGACGATTGCAAACAGAACTCACGCCGGCGGGTAGAGGGCATATTCATTTTGATTAGCTGGGAACAATTGACGTCACAGCCAGCGATATCAACGGTTGCTCGAATAATTCTGTCACACCCTACAGCTTGTTAAGACTATTAATAATGCGTGTTACAGTACAAATAAAACCTTGGCTCTTGCGATTTGTAATTTGCAAAAAAAAATAAAAAATGATTGGGCTTTCATCCCTATGTTGGAGGGATGGTTGAAAAAAAAAACTCTATGCAAGCTCTTTTTTTCCTTTTCTTTTCTTTTTTTTTTTAGTTCAGAAAGCAATTCCAAAATGATAAATTGCTTTGTCATTTACTTTAGATGTTCAAGAGTTCATGGTTGACAAATTACAAGCTGGTAATTTCTCATCCTGTTTATTTTGGCAGAAGAGCAGCTGGGGAAAAATGAAAACACTAAGTTAAGAATAACATGTCAGGAGATAAATATAGTGTAATGTGCGCAGCGTCTGGCACGGTGGCTGTGCGGCATGTCACGTCCCGTTGTCCTTGAACCATTAGTATGTAGTGCTATCACGGTGCCTCTGTACCAGCGTCACACAAAGGCAGAAACCCTGTGCGTTTAATATACCTAACAATTCAACTGACTCTGATGCTGATCTCAATCTGTGGCAGAGAACTGCACTTTCAAGATACGGTGAAGGATAACAGAGGACATGGGGGCAACATTGAAGCATTAGAGGACTAACATATTTATCCTGCCTCCACCAACCACACACACACACACACACACACACTTACAGACAAGCAGCAACACATGCATACACCAGCCGCCCTCTCATCCCTCATCTGCCCAGTGCAGATCCTTGAACCAGGGTGCTTGTTTGAAAAACCAGAGGTCAAACCGTAAAGCAATTACGCTGGCAACTCATCAACCAAGGGCTGACAGCAATACAATTACCTTCAGGCTGCAGCGGGCTACAGCAGACAAGTGAGCAGAGAAAGAGAGAGAGAGAGAGGGAGAGGGGCCTGTGTTTAACTCTGGATGTAACAGTGCTTGCTGTATAATTGCACCCTGCCGAGTGCACTTTAATCCTGTGTTTAACAGGTACAGAGTAGTGCTGAGAGGGAGAGACAGAGAGGGGTCTATTAGGTGTTACCTAAGGCCTTGGCATCAAGCCACTTCGCCGGGAGGAAGGTAGAGAGAGACAGATATGAAAATGGTGTCAGGAGAAAAGAGAACACGGAGCGATCTCCCTGCAGTCAAGGCTGGCAATGCAGCTGCCTGACAACTCCCTCCCGTGGGATGTAAATAATTACTGGAGATGACAGAAAGAGAGAGTGAGCGAGCGTCACTACAGTGCCGGCAACTAGCGCGTCTCATGCACCCTCACACCTCTTACGCGCTTCTCATGACCATTTACAGAAGCCTGAGCTTGAAACACTTATTATGTAATGCGGCTATGAAAAATATTCATTCTTCTTTTTTTTTTCCTTCTCCCCCACACAGCTTGAAAGACAACTGCTGCAAATTTTATAAGGATGGGTTGGTTTTTTTTCCCCTCTAAAGGAATATTGGTATAACACTGGTTTAATCTGGTTAACCTCCATCTTTCATATTCACATACAACCAAACTGTGTGTTTCCTGCTGGAAGATGGATTGTAGGCTTCAAATATGGTGTGTCAAGTCAAAAAAGAGGCAAGAAAGACAGCAGTGGTACTGATCCTGCTGCAGACCCACAATTGTCCTTTTGAAGCCACAGAAATAACAAATAAACAGTGACACTGCAGAATGTTTGTACCGCTGATGGTGTTATTATAATAAGATTTCCAACAAGGCTCATGCATTATTGATTCCCCCCCCCCATTCAATTTTCACTTTGTTTTCACCTGTGGCACTCCAAACTGATGCTGTGAGAGTGAAAGCCAGGCAGGGCATTGGTATGAAAAAAAAGGTGTGTGTGTGTGTTATAATTCCCTAGATAAACATTTACAATTTACATCAAGTAGACAGTATCACATGGTGCACATTGTCAGTCCCCCCCACCCCCCCCGCTGGACAGTATTACTTTAACAGCTAGTAATCCACACGTGCAAATCTGCAGATCCTCTACGTGGATGAGCTGATGCATTTTTAAATAGCTTTTTACAGTGTGACTCCATACACAGTGTATCTATACATACGCCCCCCCCCCCCCCAGATCTGTGAGCGAAACAAATTCCACATCTGTGTATATCTAACGGAGACTAACGGAGTTCCTGGGTGCTCCGCTGCTATTTCACAAGCAGAGCATCAATGTTGTCGTTCATACATTTAATCCTCGTTCTTCTACGTCCAACATGTCCTCGCGTGGTAAATCACAGTTCTGTTACGTTTAATCCAACTCATTTGTGAGACTTTCATTTATATCCTTTCTTCCTCGATCCAAGTCATTTGAATGATTTTGCTGCTCCAATGACCCATTTTCCCAATAGGGATCATTAAAGTTTTATCTTAATCTATGTGAAAGGCTCTTCCTTCACTGCAAAGTGGAAAGTGAATACTTTTAAAGTATAAAGTTCCAAATTACAGAGATATCTAGCGGTTACAAATAAGAAATGGTGACTTGTTCTTTTAATGTATTTTTAGGCTGGAGGGGTTTGTTTTTTTTCGGACACTGACTAAAACAGTTTTTAAGTTGAACCCTTTATGTGCAAAATATATGTATAAACGCTCCTTATTGGTAGAATATTCTGCTCTCCAGGGTGCTCCTTGCATGAAACCAAACAAGAGGAAGCGCTATCCAAATGCAAAACCTCACGCCGGAGCCCAGCAGACACGTGTCATCGAGATACGGAGACCCGACATTACGATAACACTGTACGTGGACTGATTAATGACAAACGAGGTAGGAGGAGGCTATAGGTTGGAGGAAGTAATGAGGAACAAGAAGCCTGTGGCAAACCAGGAATCACAGGAAAATGCCCAACTAGAGTAAGCTTGTCTGAATGGGCTGATGATTGGTTGAGGAGGCACCTTCAACCCCCTGCTATCAGGAGAAACCCCGTACTTGAGTCTAAACCCTGCTCCTCCACAAGCTGCCTCCCTGTAGGAACCGGGCTGTCAGTCATCCACTGGGGCATGTAAAAGTACAGTGTCGGCGGCCCAGTCCGAGGAGTCCAGTGGGTCTGAATGATGCCTCATCAGCTGCCGCGGTGTCAGGAGCAGCGGCGCGAGGCCAAGGTGTCGGGGGCGGGTTGTCACGCCGCCCACTCAGGCGCTGCGGCCCGCTGTGCTCTCAGGTGCGGTGAGACGGGACAGAGACGTCTGCAGGCCAAGACAGTGGAGGCAAGGCTGCGGTGGAAACTTCATTTACCCGAGGTGGAAACAGGTGAATGGAATCTGGGTGTGCAGGCGCGGTTTGTGGCGCACGGGCGAAGAAATACAACCCGGCTGCTCAAGTTTCCTCTCTGGGGATTCGGGTTGTTATCACTGTAGTTGCCGCACCACCTGCCAGGTGTGCTGCTGTGCGCGCCTTTTTTTTTTGTTTGCGTGAAAAGTGCACGTATATGCGTGGCGTGCACGTGTGCCTTGCGTCAGGCCTGCTTCCACTCAGTAGGATCAAACGGCAGCAGCGGCCGCGCGCCTCTCGTCTCCCTGCCTTCCCTGTAATGAGGAGTGATCCATTCGCCTCCCGTGGAGGAAGGACATGTTTATACAGCTCCTGCTCACAGGCAGCGAGAGGAGAAAAACAGATTACAGGAGCACTCTGGTCAAATGTCAACACAGCGCCGCACAAGTAGCAAAGAGACACACACCAAAACGCCTCCGCAAGAGAGTGTGAACAGACGGCTAGCGCTTAGTAAATCAGCTAAAAACAAACAAACCTTTGAGTTTACAAACAGAGGAATTTCCTCCGTGTTGACCCTTGCTCAGCCCCGGTAGATGATCTAGCTTTCCTGCCCTGTGGCACTTTGAAACGGGGCGCTGACTCAAGCCCCACAAACGGCAGAAACGAAACAGCTGCCAACTCATCGGGCATGAAGACCTGCGTGACAGAGGAGCAGGGTTGTTGCAGGGGCAGCGATTCATTACTGGAGCTCCCCTCTGTGAAAATTAAGAGTGGAATCAGAGCAGAGGGCTGACTGTGATTCATCTCGCTGCCTTTCTCTACTGCAGCTCAACTGCTAGCATGATGAAATAATCGCAGTGAAAAGGCACTCCTGCACAGCGGGACACCGGAGAATCTGTATGCTGGAGGCACGCAGCGGTAATTGGCAAACACAAGCAGGAAGGCAGATCTGGCCCACCTGCTGCATAGCCCAGGTCAGAGTGAACCACGCCGCCTGACCCTTAATAAGCACATGTGAAATTAACAACATGTGTGAATGCAAAGCCAGCTAATATCCACCAACACTAGCTGCCCTCAGTCAACGCGGGTCCTAATGGCACCCGTCTACTGCTGCGAAACAAAGTTCCTCCAAGAGATCCTGCAGAGCGCCGAGAGGGGAGAGCAAAGAGGAGGATGAGGGGAGAGGAAGGGAAGAAACAGTGAGTGAAGACAGAGCGGAGGTGCACTCGAGTCGGCCCAGCCAAAGGTGGAGTGTCTGGGCAGATGCCAGATCACAGACAAACTAGGCACAGTGACAGATCTATTCCCCCACGCTGCCTCCAGCCAGCTGTCACTGCAGATAAACACAATGGGCTCCTCTCTCCAACAAACAGCACGCTGTAATCTGGAATTGACAGCTGACTCTGCCTCACGACTCGGAGGGAGCTGAGGGAAAGGCGCTGTGAGTCAATTAACTGAAAGAAATGAATTCTCATTTGGACGGCTCTGAGTGTGGGATAAGTAGACAGAAGAGAACGGAGCGTGCGCAACCACAGGAACCTGGTGCCGGGCAAAGAAAGACGTAGCGGAGAGAGGTGAGAATAATTGCATTGTGTTTACAGCACCGTGTTACAAAGGAAGACTTTGGTTTGAAATGCCTGAGATTCACAA